>NC_143018.1:1515000-1815000 GCF_055824585.1 Amblyomma mixtum | reverse complement strand
AGGTTCAGATATGGCGTGGCGTAGCCCACTCTACTAATGATGAAAGCCTGTACCAATCTCAGGATGTTTTTTCCTTGAGGCCGCCTCCCTTACGTGAGACCCTCGTGATGAGGTTTAATCTCTGGGTCGCGTGGTTTTCTAACTTGTTAATTGTGATCGTGTTTCTTCCGTGTGTTTGTAAGTGGAGGCCCAATATTCGTATTGTGTCTACCTTTGATATCTCCCTTCCATCCACGTACACTTGTGGGTCAGAGGGAGGTTTGCTCCTAAGTGCCTTGTCATTATACACGAAGATTTCTGATTTTTCACACGAACATTTAAGTCCTCTGTCGTCCGCGTACTTAGAGATGACGTCTTCTGCCGCCTGCAGC
The DNA here is from genome assembly GCF_055824585.1 of Amblyomma mixtum. NCBI lineage: Eukaryota > Metazoa > Arthropoda > Arachnida > Ixodida > Ixodidae > Amblyomma > Amblyomma mixtum. The sequence goes on along the minus strand of NC_143018.1, from coordinate 1,814,629 downwards.
GTTTGATTGATCTCTGCTTCGCTCCCTCTGTTGATCCAGAGGTTGATGTCGTCCGCGTACAGGCTGTTATATAAGTTGCAGTTCCCAATTTTTTCGCAATTCCTTAGGGAGTCCTCTCATGACCATGTTGAAAAGGGTGGGTGACAGTACCGATCGCTGAGGTGTCCCCCTGTTACCTAGCCTGACCCCTGCGGATTGTATTTCCTGCAAATTTATAACCGCCGTGCGGTCCGTTAAGAAATTTCTGATAATAACGATAGGTTTTTAGCCCTATTCCTGCTTGCTGGAGCCCTTCCAGGATGGCTTCGTGCTTGACGTTGTCGGTCCAGTCCCCATAACGACTTTCGCGTCTTTGGTGCTGAAATTATGTCTTGCTGCAGCCGCAGCATGACGTCCTGTGTGCTCAGATGGGAACTGAAGCCGTACATCTCGTCTGGCCCTTTCTCGTTTTCCTCCATATAATTGAAATTCTGGTCTGAAGGATGTGTTCCATGGGATATACGCCGGAGGTTTTCCAGCTGCGATTGCTTCCCGGGTTTTGCGATCAGGATCACGGTAGCCTCTTTCCACAGCGGTGGGATCTCCCCTTTTTCACAGCAGGCCTGCATGTAGCTGGTAAGGGCCTCTATCGAGTTGTCATCTAAGTTCCTGAGCATTTTATTCGTGACTCCATCTGGCCTTGGAGTCGACTTGATTTTGAGTTTCGCTATCTCCGCCCTTACTTCAGCTCTCGTGATGGGCGCGTCTAACTTCTCATTTGGAATTCCCTGGTAGTCGGGTAACTGTCTAATTTCCGTGTCGCCTATGTATGTTTCGATGAGTTTTTTCATGAATATGTCGTCGTCCTGCTCTTCACATGCGTGTCTAACCTTAGCCATTTTGACTCGGTCTTGTGTTTTGGATGTTTCAGGGTCTATTAAATGTCTTAGGATATTCCACGTGTGGGGGAGGTTCATATTCCTTTCCATATCGCTACATTTGTTAGTCCAATTTCGTTCACATAATTTAAAGGCGTGATCTTCTATTTCTTTGTTATGACGCGCCAGCCTTCTTCTGAGATTTTTGTTGTTTCTACCTTGCCTTTTAAGTCGACGTTCCGTGCCCTATTTGGCCTCCCACATGTGTAAGAGTCGGGCATCCACTATTTCCGGAGCTTTTTCTCCTTCTAGCGTCTTAGTTGTTTTCCTGGTGTCTTTCCTTACCGCTTCGCACCAGTCCTCTATATTTCCTATCTTTGTTATGTCCCTGTTCTCCCTAATCTCTCTAAATGGGTCCCAGTCTGTGATTTTCGTCTGGTGACACTTTTTTCCTTTCACTTTGCTCCTGATTTCAACCGTGGTTTCCAGTATTGAGTGGTCGCTCCCCAGGTAGAGTTCCGTATTTATCCATTGCGTCGTTTCTACATTTTTAATTAGGGCCAGGTCCGGTGAGGTATCGGCGGTAATGCTGTTCCCCGCCCGCGTATGGTGTAACGGGGCAGTCAGCAATGTTATCCCCAGGTTATGCGTGTCCTCCCGCAACTGTTTTCCCTTTGCGTCTTCCTTAGAGTACCCCCACGCCGGGTGATGGGCGTTAAAGTCCCCCACTATAATTAGCGGCTGGTTCCCCGCTATTTTAAATGCCTTGATCATTATCGCTCTGAAGCGGACCTTCCGTTGTCTCGGTGAGCTGTAAATATTGAGTAGGAAAGTGTTTGATTCGTCCTTTTTTCGTGATAGAATTTCTACATAGACGTTTTCTATGACGTTGTCTTCTAATTCGTGTTCGATCATTGCTACGTTTCTCTGCACCAGTGTGGTAACTCTCGAGTAATCCAATTTCCCACTGTGGAAGGCCCTTGTAATCTGGCCGGGCCGCCGGTCTCCTGCAACGCTGTAGCAAGGGGGGCTGATTCGAGGAGCGACAGCGTGCTCTGCAGTACCGGTCGCTTGCGCCGATACCCGCTAAAGTTCCACCGCCAAATTTGGATGTTATTGGGCGGTCTGTCCATTATTCAACTCTGTCATGTTCTCCTCAAGTAGAGTCACTCGCGCATTTAGGTTGGCGGTTTCCTCCTTTAATTGCTGGAGCGCCTCCGTCATGAGGTGAAAGTGATTTTGCACCTGTATCTGCATTTGTTGAATCTTATTGGCTAAGACGACAAGTTTACTGTCTCTTTCATTAGCAAAATTCTTCAGACTTCTCTCGAGTTTCGCATTTAATTTCTCTAGCTTTTCATCCACTGGCAGGTCCGAGTTGTTTTCTTCCCTAACTTTGAGTTTAGATGCGGGTGGAGAGGTACCCTCGACCATCATAGTATTCTCCGCTCCCATGTTTTCGGCTTGACCGGTAAGAGGTTCGCCTTGGATTTTGTTGGGCGCCCCTGTTTTACATCCGCCTGCTTTTGTTTGAGATTGAGTCGCCACTGTATTGCGCTCTGTTTTTAAATTTTGTATTTCCTCTTTTAAACTAAGGATCGTTGCATTCATGCTGTTAATAATGCTTGTTAATTTTTCTATTTCCTCGTCTTTTTGTCCTTCTTAATATTTCCGCCCTGGGTAACTTTGCTTGCGAAGTTCACGCCTTTGCTCTCACCATTCTTAGTTGTTGATTCACCTCGGGCTCGACGGGGGGTCCTGGCTCTCGTGCTCGACAGTCCCCCGGATTGGCTCCTCCCCCTGGATTGGTTCCTCCCCCTGGAAGAGCTTCGTCCCCTGGAGGCTGTCCGCTGCTCCTCTCCTAGTCTAGGGTAGGAGCTCGTCCTGGGCTTGTATCCTTCCTTCTCCCCGTCTGGTCTGGCTCTTTGGCGGCTCTGATGTTCTTGGTTTTTTGCGATCCGGTTGGTTGCACCCCCCGTTTCCTCTTCTTCCTTCATCTTCTTTCCCCAGAGTCTCTTTTTGATTCCGTATGGTGTACGATGGATCAGCTAACATTTGCTGTCCCCCAGCATGTGATCTTTCCCGCTGAGTTGGCACTTCAGCTGGGATCGTCAGCTGTGTGATGAGTGTGTGCAAAAATAGCAGCCAAGCGACTGACCAGTAGCAACGTCAGATGCATGATCACCGCTGCAAACCCCGCAGCGCGCTGCCGACTTTCCAGGCTTGCCACTGTTACTGAACCGCCGACAATTATTACACTGTAAAGGTAGGGGCTGCAGTGTGGCAACAGAGTATCATCATCATCAGACTGGCTACGCCCACTGCAGGGCAAAGGCCTCTCCCATGTCTCCCCAAAGAACCCTGTCCTTTGCCAGTTGTGGCCACCGTATCCCCGCAAACTTCTCAATTTCACCCGCCCACCTAACTTCCTAGAAAAACTATCCGCCCTGTATACGCAGTGCCTTGTGACGCCTAGCGTTCCAGGCACTTGGAAGAACGCTAACATTACATTTATTGATAAGAAAGGAGACGTCAAGAACTTGAAGAATTAAAAGCCGATAAGCTTACTGTCCATTGTCTACAACGTATTTACTAAGGTAATCGCTAGTAGGGTGAGGACAACCTTAGAGTTTCCATCAACCAAATCATCAGGCAGGCTTTCGTAAAGGATACTCGACAATAGAAAAATTCAGGAGCACTTTGACTGTCTAAAGTGGGTAGAGGCGGAAGCGTTTTCCGCACCACCTTCGCTGTTTCTGTGGCACTGGTGGCGTCACATATAATTGAGTACTAATTACTAAGCGATGACAAATCACTAATTAATGGTTAATTACTGATTAAAGTCTGAATACTCATTAACTGCTAATTAATGACGCTTAAGCTTCTCCTTTAGGAGTGGAACGCGACAGCGCGTTGTAGCGCTGCCAGGGAGTCCACGGAACGCCACCACCCGTTCGGCGCGATGCCTTGCCCTTTGAACGCAACGCTTTTTGAGGAAAGGAAATGGCGCAGTAATTCTCTGTCATCTCGGTGGACACCTGAACCGCACCGTAGAGGAAGGGAGGAAGTGGGAGTGAACGAAGATAGATAAAGAGGAGCCGTAATGAAGAAAATGAAAATTGTATTTGAGGAAAGGAAATTACGCAGTAACTGTCTCACAGAATTCAGAGGGGCACTTTTTGACCTGAAGTGTGGTCACTGATGTGTGGTTAAGATGTTAAGCTTCGCCCCTAAGAGTGGAACGCGACAGCGTCTTGAAAGCTGCCAAGGAGTCCATATTACGCCATCGCCCATTCGGTTCTACGCCTCGCTCGTCGGTAAATTGGTTTTTGAGGAAAGGAAATGTATCTGTCTCTCATTTGTCGGTGGACACCTAAACCTCGTCGGAAGGGAATGGAGGAGGATGAGAGTAAGTGAAGACACCGTATTCACTGGACGCGCCTTTGTTCATTCCGAACAATCGAGCTGGCATGGCGGAGTGGATAGCATGCTCGTCTCTCACGCCGAAGACCGGGGTTCGATTCCTGAGCTCGACCAATTTCTTAATCGGTTTTATTTATTTATATGGCCTGACTAGTAAAGCTAATTAGGCTAATTGGTAATTAAGCAATTAACTAAGCTCTGACCCACTTACTTGGAGCATCACTATACGATCCCTTCAATTGGTTGCATGGTTACTAGCCAAAGTACAATTGGCCCCGTTTGAAATTCGCGCACTGTGACGTCACGACTGTTTCCACCAATTGAAAAGCGTGACATTTTCTGTCGACAACTGCTGCTTACAACGATGAGACATTAAAGGCTTCCGCCTTAATATATTCACACTATCAATCAGGTGATAAATAAATGCACAGAATATCGTTTCGTTTCGTTTATTGGAGCTTAACGTCCCAAAGTGACTTAGGCTATGAAAGACGCCGTAGTGAAGGGCTCCGGAAATTTCGACCACCTGGGGTTCTTTAATGTGCACTGACATCGCACAGCACACGGGCCTCTGAAATTTCGTCTTCATCAAAATTCGGCCGCCGCGGCTGGGATCGAACCCGCATCTTTCGGGCACAGAATATAACCGACCCCTATATATAGCCTTCATTGATTACGGAGTGGACGCGAAGAGAAGGCAAGCGTAGCTGGGGGCGGTCAACGGGGTATACAATAGGCCAAACTTTGATTTCATATGGGCAAGACAACGCTGCAAATGTTGCGATAGCTGATTCAGTTGGTATACGAGGGCCTCCAGCATAAATCTTCTACAGTGGTAAACTGAGGTGATGCCAACACCAGCGTCATGGAAGTCTTCAAGAATTTCTCCTGGCATAGGGGAGGGATCTGCATCGTGGATAATTCCTTTTCAGCAGGAAAGTAACTCAGGAATAAATCCTTTCACCGGAAATGAGGTGAAATAGGTGCATTGCAGCCAGTGTGGAGCACATTCCAAGCCAGCTGATTTGCACAAAATTTCTATCTTGCCAAAGCGTCGCACCTCAAATACCATGATATCGGTTCCTTCAGCTGCTCCTGGATCAAAAGAGTTTTTCATTTTAATTACGCCATCTCCTACAGGGACCAGCGCCAAAGGGCAAAGATTGACACCGTTTTGACCGAAAGACTTCAGCGCAATGTTTCCAGCCGGCAAACTGGCAGAATGGGTTACCGGAACTGTCTTCCGGGAACACAGCCATGGCCATAAGTCTACAGCGACATGAAACCTACCACCAAAGGGGGAAAATCTGGCCAAATTCCTCACTCACGGATTGGCCTCACCAGGAGTGGACGATAGGCCAGAAGACGCAGGGGCAGGCAGTGGATAAGCAGCACCAACGGAGACGGCAGGGATCAGCAGAGATACGGGATACCGGCTAAAATAATGGGCATAACTATATCTAATCTCTTCACAACCATTCTGCCAGAAGCCGCTAAGAAGAGTGGAAGTGAAAAACTAATATGAAATTCTCCTTTCTCCTCAAAAGAATCCCTGAGTCCCTTTTCTTTTTTTCTACAAAGAGTGTCTGAATCGTATAATCACATGTTGCCTATTCCACTTTCAGGCCAGCTCGAGCGCAAGATTCTGCGCAGGTTCTTCACTGAGGCCTTGGCCACCCAAAACAACTAGTTAGCCAGTGCTGGCTTCTAGAAATACCTTTATTGCCCGTCGTGTAACCTTGATAACACTTATTTTTTGAGACACTACGGCGCTACCAATCTGATGGCTTTCAGGCGCAGTGATTTTAATTTTACTATAGCAAAACCCGGATCTAACGAAAGCCGGTATCATGAAGTTTCAGATCGAAAGAGGAACTATTGATCCTCCGGCAAGCACCAATGATGTTCCATACTCTTAACCCTTTTAGGGTCGAATTATTTTGAAGAAAGCTTTCCCAGGTGGTCAAATTACTTTATTGCGGATCTTGAATCTACAAAATGTATATAATCGAGAATAAATAGTTGGTTGGTTGGTTTATGGGGTTTAACGTCCCAAAGCGACTAAGGCTATGAGAGACGCCGTAGTGGAGGGCTCCGGAAATTTCGACCACCTGGGGTTCTTTAACGTGCACTGACATCGCACAGTACACGGCGAGAATAAATAGTAAAAAAAATTAGGAACAGTACTTTGGTGACAGCATCACTCACAACTGGAAAATGGTCAATAGAATAGAATAGCAACGGTGATAAGCAAGCTAAGAGCAGCACCAATAAAGACAGATATCAACTTTCGCCGCCTCTGCAAAACAGTGCCCACAAAGAGAAAACACGTTTCGCGCGACTCCGTTGCGATCCCGCGGCGGAATCGAAACCGCGTAGGCGCGTTGACACAGAGGGCGAGAATACCTCGCGAGCAACGGTGATAAGCAAGCTAAGAGCAGCGCCAATAACGACAGAAATCAACTTCGGCAGCCCCTGCAAGATAGTGCTGACAAAAAGAAAACTCAAATTTCGCGCGACTCCGTTGCGATCACGCGGTGAAACCAAAATTACAAAAGGGGTGTTGCCGCAGTCTGTGCCGCCGCGCTAAAGCTAGACATAAGTTCTGCTTATCTCCGTAAGAAGGCAGCACAAAATTCAAACACTTCTTGTAAGTCCTAAGAGGTGGCAGCAGCCCTCAGTGAGCACGCATTGTTCTTTTGGCGCAAAATTTCAAACGGAAGATCGAAACCGTACCCGTACGGCAAAGACCTTGCGGGACAGAAAACCGCCGCCGTACATATACGCAAAAACCTTCAAAGGGTTAATAACTCCAAATTGCGTATCAAACAGGCACTAATCCAGGTTTAGGGAAATTTTTTAGGGAATAAATCATCATGAAGAACGTTATTCCTAACTTTCACCACTTGACAGCGAGCCAGCGGTAGACCTAAGCGACCAAGTCACTGTCCTGGATTTATTTTCACAGAGCTGCAAGCAGCGCCGATGCGCGAAACAGACAACTCTGCAGTCGGCGGAAATTCCCGCCTTGGCTTCGAATCCCTTTTACCAGATGAGTCTTACACATACAAGCGGTTCGGGAAGCGTCACGCACTTTTCACACACGGAGGTGCGGATTTCGGCAAACACGATACCCCGGTAGCTTTTAGGGGTCGATATTGCCACGTATCATTGTAGTGTTCGTTCGTTCACGCTCAATGCCGCAAGAACGGGGCACTATCATTTTTGTTCACGATGCCAGAAGCGGCCGGAATAATCTCGATTGATCACATCCATGAAGAACTGCATCTACGTTTTTCCAGATTACTGCAGTTGATTTTGACCAGTTATCTCGAAGATTCTTTGCCGTCTTTAAATTGAGCGATTGAGCGAGCGGCGGGCATTCGTAGTTCCGCGACGATCGAGCACGTTTGTTGCTTACGCCACTGCCGTGCTGTTTAATTATTTTGCGGATACAAGTCAGCTCAAATAAAGAGCTTCGTTTGCAAGTCTTGTTCCTGTCTTCCTGACCGCTGGACTGCCGTCACTACAACGGGACATCTAGTGTCGGCCAGCGATTAGCCGAAATCGGTGAGTTCTTGCGTCGGGAAGGATACTCATCGCCGAGCCACCTATGACGTTTCCCATCGCTACCGCCACCGTGCTTTCTATCTCTTAGCCGAGGCTACGCCGTGCGTGGACACTCCCTCCTCCCCCGAAGGTTAAACTGAATAAAGCAGCCTCTGGAGGTGAGGCTGCTTCTAAGCGCAAGAACAACTATCCTCCATCGACGAAAACGCAAGACCATGCCTCAGCTGCGACGAACACACCGACGAGGACGACGACGCGGCAATACTTCATGCTTTTACTGCTGCCCAGAGAAGTAAAATCCGAGTACGCCCCCCGTAGCCTCATTACTCGACGAACCGCCGCGGTGGCTCAGTGGCTATGGTGCTCGGCTGCTGGCCCGAAAGACGCGGGTTCGATCCCGGCCGCGGCGGCTGAATTTATTTGGAGGAGAAATTCGAGGTCCGTGTACTGTGCGATGTCAGTGCACGTTAAAGAACCCCAGGTAGTCGAAATTTCCGGAGCCCTCCACTACGGCGTCTCTCATAGCCTTAGTCGCTTTGGGACGTTAAACCCCATAAAACAAAACAAAAACAATCATTACTCGACGAAGCCGAGATCGGACACAGAAGACAACGTGCTTACGAGAACGCGAACAGTGACCTTGAAGTTACGGTCGACGGTCAAGCGGTTACTGCCTTGGTCGACACGGGAGCCGACTACACCATCATGAGCGGGCCACTCGCTGTCCGACTCAGAAAAGTAACGACTTGGGATGGGCCGCTGATCCGCACCGCTGGTGCTAATCTTATTACATCTTCAGGACGCTGCACCGCGAGAGTCACAGTAAATGGGCGAACTTATGCAACAACCTTCCTGGTCCTACAGCAATGCTCGCGAGACGTGATTTTAGGAATGGACTCCCTCAATGAACATCAGGCGACCATCGACCTTCGATCTAAGTCGATCAAGCTTTCCATGGACAAAACCATACCTGCTGCGACGAGTGCGACTCATCACGTTCCTTAAACGTCCTCGACGAAGCATTAAGCATGCCGCCCCGATCTAATGTCGTCGCCTGCATAGGTACTGGAGAAATGGAAACTGCCGAAGGCGTCGTCGAGGGGAACACATCAGTTGCTCTTTGGTCGAGCACTGGGCGTCGAAAGGGGAGTCGCCCAAAACCGGAAAGCCAAGCCCAGGTGCTGCTAACCAACTTCACTGAAGAATACCGCCATCTAAACAAAGGCAAGACGATTGCTTTTCTCGACGAGCTGGAAGACATCAGAGACATATTCGCCCTCCCCGGCCAACCCGTAGAATCATCTGACCAAGGCCATCAACCCACGTTTGATATCAACCCAGCATTACCCTGGAGCGGACAAGACGAAATACGCAGTCTTCTTCAAGGGTACAGCGATTGCTTCTGATCAGCATCGATTGTGCGACGAACCCGGCTTGCCAAGCACCGCATTGTCACAGACGAACACGCCCGACCACTGCGACAGAGCCCCTACCGCGTATCGCCGCTAGAATACGAATCTATCCGCAAGCAAGTTGAGGAAATGCTTCGTGACGACGTCATCGAGCCATCGAGGAGCCCCTGGGTAGCACCAGTCGTCTTACTGAAAAAGAAAAACGGCACCCTTCGCTTTTGCGTCCACTACCGCCGCCTGACCAGCATTACGAAAAAAGGTGTCTACCCCCTCTCCCGCATCGACGACACATTGGTTCGGCTGTGCGACGCTAAGTACTTCTCATCGATGGACCTAAACAGCGGCTACTGGCAAATTAAAGCCGACGAAAGAGATCGCGAGAAGACTGCGTTCATCACACCAGACAGACTCTTCGAGTTCAAGATGGTGCCATTCGGCCTCTGCTCTGCCCTATCCAGTGGCGTTCCAGCGTGTATAGAATAGGGTGCTCGCAGGCTTGAAGTGGGAAATGTTTCTAGTCTACTTAGATGGTAGTGTTGTCATCTCCTCATGCTTTGACGACTACCTCAGAAGGCTACGGACAGTGCTCGAAACAATTAAGTCTTCAGGCCTAACACTGAAACCAGAGATGTGCCACGTCGCCTACGAGGAGGTGCTGTTCCTTGGTCACGACGTAAGTAAGGATCCAGTTCGCCCAGACCCTCAGAAGACTTCATCGTTAGGTAACAAGTGGATCATCGTGGCCACCGACTACATGACCTGCTACGCCCAAGCAAAAGCGTTGCCAAATGACACCGCGACAGAAGTCGCAAAATTTTTCGTCGAATGAATTCTGCTGCGACACGGCGCCCCCGAAGTGCTAATCACAGACAGAGACACGGCGTTTACAGCGAAGCTGACGCAAGCCATCTTGAACTACAGTCGGACAAGCCATCGGAGGACCACTTCCTATTATCCGCAAACCAACGGACTCATAGAGCGTCTGGACAAAAGCATCGCTGACATGCTCTCCATGTACATAGACGCCGAACACAAGACGTTGGACACCATTCTGCCGTACGTAATCTTCGCCTATAACATTTCCGTTTAGGAGACAACAAGGTCTACCATATTCCAGCTTGTATACGGCAGGAAGCCAACGACAACACTCGACGCAATGCTCCCGCACGTTTTAGACGAAAACAACCTCGACGTCTCCGCCTACCTTCATCGCACCGAGGAAGCCCGTTGGCTTCACATTAAACACCAGCAGCACACGGATGCCGGACGCCACAATCTGCGCTGACGAGACACGCATCGTGTTTGGGTATGGACGCCAATTCGCCGCCGTGGATATAGTGAAATGTTGTTGCGACGCTACTTTGGCCCGCACAGGGTTCTCCGCCGCATCTGTGACCTAGACTATGAAGTCGTCCCTGACGGCACGACAACATCTTAGCGACGACGCACGCGCCCGGAAGCCGTGCATGTCGTTCGGCTTAAACCTTATTACGAACGATAAAGGACTCGAGGTTTGCATTCTCCGTGATTATTTTCATTTTAAAGCATCGAGGCGATGCTTCTTTGAGAGTGGGCTATGTCACGTATCATTGTAGTGGTCGTTCGTTCGCGCTCAATGCCGCAGGAACGGGACGGTATTAGTTTTGTTTGTGACGCGAGAAGTTACCGGACTAATCTCAATTCATCACATACATGAACTGAATCTACGTTGGTGCAGATTACTGAAGTTGATTTCGACTTGTTATCTCGAAGTTTTCTTGCCGTCTTTAAATTGAGCGGTGCAGTGAGCGGCGGGCATTCGTAGTTCGACGACTGACGAGCCCGTTTGTTGCTTACGCCACTGCCGTGCTGTTTAGTTCTTTTGTGGGTGCAACCCAGGTCAAATAAAGAGCTTCGTTTGGAAGTCTTATTGCTCTATTCCTGACCGCTGTACTGCTGTCACTACAATGTGACAATAGGTTCGAATTTAGATTTTTATGGGCTCAAACATGCCTTCCTGAATTTTACGAATTTCCTGACTTAACGAAACCTCCTCTTCACTTCGTTAAACCGAGTATTAATTGTATTAACGCACAATGCTACCAATACTCACAACCCCTATTTTTACAAAGCACTGTCTTGCATACTAATAGTTCCTCCACCCCTCGCCTGTCGCCTATTATTGGCGCTCGATGAAGGCCGTGAGCGTTACTAAACGCTATCCCGGAACATACACCGCATCAATACGGTGGCGCATGAGACGGAATCTTGACGCTGAATTCCTGGCGGCACCATGGCGATGGGGATTTCTTCTCAAGCCCCCTCAGGTATTCGTAGAAATGTACAGCTGCCATAAGCGGCACATGGCGCTGCTAAGTTTTCGCAGGCGATTTCGAGGAAAACGCTATCAGGCGTCGTTCACCGTCAGGTTTCATTTTGAAAAGGACACCAGCGATGCTGAAAGACGCAGCCTCTGCTGAAAAAACCGAAGGTAGGCAGTACTCGTACAACGCCATGGATTTCTCGGCGCGGATAAGAGATTTCGCACTCCAGTATCGAGCGTTTTGATATAGGCCCCATAGCCCGACCAAGTTATGCAAAAGTTTGTGCAAACGAGCCGTAGTCCATGCTGTGTGGGAACAAGCGTTCTAAATGAATCGCCATGCCTAGAAAAGTGCGCTATTCGGCTATGTTTTTCGCTGGCTTCAGTTGCTTCAGGAAATTTAGCTTAACTCGATTGGGTTGGGCGCCTTGTGAACTTAGAATGTGCCTCAAAAACGTGAGCCTTTTAACGTCAAAGAAATAGTTGTTTAACATTATACTAGCTTAACCTGCTGGCGCAAGGCGTTACAAAATCTGGAATCATGTTGTTGGTTTCCCCCCAAAAAATGAAATATCGTCCATCACGCCTGGTTGAATTGTTATCCGGTGCGCCCGATACGGTATACAGATCACAACAAACCTCGGGAGTTGATCCCTTTTCCACCACTTAGTCCACAAACTACACGGCCACTTGCGTTTCTCGTGCAGGCAAGCCGAGATGCCCATAACGGGGTGCCCATATAACATGTTTTGGCGGGAAATAATTCTCGCCAGGAAGGCTTTCGATGCAATACCACATTCAATCTCGTTGAAGAAATTAGAGCAGTACGGGTTTCGAGGGAGAACTCGCCGATTTTTCACCAGGCATTTACAGAACCGTCATCAGTATATTCGTATAAACGAGTTTTCATCTTCACACCTTCCAGTTTTAACAAGAGTGCCTCAAGGGTGTTTTAAAGCCATTTTGTTTTCACTTTATGTTAGAGAGTTACCCTCAATAACGCGGACATCTGAAACCATCGTATATGCTGACGACGCCGTATTTGTTTTTTCTCGAAATGCACCATAACAAATAGGTGCCATAGTGAACCAAGAACTAATAAACATGTCAGTGTGGTTACGGATATAGTAGTTAACACTTACCACCTTTAAAACAAAGTTCATAGTATCCCACTCTCCATACCAGCCTATTAACACGCATTCACTGAAATTATTTCAACCAGTGTCTGTTAGAAGAAGTTGACAGAAGAAAACATCTAGGTGCGGCGTTGGACTGCGCCATGAACTGGAAACCACATATTGAGCATGTATGTTCCAACCTAACATCATGTTAGGCTCTACTTAGAAGTAGAGTGCATTTTGATATATCCATTCTGAAAATAATTTGCAGCGTTATTTTATGCCGCCATCTGGCTTACTGTTACAACTCCTGGGCTTCTCTATTCAAAACATTCCTGGATCGCATTATATGCCTTAAAAAACTGGCATTACGCATTATGACATTCTCAACAGATACCAGTGAAGCCATCTACTTTTTCAAGAGCCTAGAATACTTACATTCATACTTGCGTTTCAGGTGAAGGTGTAAAATACAGTCTATAACACGAAAATATCTAATAACCGCCCACTTACAATCCATATTTTTACTATGCCTACCATTCAGACGAGGAATGGAAGTCCCTTAAACTTTAATCTGCATTTGACACGCAACACTCTGTGAAAAGATTTTAAATAGTTATTGTCAATAAATATTTACGAGTTTTGCACAAAATGAGAGCAACATCTTACTCAAACCTCTAAATGAACACCAAGTAAGTGTCATCATAAGAAGTCTCACCAAATACTGCTGAGTATATTAACGGCATGAAAATAAAGCAAATGTGGTTTGTGTAGGATCTTGCAACATGCGTTGCCGACATCCATAACTTTCGTATAAACCTGTTTTTTTTTTCAATTAAATTGTAGGTTGTCCGCCTTAGTGTATTTGGCGACTGGTGTACGACATGAAGGCCTCCTGGCTCCGTGTCTATAGTCCCTGTAGTGCAGCGTAGACTTATGGAATTCGAATAAGAGCAAAATGTCAAGTTGATCCCGATTTGGTTTTCGAAAAGGAAAGAAAACAGAATTTGATGTGCTGCAGCCGAAATAACTTAGCTGCAGTAGAAGAGGGAAAGGCAGCACTAGGAGCATTTATACCTTTGTAAGGCATTCGACAATATAAAATGCAAACTCGTGATACAGAAATATGAGCGCTACAGTTATCGAGGATATAGAGCTTCTCTTATGTCCTCCCTGCAATATCGTGCCTTAATAGTTACCAGAGATTCTACTCTAGTAATTATTTAGTTACATATAGGCAAATAAAAGCTGGTATGTCTCGAGACAACGAGCCGTTTCTTAATACGACTCTTATACATGGATTCAAAGGTAACCAATTCTATAGATGAATTAATTTCAAGCTTCAACTCTTATACCTATAAGAAAGGTGCCCTGCGTCTCTGTCTTGGACACCTGAAATCCGCGTGGAACGTGGTTCTTTTGTTTTAAGACCAAATAATGAACCTAAACTTCAGCTTGCAGGTTCTTACCGCCTTCTGAGCCTTCTGCTAGTCTGGCTTCAGCAGTTTTTGCCTTAGACCCGTCCCTCTTGTTCACTTGCCATTGGAGAAAATTTGTGTTTCCTCAGGTGGTTTCGACAGGACCTGTCACGAGCGTCAACTCTCTAAAATGTTTTGGTGTGTCCTATTTTTAACACACTACTTCACCAAATCCAAGGACTTAACCTGATAATATAATAAATGGTCTAATCGTTCAACAACAAGAAAAGTTGCGCCATCCCACTGTCTTCTCTACAGACGTCTGTAGGTCCAGCGATGAGGTGGATATCGGGGTCTATTCGGAGGAGTTTCTTTGCATTTGTAGTATCAGCATTTCAGGCCGTTATTCTTTGCTTAATTTTTGCCGCTTTGATTGCTTTTGACAAAAGTCCCTGCAAGGTGTCTGCGTATTTGTTTTTGCATATTGTCGGTATGTTTTATTATCTCTCGTAGCCTCAAGGAATGATATTTTGAACCTCTCCATTCTGCATTTCGTTCCCCGCAACATGACAACAGTGCATTTAATTTAAGTTCTAGGGCATTGTGGTGTTCTCTCAAATGAAGTGGTGGATGTTTTAGCCAAATCGAGCTGACATCGTATCTGTTATGTTTGACGTCAGTAGCTCGAATATTTTCTCAATGTCTCGTTTTTAGCGTTATAACTTTGCCTCCGCCTAGTGCCGTCATCCCTTTCTCTCTACTGCAGATAATTAGCAGTTAATCTATCCTTGCTAAGTGCTGTTCGATCTGCAGTTGCATGGTTCACTGCTCTTGTGGCGCCTTTCAGCGTGTACGCCAAGCTTGAGCACCACGCGTCGAAACGACCAAAATGAGATGCCTGTTTATAAAAGGGGCCACCTCATTTCCTGGAGGGGGACTGAGCGTCGGTGACGGGAGCGGTCGCATGCCGCGTCGGCTCCGTGATAGATCGCAATCTATTGCGTTACATCAACTTTTCCCCCAGTAACCCTGGTATCATCGTCTCCAGTAACCTCAGCGGCACTCGTCTACACCACGTTTGTAAAAGTGGGGCCAATTTTTACCACTTTTCGACCATTTGAAGTTTTCGTCACGCCGCAGTGGTGCTAAGCCTAACGGCGCCGGGGCCTGCGATGGCCCCGGTCGGGGATCCCTCGGCTCCGGCGGCTCCAAATCAAGTCACTGGATACGACCCGTAACAATGGATACAAACCAATCCGTGCATACGACTCCAAGCGAGGATCCTCTACCAACCGAGGATGATTCCCTTGAAGATATGGTCCGCGTCTGGCGCGGAAAGAACGCGGCGGCGGCATCGAGGGACGCTGGTGCTGGTGCCGCCCAGCAACAGGCACCGGCTAGCTCTGCGCATACGGAGGGCGGGAGTGCGCTGAACGCAGCCTCGAAGTGCTCCAAGAAACTCCGGTGGCGGCCGCAGAATACGCCGCGTATCGAAAAAGATGACATCGTCGTGGTGCTGAAACCGCGAAACACGGTCGACCTCAGAGCAACTTTTGGTCCTGGACAAGCCGGCGCTGCAATACGCAGCATCCTCGGGGACGACACAAACGTTTGGGACCGAACTGTGCTAGTATGTGCATTGAAATTAGACGACGCCGCGGAGAAGCTATTCCGGTATATTGTGCTGCGGGTAGGAGAAGGCGAGCTACCGTCCCGGGGACACCCCTAACTCTCCGGTGCGTTCTGTCGCGGCGTCGTGTTTCGCCAGAGGAAACGTCTGAAAGCGTTAAACGAAAACTCTGTGGGGAACCAAATGTGGTGTCTATGCTCCAGCTGGGGGGAACCCCGGTTGCGGTGATCACCTTCGCGGGGACCAAGGTGCCACGGACGGTGTTGTACAGCTACGAACGGCACAGTGGCACAGTGGCACAGTGGATGTGGCACAGTGGACCATCGGGCCGATGCGTGCGCACGAGCGCAGCCAGGGCGCTGCAAACGCTGCGGGGTACAGGTTCCTAGTGCCATTCCTGAGGGCCCGGCGGAACATGACTGTGTTCCGAGCTGCCTCACCTGCGGAGGCGGCCACCCTACCGGAGCTTCTGGCTGTGCCGGGCGGTTCCGAAAAGCCATCAAACCGAGCTCCCCATCCGGATCCAAGCCGAAGACCAAGATGGGGCCCAAGAAGGCTCCTCCGCCCAAGGCGAAGAAAGTGCCAGCCACTAAAGAACCCAAGGCCCCAACCGGGCCATCGAATCCCGTGAAGTCCGGTACCTAGGCGATGGCCCCGGTCCTCAACGCCAGGGACTTCCCGCCCTTGGCACCCGCCCAACCACAGGTGAGAAGTTGGAGTAGAGCAGTCTCCGGGCCCCCTACCCGTCCCTCCCCTACCGAAACCGCCCTACAGCAGCAGGTAGAGCAGCTCAGGCGCCAGACCCAAATTCTAGCGCGCAAAATTCATGAATTAGAGGCTAAACAGGCCGGGTCATCCGAACCAATGCAGGAAGCCGAGCCAGATGACGAGGATGATGGATCATCCGTAACATCTTGCCTCACTAGCGTCTCGCGGCAGACCGAGGACATGGTAGTTGGATCAGTTTCCACTGCTGGTCGCGTCGGCGGCCTCGAGGCACTGCAGCGCCAAGCCGAGCAACTGGAGGAGCAAGTGGCGGCCCTCCCGAATCAAATCATGTCAGCAGTCCGCGAGTCCTTCCAGGACATGTTCAAGGCGGCTTTAACGCAAGCACTTCCCGACCTTATGGCTCAGGTCACTGACTCCGTCCTTAAAGCCGTACAGCCCTGGGTCACCACCCAAATTAAGAACGCCACTAGCTGCGAATCCCCTAACCTCAAACGTAAGACAGGCCACCGCGGTGGCTAAGTGGTGATGGTGCTCGGCTGCTGACCCGAAAGACGCAGGTTCGATCCCGGCCGCGGCGGCTAGAATTTCTTTGGAGGAGAAATTTTAGAGGCCCGTGTACTGTGCGATATCAGTGCACGTTAAAGAACCCCAGGTGGTCGAAATTTCCGGAGCCCTCCACTACGACGTCTCTCATAGACTCAGTCGCTTTGGGACGTTAAACCCCATAAACCAACCACCAAGCGTAAGACAGCCTCCCGCCAGGCAGCGGAGGAACATGGTTCAGGCTCGGCAGCTGGTGGGTCGGTGCGGCCCCTCACTGGGGTTGCGCAGGCTCCAGGCCAGAGCTAGTCCGATAGCCCTTAAATAAATACAACAAGATGGCTAGCAGATGTAGTAGGAATGCTAAAAATTTGAAAAATTCCAGATCATCCAATGGAACTGCAGGGGTTTCAGAGCTTGGAAAAAGCGGTCACACCTCCAGCTCTACCTGCAGTCCCTGCAGGAGCCCGGCATAGACGCTAAATTATTACGCTATAGCACCTTTCAGGGGAGCCGCTCTACGTGCATCCTGGTGAAATAATGCTTACACCGTGGTTCAGGTCGACTTAGAGTTGAGTACCGAGCAAGAATATACAATGGTCCGAGCACTGCCTCTCAGACGCCGCGACCCGTCAATACATATCCTCAACATATACTCCCTCCGCATAAGCCGCACGTAACTTTCAATGAAATCTTCCTTCGGGCGATACAAATGGCAGCCAAGGAGTCTCTAGTGATCGTTGGAGACTTCAATGCTCCCAGCCTTCATTGGGGCTACCACTTCGAACAGGCAAGAGGACGTAAGCTGGCGGAGCTCATCTCCACCCTCAGCCTCACGTTGCTCTACGGACCCGGCGTATCCCACTCGAGTGGGGAATTCGGTAACCCGCGACACGTGTCCAGACCTTTCTCTCGTTAAAAATGCTAGAGCGGCTGCCTGGGAGAACTTGGGAGATTCTCTAGGCAGCGATCACCTCCTTCTCCGGATTACACTCGTGGCAAAGGCAGCGCGCAAAAAATGGGGTCAGGCCAAGCTGACCGATTGGCACAAATTCCGAAATCACACTATCCCTCCCGTACTATTTTCCGGCGGCTACGCGGAGTGAGCTAACCACATAAACAACATTAAGAAACAACACGTCACAACACTACAAACCACCGAAGAGATCCCCGCAGTGGACACCCACCTCCTGCATTTGTGGGAGGTGCGCCGGAGCTTAACTAAACGGTGGAAAAAGGAGAAAACTAATCGCAAATTACGCGACCGCATAGCAAAACTCACAGAACAGGCTGCAGCGTATGCTGCCGAACTCTCAGATTCAAATTGGATAGCACGCTGCGACGCCGCAGCTCATCAGATGAGCTTTAAGGGGACGTGGCGTCTCTTTCGCAGTCTAATCGACCCCTCCCAAACGAGAGAGGAGACGCAAAAGCAGCTCCGGCGGGATCTGCAAGGGTTTCAAGGTACGACGGCGCAACTAGCGGACCCTCTGTGCGACAGATATCTCTGTCGTATGGAGGACCCACCTGGGCCAGAGTACATGTACTCTGACAGGCCTAATGAAACACTCGGATGCCCCTTTTGAGTTGCACGACCTTAAGGCGGCCTTAGCAAAAATGCGCCGGGTGCGGCTCCGGGACGGGACCACATAACAGTGAACCTGTTGGCGAACCTACCGGACTCAGCCTACCTCTATTTATTAGAATACATCAACGAGATCTGGGACGGGCGTCCACTCCCTCCTGAGTGGAAAACGTCACTTGTGACGTTTATCCCTAAAACAGGTAAGGCCGTGAATACGGACAACCTGATGGTGGTGGTGGTGAAAAACTTTAATCAAAGAGAGCTTTAGGGTTAAAAAAAAAAACCCTGCTGCATGGTCGGTATCCTTAGTCCGGGACACCGCATGACGAGGCCCCGTCTCGCGCCCGCTTGACCAGAGCCCTTTGGGACTCCAGTGTGGAGCAGTTGAGGAGGGCAGTCTCCCATGCCTCTCGGGTGGGGGTGGGGGAGGGGGGAAGGTGAGGATTCTGAGTACATGCCCACACCATGTGAAAGATATCGCAGATCTCTCCACAGTGCGGGCAGCGCCCATCTGTGTTCGGATCGAAGTGTTTTGCTATTGCAGGACAGAGAAGGGTTCCTGTCTGCAGGCGCCGCAGAGTTCGCTCCTCCGCCTTACTCAGCCCCTTGGCAGGTGCCGGGCAGAGACGGTGGCTGTCGCAATAATAAATTAGGATTTCGCGGAACCGCAGAAGCGGTTTATGAGCTTCTGAGCCATGAGAGCTAGGATGAGGAGCCCGGTGTGTGAGCGCTCGGGCGGCCGCATCAGCGGCCTCATTGCCTCGTAGACCCTGGTGGCCAGGAGCCCAGATCACTTTTGTGCGAGTTGGATCGGCGAGAGCGCGTCTTAGAATTTCCGAGGCAAGAGGTGATATTTCGCCTGCAAGATAATGTTCACAGGCTCGGCGAGAGTCTGTGATAACCGTTTTCGATTTTGGATCGGCGGCAGCGAGAGCTATTGCGACTTCCTCCGCTCGTGTTGAATTTGGGGCCCGAAAAGATAGCCCATCGACATTCATTCCCCGGTGGACTACGGCAGCCGTGAAGAATCCCGCGGGCGACGGCCCTGTGATGTCAACGTAATAGACGCCCTCTTTATAGCCATATTGCCTCTCAAGCGTGCGAACCCGCGCTTGTCGTCTGCCTTCATGTGAAGCCATGTCCATGTTACGCGGGAGCGGAGCGACCAAGAGCATGTGGCGCCACAGCACCGGGATGTTCTCCGTCCCCTCTGGTATGCATGTGTGTTGGATGTGTAAGCGGTTTAGCAGGCGGCACCCAGGCACCGTCTGCGATAGCCGCGTATATTGGTTCACGAGGTGGGCCTCCCGCAACTCCTGATAGGAGTTTACCACTCCCAACGCCTTCAGTTTGGCGTTGGAGGTAGCCACCGGGAGGTCCAGTGCTCGCTTTGTTGCCTTCCTGATGATGGCGTCAATGCGCTCGTCTTGTTGTTTGGTGGTGCGTAGGTGCGGCACGGCGTAGAGGATCCGGCTGGTCACGAAGGCATAGGCGAGCCGTAGCGCGTCCCTGCCCCGCAGACCACCCCGCTTGTTGGAAACACGGCGGATCATGCGCCCGACCTGTTCACCTATGCTCTTGAGTTTCGCTATAGTAGAGTCCGGCCTAAGTTTGTTATTGATGAACAGACCCAGGATCCGGAGCTCCGCCACTTCTCTGATGGGACCGCCCGACAGAGATATGTGTAGAGACGTGTTGTCCTTGTGGTTTGTCCTGACGTGTAGAAGCTCTGATTTGGCGGGAGCACATTGGAGACCACAGTCGGCAGCATATGCTTCGACTATGGAGGCGGCCTGCTGAAGGCGGTCCTCCATCTCCCCAAGGCTCCCCTCGGTGGTCCAGATTGTAATGTCGTCTGCGTAGAGTGCGTGTTTTATGCCATCCACCTGAGCCAGTCGGCCGGGCAGGTGCATCATGGCGATGTTGAAAAGCAGCGGTGATAACACCGCCCCCTGTGGTGTACCTCGTGTACCCATAGAGTACGGGCCGTATTCCTCGTCCTCGATCCGGAGGAGTGCCTGACGCGCAGAGAGGAAGTCTCTGACATAGGCGAAGACCTTCGCCCCGCAGTTAGTGGTGTTCAAGTTAGAGAGTATGGTGCCATGTTTAACATTGTCAAACGCCCCCTTAAGATCGAGGGCGAGAATGGCCTTGTCGTTTTGTTGCATGGCTGTGGGTCGTATTATGTCCCTGTGTAGTTGGAGTAGGACATCCTGTGCAGACATGTGCGGGCGGAACCCGAACATAGTGTCTGCAAAGAGGCCCTTACCCTCCATGTATGGAGAGAGGCGATCCCGAACCATCGTCTCCATGAGCTTTCCCACACACGAGGTTAATGAGATGGGTCTCAAGTTGTCCGTAGTCACGGCTTTACCTGCTTTGGGGATGAACGTTACAAGCGATGTTTTCCATTCGAGTGGGAGCGGACACCCATCCCAGATCTGATTTATGTATTGTAGCAAATGGAGGTATGCAGAGTCGGAGAGGTTCGCCAACAGTTTCACTGTTATGCGATCCCGACCCGGTGCCCCACCTCGGCGCATTTTAGTCAGGGCCGCCTTAAGGTCATGCAACTCAAAAGGGGCGTCTAAATGCTGATTTGGCTTGCCGGAGTACGTGTACTCGGGCCCAACCGGGTCATTTGTGCGGCAGAGATACCTCTCGCACAAAGTGTCCGCAAGTTGCGCCGTCGTACCTTGGTACCCGTGCAGAGCCCGCCGGAGCTGTTTTTGCGTCTCCCCTTTCGTTTGAGAAGGGTCGATGAGGCTGCGCAAGAGACGCCAAGTCCCCTTCGAGCTCATCTGACGCGCTGCCGAGTTGCAGCGTTCTATCCAATTGGTGTCTGTGAGCTTGGCGGCATATGCCGCAGCCTGCTCCGTAAGTTGTGTAATACGAGCTCTAAGCTTACGATTCGTCTTGTGTTTCTTCCATCGTTTTGTTAAGCTCCGGCGCGCCTCCCACAGATGCAGGAGGTGATTGTCCACTGCGGGGATCTCGTCGGTAGTGTGAATTGTGTGCGTGTGTTGTTTCTGTATGTTGGTGACCTGTGTTGCCCACTCCGCATAGCCGTCGGAGAATTGTACCGGAGGGATGTCCTGAGTTCGAAATTGGTGCCAATTGGTTATTTTCGCCTGGCCCCATTTTTTACGGGCTGCCTTCGCCAAAAGCGTGATGCGGAGAAGGCAGTGGTCGCTGCCCAGGGTATCCCCCAGGTTCTCCCATGTGGCGTTTGTAGTGTTCCTAACCAGAGATAAGTCAGGACACGTGTCACGGGTGACCGAGTTGCCCACACGTGTGGGGCAAGACGGATCCGTGAGCAACGTAAGACGAAGGGTGGAGATGAGCTCCGCCAGCTTGCGTCCCCTGGATTTCTCGAAGTGATAGCCCCAGTGTAGACTGGGTGCGTTGAAATCCCCAATGAACACCAGGGGTTCATTGTCAGCCGATTTGAGAGCACGATAGAAAATTTCGCTGAAAGTAACACGCGGCTTATGCGGGGGGCAATACACATTAAGCACATGTATTGACGGGTCGCGGCGCTTGAGAGGCAGAACCCTCACCATGGTGTATTCCTGCTCAGTGTCCAGATCAAGATCGACCTGAATCGCGGTGTATGCTTTATGCACCAGGATGCAGGTAGAGGGGCCCCCCTGAAACGAGCTATACCCAGAGAATTTAGCATCATTGCCGGGCTCTTGCAAACCAAGAAGCGCCGGCATGTCACCAAGGGACTGCAGGTAGAGCTGGAGATGTGACCGTTTTTTGCAGGCTCTGAAACCCCTGCAGTTCCATTGAATGATTTCGAATTTGTCTAATTTTTTAGCTTTCTGATAAGGTTTGCCAGCCATATTGATGTTCTTATTTTACGGTGCTGGGTAGCCACTCGGTTCGGGGGCCGGCGCAGCCCCAGGTAGGGGTTGCATCAACGCCGCGGCTATCGGGCCGGAACCGCTTTCTTCCGCTGCCTGTCGAGGAGCTATTTTACGTTTTAGCTGCGGGGAGTCGCAGGAGAGAGAATTTTGTATTTGGGAGCTGACCCAGGGCTGCACCGCCTTAAGGACAGAGTCAGTCACCTGGGCCGCAATGTCGGGAAGCATTGCAGCAAATGCGGCCTTGAACATGTCCTGAAAGGACTCGCGGACCGCAATCATAATTTGGTTCGGGAGCGCTGCCACCCGCTCCTCCAACTGCTCGGCTTTACGCTCCCGGGCCTCAAAGCGGCCGGCGTCCGCGGGGGCCGAATCGACCACCGTGTCCGCGGTTTGCCGCGAGACGCTAGTTAGGCAAGATGACACTGAGGATCCGTCATCACTATCCTCGGGCTCAGCGTTCTGCATGGGCTCAGACTGCCCGGCCTGCTTAGCTTCTAATTCTTGAATTTTTCGGGCGAGAATTTGATTTTGGCGCCTGAGCTCCTCTACCTGCCGCTGTAGGGCGGATTCGGTGGGGGAGGGAGGGGGGGGGCGGGCCCAGAGACTAACCCACTCCAACTGCTCACCTGATTTTGGCGCGGTACCAGAGGTGGGAAATCCTCGGCTTTCAGGACCGGTGGCCTCGTCGGGTTCCCGGACTTCACAAATTTTGGCGGCCCGGGCTGGACCTTCTTGGGTTCGGGCTTGGGCCCCGGAGCCTGCTTGGGTCCGGCCGTGGGCGTCTGGGTCTTTTTGGGTCCCGGCGTCTGCTTCTGCTTTGGGGTGGGTGGGCGTCCCGGCTTGACGACCTTGCGGTACTTGCCCGCGCAGCCAGGCGCTCCGGTGGGATGGCTGCCTCCGCAGATGAGGCAGCACGGGGAGCATTGATGTTCAGCTGGGCCACCGTCAGGAGCAGCAGCAACCTGAGCCCCGCAGCGTTCACAGCGTCCAGGCTGCGGCCGCGGGCAGGCGTCGGCCCGATGCCCCACCGTGCCACAGCGAGGGCAGGCAGGGATCGTCTTCTTATAGAAGCGGACGGGGAGACGCTCGCAACTATAAAGCACGGTCCGCGGCACCCTTGTCCCCACAAAGGTGACCACAGCAACCTGCGTTTTGCCCAGTTTGCGCACGGATAGTACGTTGGGGTCCTCACTGAGTTTTTTCTTGACAGTCTCAGATGTCTCGTCCGGGGAGACGGTGATGACGCCCTTGCAGAATTCGCCGGAGAGCTTAGGGTGGCCCCGGAATAGCAGCGTGCGGCCTCCGACCGGCAGCATGACGTCCCGGAGCAGCTTCTCCGCAGCTTGCACTGATTTCAGTGTGCACACGAGCACATTTTGCTCCCACACGGGCCACACTGCAAGCCCCACACTTGCGGCGTCCCCGAGGATGCTGCGAACGGCAGCGCCGGCTTGTCCAGGTCCTAAGGTGGCCTTCAGGTCGATGGTTTCTCGTGGCTTGAGCACCACAATGATTTCGTCTTTCCCGATGCGGGGCGTGTGCTGCGGCCGCCACCGGGGCTGTTTTGCTTGTTGCACAGCTGCATGTTCCGCGTTCTCGCCCTGCACATGTACAGAGCGTCCCGCCACCCGTTGCTGGCCGGCGTCCGCGTTGGCGTCCCTGGAGGCCTTAGTCTTCCTGCGTCCGCGCCATACGCGGACCATGTCTTGGAGGTATTCCTCCTCGCTGGGAAGAGGCTCTTCATGTTGAACGGTTTCCATGTTAACGATCCCTATGGAGGTGGGATCGCATCCGGTGACTCGGCCTTGGACCGCCATTGCCGAAGAATCCCAGAGTAAAAACCCCGAACGCTGCCGGCGCAGGCCTTGCCACCGTCAGGCTTAGCGCCGCAGAGATGGGGCGATGTCTTCAAAGCATTGAAAATGGAACAAAATTCAGCGCACCTTGGCAAATGTGTCCACTGATGCCGCTTAGGTTGCCGGAGACGATGGTGCCAAGCTTTCTACGGGAATGAGTTGAGGACCGCAAATAACAGCGATCATTGGTAGAGCCGACGTGGCGTGCGACCGCTCGCGCTGCCTGCCACCGGCGTTCCTCCTTGGTGCGGTCGAGAGTCCTGAAAAAAAGCCGGACAACCTGAGGCCCATATCACTGACCTCTTGTGCGGGCAAGCTTATGCAGACGATGGTACGGGATCGCCTCTCTCCATACCTGGAGAGTGGGCGTCTTTGCAGTCAGCATGTTCGGGTTTCGCCCCCACATGGCTGCACAGGACGTCCTTCTCCAGCTGCACAGGCATATAATACGACCTACAACTATGCAACACAACGACAAAGCCATCCTCGCCCTTGATCTGAAAGGGGCTTTCGACAATGTTAAACACCGAAGCATCCCGGTCAACTTGATTTCTACCGATTGTGGAGCTTGCACCTACGCATATGTAAGAGATTTCTTGACTAATCGCCAGGCCTTTCTTCGGATTGAGGGTGAAGAATACGGCCCTTACATGATGGGAACACGGGGTACCCCTCAGGGAACAGTGTTATCACCGCTTCTGTTCAACATTACTATGATGCGCCTCCCAGATCAATTGGCCCGGGTGGAAGGCATTCAACACGCCTTATATGCAGATGATATTACAATTTGGACCACTCAGGGGAGCCTTGGGGACATGGAGGACCGCCTTCAGCAGGCTGCTTCCATAGTCGATGCGTATGCTATTGACTGTGGGCTCGAATGTGCTCCGGCGAAATCACAGCTTCTGCATGTCAGAGGCAACCCAAAGGATAGGACAGCAAAAATTCAGGGGGCACTTTGACCGTCTAAAGTGCGTAGAGGCGAAAGCGTTTTCCGCTACACTTTGACTGCTTGTGTGGCACTGGTGGCGTCATATGTAATTGAGTAATAATTACTAAGTGATGACAAATCACTAATTAATGATTAATTACTGATTAATGCCAGAATATTAATTAACTGCTAATTA
This sequence comes from Amblyomma mixtum, assembly GCF_055824585.1. Lineage (NCBI taxonomy): Eukaryota > Metazoa > Arthropoda > Arachnida > Ixodida > Ixodidae > Amblyomma > Amblyomma mixtum. The sequence goes on along the minus strand of NC_143018.1, from coordinate 1,789,190 downwards.
ATGAAGTCTAAGCTTCGCCTTTAGGAGTGGAACGCGACAGCGTGTTGTAGCGCTGCCAGGTAGTCCACGGGACGCCATCACCCGTTCGGCGCGATGCCTTGCCCTTTGAACGCAACACTTTTTGAGTAAAGGAAATGGCGCAGTAATTCTCTGTCATCTCGGTGGCCACCTGAACCGTACCGTAGAGGAAGGGAGGAAGTGGGAGTAAAAGAAGAAAGACAAAGATGGCCCGTAATGAAGAAAATGAAAATTGTATTTGAGGAAAGGAAATTACGCAGTAACTGTCTCACATATCTCGGTGGGCACCCGTCAAAATTCAGGGGGGGGGGGTGCACTTTTTTGACCTAAAGTGCGGTCACTGATGTGTGGTTAAGATGTTAAGCTTCGCCTCTAAGAGTGGAACGCTACAGCGTCTTTCAACGCTGCCAGGGAGTACATAGAACGCCATCGCCCATTCGGTTCTACGCCTCGGTTGTCGGTAAATTGGTTTTTTGAGGAAAGGATATGTATCTGTCTCTCATATCTCGGTGGACACCTAAACCTCACCGGAAGGGAAGGGAGGAGGATGGCAGTGAGCGAAGACACCGTATTCACTAGACGCGCCTTTGTTCATTCCAAACGATCGAGCTGGCATGGGGGAGTGGATAGCATGCTCGTCTCGCACTCCGATTACCCGGGTTCGATTACCCAGATCGACCAACTTCCTAATCGGTTTTATTTATTTATACGGCCTGACTACAAAAGTTAATTAGGCTAATTGGGTAATTAAGAAATTAACTAAGCTCAGTCTCACTTACTTGGAGCATGACTATATGATCCCTTCAATTGGTTGCATGGTTACTAGCCAAAGTACATTTGGCCCCCGTTTGAAATTGGCGCACTGAGACGTCACGACCACTTCGACCAACTGAAAAGCGTGACATTTCTGTCGAAAACTGCTGCTTACAACGATGAGACATTAAAGGCTTTCGCCTTAATACACATCTCTCTGTTAAGAGGTCCCATTAGAGAGGTGGAGGAGCTCCGTATTCTCGGCCTTTTCATTCACCACAGACTCAGACCGGACTTTACTAATGCGAAACTCAAGAGAGTAGGCGAACAGGTAGGGCGCATGAGCCGCCGCGTTTCCAACAAGCAGGGTGGTCTGCGGGGCAGGGACGCGCTTCGGCTCGTCTATGCCTTCGTGACTAGCCGGATCCTCTACGCCGTGCCATATCTCCGCACTACCATAGTCCTTCAAAGCAAGATGAGGCGCGAATAGACGCCATCATCCGCCCTGGAGCCCTGGATCTCCCGGTGGCTACCTCTGTAATGCCAAACTCAAGGCACTGGGGGTGCTAAACTCCTACCAGGAGCTGCCGGAGGCCCACCTCGTGAAGCAATACACGCGGCTCATGCAGACGGCTCCGGGGCGCCGCCTGCTAAACTGCTTACACATCCAACACGACTGCACTCCAGACGAGGCGGAGCGTATCCCTGTACTGTGGCGCCATATGCTCTGGGTCTCCCCGCTCCCCCGTAACATGGACACCGTCATGCACAAAAATAGACAAGCGTGGGCTCGGGCTCGGGCTCGTGAGAGACAACACGGCTCCCGACCTGGTGTATATTATGTAGACGTAGCAGGGCCATCGCCCACGGGATTTTACTCGGCCGCTGTAGTTCACCAGGAAATGGACGTTGATGGACTCTCCTTTCGAGCCCCGAATTCAATGCGAGCCCAGGAAGTAGCGATAGCGCTTGCTGCCGCCCACGTCAATTCGAGAAGAATCATCACGGACTCCCGAAAAGCATGCAATCATTACTTGGCAAGGGAGATCTCCCCCTTAGCTGCTTGTATTCTCCGACACCACCAACGCAGAGTCGACACCACCCTAGCCAAAGTTCGCACGGTGGGAGACCAGGTGCGCCGCATGGTCCGCCGGATCTCCAACAAGCGGGGCGGGTTACGAAGCAAGGATGCACTGCGGCTTGCCCATGCTTTCGTAACGAGTAGAATCCTCTACTCAACCCCCTACTTGCACCTGCGCAAACATGATGATGACCAACTGGAGGTCATCCACCGGAAAGTCATCAAGCGGGCTCTCGACCTCCCGGTCACCACGTCCAACCAGCGACTTCTGGCCTTGGGCGTGGTAAACACATTCCGAAAGCTTCGGGAAGCCCACTTAGTCAACCAATACACGCGTCTTGCACAGACCACGTCCGGTCGCCGCCTCTTGGATCGGCTACACATCAAACATGACTACCATATTGAGGAAAGGGAGAGAGTGCCAGAACCCTGGAGACGCGCCCTCCGGGTCCGACCCCTTCCCCGCAACATGTCCAGAGAAGACCATAGCGGTCGTCGCCAGGCGCGCGCGGAAGCGTTGGCGCGATACTATGGTAACCAACAACATGTGTATTACGTGGACGTTGCCGGCCCACACCACGGGTGGTACACGGCCGCAGTCGTACACAACACAAACACAGTCAACGGGCTCACTTTCAAAGCCTACAGCGCAACACACGCGGAGGAGATTGCCATTGCTCTTGCTCTCACTACTCCCAAGTCGAAACACATGATCACCGACTCGCGAGGGGCCTTGTTGGAACTATGAGTTGGGCTGGGCTCCCCCGCTTGCCTGGCGCATATTGGAATATAGCTGCCGATGTGAAGATCCAACTCCACGCAACCTGATTTGGGCCACCGGTCACCAGGGCCTTCAGGGAAACGAACAGGCCGATCAGGCCGCCCGCGCACTCTCTCCCCGGGCTATCTCCCTGTCCTTGGGCGCCTACTCCCAATCAGACAACCTGACCCTTACATTCAAACACATCACCGATTACTACAAGGAGGAGCACCGGCGCTACCCGGCCCCTTGTAAGGGACTGGATCGCGCTGACGAGCGCCTCCTCATCAAAATTCTTACTAACACTGTACTGTGCCCGGCGGTAATTAAACATTTCAACGCATCCTTTGATGGCACGTGCCAGTTCTGTGGGGAGGTGGCTGACACCTTCCACATGGTTTGGGCGTGTCAATCAAACCCATCTATCCCCCCCAACCCCAACCCCACCAGAGAGGACTGGGAGGTGGCCCTGCTCGGCTGTCAGGACCTAAAGACCCAAAAGGCCTTGGTTCACCGGACGCGGGCGGCGTTGCTTGCCAATGGGGCCCCGGAATAGGGGCTCCGCCTAGTATTGTTAGGGGAAAGGGCCAATGGGGCCTACCCCAATGACCTCTCTGTAAATATTTATTGCATTATAAATGTTTTTCACCACCACCACCACCACCGACGGACTGCCACTGATCCAAAACCCAAAAAAATCATTTCGGCTCCTGGCCACCAGGGCTTGCGAGGTAATGAGGCCGCTGACGCGGCTGCCCGAGCGCTTACTCACCGGGCTCTTTATCCCAGCTCTTCTGGCTCGGAGACTAACCAGCCGCTGCTGTGATTCAGGGAAATATTAACACATTATAGCGACAACCACCGCCTTTTCCCGGCCCCTGCAAAAGGGCTTAGTAAGACGGAGGAGCGAACTTTAAGGTGCTTGCAGACAGGTACTCTACTCTGTCCTGCAATCATAAAACATTACGATCCTAACACGGATGGGCGATGTCCACACTGTGGGGAGACCTGTGATATCTTCCACATGGTGTGGGCATGTACCCAAAATCCCCACGTCCCCCCTTCCCCTTCCAGAAAGGCATGGGAGACTGCCCTCCTCAACTGCTCCTCGCTTGAGTCCCAAAGGGCTCTGGTGAAATGGGCGACAGACGGGGCCTCGTCATGCGGTGTCCCGAACTAGGGACTCCGACCATGTAGCGGGGCCACTCTGTGGCTCCCAAACTCTATTTCACAAAATAAAAGTTTTCACCACCACCACCACCTCATTTCCTGGAAAGTAGGCGCCGCCAGAAAGCAGCACGCCAGTCCAGTCTAACCGAAGCACAACCGATATACACTACTTCTGCTCTCGGTTACGGACATGGAGACATAGGCAATGTGAAATGCCTGTAGTTCTACAGATGTCTGTATGTCCAGTGATGAGATGGCCATCGGGGTCTATTGGGAGGAACTCCTTGGATTTATTCACTTTTGGAGCGCAGCTCTTTGGCGTCCGTTCCTGGGTTTCGCGTCGTCGTCGGCGTCGGCGTCGGCCTCGTAACCAGCTCCGCCCCTAATGTAACGCTTTTCAATTGGTCGAAATGCTCGTGACGTCACAGTGAGCGAATTTCAAATGGGGCCAATTGTACTTTGGCTAGTAACCATGCAACCAATCAAAGGGATCGTATAGTGATGCTGCAACTAAGTTGGACTAAGTTTAGTTAATTGCTTAATTAATCAATTAGCCTAATTAATATAGAGGAGAATGAAGAGGTCAGAAGAAAAGAAAAGAAAAGAAAGACGCGCGCCGCAGCGACAACAGCGTCCGCGGAAGGAGACGCTGCTGAAAAAAAAAAACAGATAAGTACGAAGCCGCGTTCCCTCCACCACCACGCACTTCCCCACTCAGTAAGACGTTGCTCGTTTCATATACGTTGTGTCGAACATCCTAGACAGTTCCAACAATTGACAGGTTAGTGACAGAACACGATGGATAGAAATACAAGAATATAAATATGAAATAGCCTAATTAACCTTTCTAGTTAGACCGCATAAATCAATAAAACCGAGAACGAAATTGGTCGAGTTGGGGAATCGAACCAGGGTCTCCGGAGTGCGATACGAGCACGCTAGCCACTCCGTAATGCCAGCTGAATGGTTTGGAATGAACAAAGGCGCGTCTAGCTAATACGGCGTCTTCGTTCACTCCCACCTTCCCCCTTTCCCTTACGGCGAGGTGCAGGTGTCCACCCAGATATGCGAGAGAGATACATTTCCTTTCCTCAAAAAATAAATTTACCGTCCAGCAAGGCGTACAGCCGAATTGGCGATGGCGTTCTGTGGACTCCCTGGCAGCGTTGCAAGACGCTGTCGCGTTCCACTCTTACAGGCGAAGCTTAACATGTTAACCACACATCAGTAACACACGCAGACAGCCAATGGACGCGTCATTCGCTGGCAGCACTTGATTCATCATTCACAACCACATTCTTAACGTACGCTCCCTTGCCGCACATGCCAAGGACGTACACCACGATCACATTCTGCGCCATTCCTCTGTACTTTGCTTTGCTGAAACCTGGACGGATACCGAAGAGCCTCTCGAAATCATAGATTTCCTATACTGCTGTCGTGCTCGCAGAGACCACAACAGAGCGGCGGGAGTCGCTATCTACTTGCGCACAGGTCTCTCTGCAATACCAGTCGAAATGTTTGGCACGTCACATGAAGTTGCCGAACTGTGCGCCGCAAAGTTGCCCAACGGCTTGCTGGTAGTAGCTGCCTACTTCGCCCCTACCGCACTCACGAAAGACGTCGTGCACTTCCTGCAACTCGCATTAACCGTCCATCGATCCACACCGATGTTAGTAGTCGGGGACTCTAATGTTGACATAAAGACAAACAGCAATTTCCTAACACTTATGCGGTAGAACATCCCGTTCCTCTCGCTCGTAACGCGTCCCACGGCTGTGACAACCTCGCGAGGCACTTGTATAGATCTCGTCTTTGAGAATCAAGCATTGGTGTACCAAGTCGAACATATATCAGTCTATTTCTCCGACCACAAAGCTTCCTTCATGACTGTCAAGAACTGTTAGTGGAGTCTTTGTTAAAGGAATACGTGTGAAAAATAAAAAAAAAATCTGTGATAGCGCATACATGTGTTGCTCGATTTCTTTGCCTCAATCTATCGAAAAGGTGAAACAGCTTATTTGCTGCGCTCAAATTTCGCATTAGGAAGTAACGTAATCGTCGGTAATTTTTGATTGAACTGACCTCTGCGTAGACGTTGCAGAATTTGCAGCATGTATGGAGATGTCAGCTCAATTAAAAAAAACGTTAGGGATGGTGAAGAGAGGTTGGATTTCTCGAACATTAATATTCCCTTGTAGGCGGCGCCACATGCACGTTCCGACGTAGAGTGGGACCGTGAGGTGGTCCAGGGACCCAAGGAGGGTCTAAACATACTTGCCATAATAAAGCTTTTTTCTCTCTCTCTCTCTCGTTTGAACGCGCTCTTTCGCATTTGAGGGCTTATCTGCAGGCACACATCCCAGTGTCAAGGCTTATTCGGACAGTTCCGGCTTTTCTCTTCTTCAGTACGAGCGGAAGAGGTGTGCGAGGCTTCCGATTTGTGAATACTTTCAAATACTTCGGTTTCTGACTTGCGATTTTTAACCGGCAAATTTTCTTCTCACCAGAACTAAAAAATGTCTTGTATTTTGTCTCTTTTTTCTATGCTGTTATTGTAATGACTCCTCACGAAATCTCTGATCTTTCCTTTTAGGTGTTTACCGGGAGTTTACACATTTGACCTGGAAATTCCTACAATATTTTTCTTCGGCGCTTGCTAGGAAATTTTGAAACGCGGTTATGAGCCATATCTGTCCATTTCTCTCCGTTCCGGGGTGCCAACATAGACTGGCCCCCTCTTGGACATATATCAGCTATATATTTCGTCTTGCGCATGTTGTGCCTCGGTTTGTAAGCGCATTGCAGTGCTTTTCAAGCGCAGCTCTTTGGCGCCCGTTTCTTCGTTTCGTGGCGTCGCTGTTGTCGTCACCGCGTTCCGTTGTAACCAGCAGTGGACACACTTATGGAGCAGGCAGCTTGGAAAGCACAAGCTAACATGGGGGATCCGTCATGGCTGCCGAGAGGTGCGGACGTGTGTCGCATTGCCTCCGCAGTTTTTGACCATTCCGAACCGTACCAATCCACAGCGCCACCAGATTTTATTTTGAGCTGAAAGAACTCACAAGCTGCCCCACCTGGACACCAGGTTCCGAACGGTAGGACCAAATTTTGGCTTCTCATCGGACTTGGACTCTGCGATTCGGACGGCGTCTCGCCGAGCCTACCGGCAGGACATCTACTACGGGAATACATGGGCCGCTAGGCCTGACAAGGCAGCGGTGGTGCGGCCTGAAATAGACCCCGCTTTGCGAACTACACATTCGATCAGACCATGGAAGGATTGCCCCGAAACTTGCCGGACGGCCAGGAGATGGATGAGGACGACCTCAACACCACTGACTCCGAGAGCCCGGTGAGCAACGCTGACGCGGCGTCCGCCACGCAGGAGCTGCCCAACACTTACATCAACGACGCAAGCTGGGAATTGGTATTGTCCAAACGCCAGAAGAAACTCCAGAGGAAAAGCAGACAGATCGCTGCGGGGAACAATTCGACCACCCAAAACAACCCCGGCGAAGACAACTCAACTCACTGCGACCGACGGAGGGCCAGCCGCCGCCGGCAGAAACGCCAACGGACAAGGAACAGGGCACCAGCCAAGGCGCAGGCTGCCTCCGCTCCATAAGAACGATTTCAAAATTGTCATTCGACCGAAGAAAGGACTTGCTGTCAGACAGCTTCACACCCACCAGGTAGCCCGCGCTGTAGTCGCAGCGTGCAACCAACAATGCAAAGACGAAGATTTCATCATACGGCTCCGGCCAGGTTCTAACATCATAATCGTAAGCACCCCACATGAATCAGCTGCCCAACTCGTGAGACGCATTACCAGCCTCACCTTTGCGGGACGCGCATTTGAGATGAACACCTACGTGGCCGCGCCGGACGATGTCCAACGTGGCGTGATACACGGAATTGATCCCGGGACGACACCGGAAGAACTCAAGGCCCATTTACCAGTGCGCACCCAAGGAGTCACCATACTCAGCGACCGGATGTTAGGAAAAACCAAGACGGCCGTCATCACCTTTGACGGTCCCATTGTCCCAAACTATGTTGTCTACTACGGGGGCGAGACGGCATGCTACCCGTACCGCCCCACGAGACAAGTGTGTTATGCGTGTTTCCAGCAAGGCCACCGCTCCGACGTGTGCCCCATACCTAATGTGCGCGCGTGTAGCCAGTGCGGAACGCAAAACCCGCCGACTGGACATTCCTGCACTCCAAAGTGCGTGATTTGTGGTGAGGCCCACCCTACTGGGTCGAAGGACTGCCGCGAACGACTCAAGGAAGTCAGAAGGCAGCAAACCAAGACCGCCCTCAGCAACGCTACAGGTGAAAACGCCAGCAACAGCGGCGGACGCGACAGCAGACGCCGCAGCCGCGGCGACCGCAGCAGACGGCCGCGGTGGTTCAGCTCGAAGGGAGAGACATCACGGAGCCGCTCGGGATCCCGCTCATCACGGCATCGCTCGCGGTCCCATTCGTTTCCCCCCCTGCCACCCCCTGCGGGCACGAATGCCGGGAACCAGCACCGGAAGAACGAACACACCGGGTCCGCCCAGAAAAGCAGCAACAAGGTGAGCTGCAGAGCCGATGCTCCCGGAATTGCTCCACATTCGGGTGGGACTGGTAACAAACTCAACACTAATAAAAACAACGCAAACAACCGTGACCTTGAACATGGAGACGCAGAGAAAGCTGCAATTAAGCGCGAACTAGAACTTGCTCGCGTTAAACAGAATGAGTTGGAACGCCAAATTGCGGTACTGACAAAGATAGTTCAAGACCTAAAATCCAACTGCCACCCGCTGTCGAACGCTACACAAACGAACTCCTCGCTGCATATGAGCGATGAGGAACGCTCAAACTTCAAAGCGGAAATACAACAGATGATGCAACAAATGATGCAACAGACGATGCATCAGGTACAAGGACAACTAGCAGAGCTACGGAGTGCCTTCCGCAAACAAAAACACACAGAGAATATTAAAGAAAAGGCCTACAACCGTCCTGCGTTAGCAACTCTCGCAAATCCATCTACATCCCAGGGAACGGGCAATTGCACAAGCTCAAGAACCTAAATCATGGCTAACACGAACCACAGCAAACAAGACATCTTAGACATATGGCAATGGAACTGCAGAGGCTATCGCAAGAAACAAGGCCTCATCAAACAATTCATTCAGACGCAGCTAACACCACCTGACGTTATCGCACTTCAAGAAACGGGCGCGACACCCACTCTCACGGGATACACATGCTACGACAGCCACATGACGGGAAAGACAGCGATCTTAGTGAGCAAGGCAGTCATAGCCATCAATCACGACAGCATACCCGACACTGACATTGATCATGTGATTGTAGAGATCGTACCGAAAAAGAAAAGGAAAGGGGGAAGTGTATTCATTGTCAACGTGTACAGCCCCCCGAAGCAAAGCAAAGCAAAATTTTTTGAACTTTTTCACGGTGTCCACAGACTAGCGAAAAACAACACGCTAATCATCTTGGGGGATTTCAACGCCATGGACAAGAGCTGGGGGTACCAAAAGGCCACCATAAAAGGCAAAACGCTAGCCGAGGTTGCAGATACCTTCAACTGCAACCTACTCACGGACCCAGCAACCCCTACCAGAATTGGAAATAGCGTCAGCATCGACACCTGCCCCGACCTCACATTCGTAAGAGGACTCGGACAAACACAATGGGAGAACCTATTGGAAAATTTAGGCAGCGACCACTACATACTCAAGACGCAAGTAACCTCAGACAGGCTGAGACGCCAGTTGGGCGCGGCAAAAATAACGGACTGGAATGCGTTCCGCGAAGCATGCGACAGCAACCTTACCGAGAATGGCATACAGTCGTTAGAGGAATGGGGAAGCATGCTAAGGGGTACGCAAGGCAAGTACACCAAAACCATAAACCGAACAGCGGAAACACCCGAGGTGGACGGTCGGCTGCTCAAGCTTTGGGATGCTAGGCGCAGTCTCACCAGGAGATGGAAAAAACTAAAACATAACAGGAAACTAAAGCTTAAAATCGCCGAAATTACAGCGAAAGCAGAGGAATATGCCACACAGCTGGCAAAACAAAAATGGCAACACTTCAGCGGTTCTCTTAGTGGGACGCTAAGCACGACACGGACTTGGCGTATCCTTAGAGCGCTCCTCGATCCGACTAAGACAAAAGCTGAAAACAATAAATCCATATACCGGTTCATTCACCAGTTCGAGGGCACTGACTCGGAACTCCTCGACAGATTGCGCGCCAAATGCTTTGGCAGCACGAACCCGCCGACCTATACAGGCGAGTACCGGGGAGACGATAACGCTAATCTGGACAGACCCATCACACGAGAAGATGTCTACGCGGCCATGCGAAACACCACCAGAAATACGGCCGCGGGAGCGGATAAAATAAACAACGCACTCATCCGCAACCTCAGCGATGCGCTGGTCAATGAACTGACAGACTTCCTCAACAAACATTGGGAAGCTGAAACTGTCCCCGAGGAGTGGAAACATGCTGAAGTGGTGATGATACCCAAGCCAGGCAAGAAACTGCAGATAGAAAACCTCAGGCGGATCTCGCTTACGTCATGCCTGGGAAAACCATACGAGCGAGTGGTAACGCAGAGACTTAAAAACTACATGGAAGACAAGGAACTGATCCCTCACAGCATCTTCGGCTTTAAGCAAAATTATCAGCTGAAGACGTACTCCTCCAATTATATGAAGGTGCACTTCGGAACGTTCCTTGGGACGGAGAAAACGTGATAATGGCCCTAGACATCAAAGGGGCTTTTTACAATGTGAGCCACGAAGCAATCCTTACGGGCCTGGACAACCTGAACTGCGGGCGCAGGATTCACAGCTTCGTCAAAGCATTTTTATCGAACAGAACTGCAACCATCGGTATAGGCGAACTTCGGTCCGATAAGTTTCGAACGCCTAACAAGGGAACACCTCAAGGGTCGGTCATTTCACCCACGCTATTCAACGTGGCCATGATCGGACTGGCGAAGCAACTAAAAGAAATTGACGACATCCACCATGCCATTTATGCCGACGACATCACAATATGGACTAACACTGGCTCACTCGGCGAGAAAGAGGATAGGCTACAAGAAGCGGCCACCTGCGTTGAAAACTATGTCAAAGCAAGAGGGCTAGCATGCTCGACCGAAATATCTGAGCTCTTACGGGTTTAAAGAGGAAAACGGAACCGAACAGACCCTACCAGTAAAGAACTTCGACTACAAGTTTACCTCGAAGGAGAACCAATACCAGAGAAGACACCCATACGGGTACTAGGGATGTGGATAGAGTCAAATCAACGCTGTACTCACACCCTTGCGCTGTTAAAGGCATCTAGACTCCAAGTGGCCCGCATGATTACGCGCATCTCACACAGAGGTCATGGCATGCGAGAAGAAGACACACTCAAGCTGGTCAGGAGCCTAGTGGTCAGCCGGGCGACATACAGTCTCCCGTACTACAATCATATCAAAAGTGAAATACAACAGGCGGACGCGATTTTACGCAAAGCGTATAAAACCGCGCTTCGACTACCCCATAACACCTCAACTGAAAAGCTCTTAGCCTTGGGACTGCACAACACGTTCGAGGAATTACGGGAAGCTCAGCATGTTGCCCAAATGCGCAGACTACAGCAGACCCCCACAGGCAGAGTTCTTTTAAAGAAACTGGGCTACACCGAACAAATTCTAGAAATATTGAGAACTAAAACGATCCCCGATGAGTACCGCAGCATGCTCAGGGTGGCACCAATACCAAGAAACATGGACCCGAACCTCCACAAAGACCGAAGAGAGGCAAGGGCCGACCGCTTACAGAAAACACACGCATCCCAGGATACAACAGTGTATGTCGACGCTGCCACATATGCCATGACTAGGGGACAAGGCACCAACAACGCAGTGGCAACTGTAGTCAACTCGGAATTACACGAGATTACCAGCGCCTCCCTGCAAGACTGCACGATAGCTGAGGCTGAAGAAGCGGCCGTCGCTCTAGCGGCAGCGGAGGGCTATCGGACTGGGCGGTCACTGACAATTCTTACTGATTCACAAGCAGCCTGCCGCAACTATCTTTGCGGCAGAGTCGGTCACAGAGCGCTCCGCATACTCCGCTCTGTAGATTGCAAGACGCAACAAACACATGCAAAACCACACAAGCCGATCAAACATAAGATCATCTGGGTACCGGGGCACACGGGGGTCGCAGGAAACCAAGAGGCAGACAGGATAGCTCGAGGATATACTTACTACCGAGCATCCAACGTCAACGACCTTGAGGAATCCCTGCCAGTACCTCAGGAATACTCGGCCATACTCAACAACTACAAAGGCAGCAGGATGCGGTACCCACCACCGCACAAATCTTTAAACAAAGAAGAGGCTGTCACATGGAGACAACTTCAAACGGGGTCATATCCAAATCTAAACACACTAAGTAAAATTCACCCCACACTTTACGCACACAATTGTCCGTGGTGCCATGAAAAACCTACACTGTATCACATCACATGGGCATGTCAAAAAGTCGACATCGTCCCAGTTATACAAAACCCAAGTGTGGAGCAATGGGAGGGTCTGCTCTCCAGCGACTGCCGCGATGACCAGATCGGTTTGATACGGCGAGCTCAGCTGACGGCAGCATCCAGCGAAGCCCTGGAATAGGGGCAACCGACCGTTGCAGATGGACTCATCTGACCACATAAAAAAAGCACTTGTGCTAGAGCCAAATAAAGTTATCCTATCTATCTATCTACAAGCTAACATTGGTAAATTGGTTTTTGACATAAAGAAATACATATCTCGGCGAATACCTGAACCAGATGGAAGGCACATAACCACGGTGGGAATATTTCCACCGTGGGCATCACTGACCTACTGGAACAGTGAACACGTCAATCGTGCTTTAATCTACGTGGCAATAGTGACAGATGTGCGCTGCATGCGTTGGCATTGACAACGTTTAGCCAGAAACGCGGCGCTGAAGCCCTAGGCCGTCGGCGTTCGTTGTATTCATTGGTGTCGGCGTTGATAACGTTTTACACTCCGATCATTTTAAGGAAAGGAAGTGGCATAACTGGCTCCCTGGGTCAGTGCAAGCCTGAATCGCGCTTATAGGTACGTGAGGTGATGAGAGAGAGATGTGGGCTGCATGCGTTAGCGCTGACAACGGTGAGCGAACTCTCGCGATGAACCATTAACTGCCACCTGCACTGTGGCAGGGTGGGTGGGGATCATAATGTAAAGACAAAATAGGAATTTCTTACCACATTTGCTGGAGAACATCCCGTTCCTTTCGGTGGTAACGACTCCCACGGCTGTGACAACCTCGCGAAATCCTTGCCCATATCTCGTCTTTGGGAAACAGGCAATGGTGCAGCAAGTTGAGCATATCCATCGATTTCTCCAACCACAAAGCTTCCTTCATGACAATCAAGAACTATTAGTAGAGTGTATCTTGAAGAAGGGATATGTGTGAAAAATAACAATTTGTCTAATTGTACATACGTGGCATGCTCGAAGTCTTTGCCTCAGCCTATCTAAAAGCTGAAACAGCTGATGAGCTGCGCTAGAAATTCGTATTAGGAAGTAACGTAATCGTCGGCGATTTTTTTTCTATTCAAGCGAAAATCCAAATAAAACTTTCCTACTTTAGTGTTTTATGCGGTAGATACCACGTCTTTATACCCTGCCCCAATCTATTTTCAGATCTTTAGAGCTGTCACTTATTGCGTTTGTATGCAACTCGGCAGCTGACAAAGAAAAGGCGGTGGTGGTGAAGGAATCGTCGTATAGGAAACCAAAGCTGCGTGTCCCGGTTCCTATCCTGCTCGGGGCTACAGTATTAACGCAATACATTTTATATCCGAAGCAATTCAGACAGAATACAGAATGTTTCCGACAGTTTCGGTAGTCCTGTTCAGATCCATCATTGGCGCTGCTTTCGCAATGTTTCCGATAATTTTGGCGGTCCTGTTCAGATCCATCACTGGCGCTGCTTTCGCGATGCCTTCTGTTCATATTCGCCTTAGTTCGTCAAGGTTGAAGCGGGAAGCATCTTTTTCTTAAAGGGAACGTATGGCAGAACTGAAGTTATCTGCAAAATGCACGTCATACCTATGCGATTCTTTTACGTGCAATTATTGAATCTTTCAGGTATCGAAGCAGGCTGTAATAAATGAACAAGCTAAGCTTCACTAATTGTCAGGGGTATTTTCCCTGCATATATCGGGCGTTTTGCATGTAAGTGATTTGCCCAACATTATGATAACCAGGAATTTCTACGAGTGATAACGCTATTGTTTTACGCCCAATATTCTTTCTGTGGAGTACAGGTGCACAGGCTCTGCCTATCTTTCGATGGTTCTGCTCAAACGCCAAATCAGAAGCCTGTTGTTGATCCTCGATATACAAACTGCTAACGCCGATTTTTATAGAGGTGGCGCACGTGGGCAGTACAAAGTATGAGTGGCAGTACGTAGCGAGTAATATGAAACAAGGTTTTCCTTAGACTCTTCCTTTCCAGTATTTCTTACGCACCCCAATTTCTTTTTTCATTTTCTTTTCATTCGAATTCTCGGTTCTTATTCTTATTTGCTTCGGCAGTGCATGAAGGGTTAAGTGATGTCCTTTTCAAGAAGGAGGCAGCAGCACAGCTCAGTAGTGGTAGAAATTTTGTACAAATAAGTCAACCACAGGCTTTACGGTTAAATGAAAAAAAAATAGTATGCTGTTATTGTTGCGCAAGTCATCATTTTGACATATTCTGATATCTAAGGCAGACAAGGAGGAGAACATATAAGCCAGGTGACGGGTGGCACCATACATACGATTTATTTTGCATGGCATTCACCAGTTGCTTTATTTTGCGCAGTCCACCACACTTAGGTTGCGCCGCATTATATCTTGCACCTCGTTGTACAACTCTATGTCTTCAATTATACAGTTGTAGCCATGCGCCTTTGCGTAGTCGGACTGTAGTTTGCAAAGTAAAATAAAATATAATCAGTACACGCGTTCATGAAAGACCCATGTAGCACAATGTGGGCTATGAATGAGGCCCCCTGTAAGCGCAATGTGAGTGACTCATGTGAGCCAAGGAGGACCAATGTGGGGTAGGCAAAGCGGGCCTCATTCCGCCTCCAGTGGGTGCTCAGACACTCCCCAATAGGTCCTACTTCGAACCGATGCAAGTAGCCATTGCGGGGCTGCCCACATTCGGTCTCTATTTCTTTATGCAGTCGCTGATGGAGCGCCCCCATCGGTTTTAATTTTCGTGAGATGAGTGTGGCCCCTTAGGATGAACGTTTGGTTTACATCTCCGAAAGCAGTATGGAATCGATGCGCGTACTAAAGGGGCAAGAGCAATTGAGGCCAGGCCACATTGCCTCCGTAGGGGACCGCTGTAGATTCTTTAAGGGCTGGCCCCGCCCACATGCCCCCCATTTTACGCTCAAGGTACAAGTGCTATTTTTTTTTTCAGTACCAGCTTGACCTAAGCAGCCCACCGAAATTTTCTTTTATAAACACGGGGTCAAATGGGCTGCCCAAAATGAGCCTGTTTTACTTTGCGCAGGCAGTGCACCTTACAGTTGGGCGTTGCACGAAGTGGGCACAGTCATTCCTGTGCGTGGTCAGATTATTTTCCACAATTTGAGGGAAAGAGCCGAAACCATGTTGTTTAAGTAATCGAGTAAAGATTCAATTCAATTCAATTTCAATTTATTTTCCTATGTACACTTGGTGAGGGCCGAGGGAAAAAAGCCATAAAGTGGGGCTTGACGTGCCCCTCGGCCCCTACATTACAGGGCAGCAGGTAACATATAAATGTTCTACACAAGTAGCATCCCAAAATGCAAACAAGTTATCAAAAATGGTTTGGCGCATTATTGGAAAAAAATGACAAGGAATGAAGTGTACGCAAAAAAATGGTAACAAAAACGGAAGAAAAACAGGAATTCGGTTATTCAAATCAGGTCAACACTATATGGAAACGAAAGAGATAAAGAAGCAGTGAAAGCACGGTGCAATCTAAAAATTAGCACATAAATCGTGCATATCTTTGCGGCATGCTCGTGACAGATCAAATTTTGCAGCATGAAACTTATTTAAAAGACGGGGCAACGTGTTTGCTAGACTGTGTGCGTCATATATTGTGCGGCATGTTGCAATATGCCACAGTTCGCTGCGTCTGCTAGTATAAACTTGTACATTTAGTGAAAGGTGTGCCGTGTCACGCAAGTAATTCATATTTCGTGTTATTTCCTTCTTATATCTTTCAGCTAGCCTAACATTATACATTTCAGATACGTTTATGGCAATGAACTGGTGGAATAAATCGCATGTTTTTATATCAGAACCGATGTTTAGTACTGCACGCAGAGCTTTCTTCTGTAAAACATAAATCTTATTTTTATTGGTACCTGTAGTTGTTCCTCAAACTTAGTGCGCATCATTCACTTGGGACATAAAGACCGAATTATACAGAAGTTCAACTTTGCGTGGAAGTAAGTGAAGATGCCCGTTAATGATACCTGTCAGACGAGAAAGCTTGCTGATGACAGCGTTAACATGATTGTTCAAGCTTAGCTGGATGTTGAAATGAACCCGCAATATCTTAATATTGTCTACAACCTCTATCGTTTCCAAACCTAGATAAGATCGCATGACAGATTAATGTTTTTATTTTTTGGTTTGAATATATTTGCCTTAGTTTTAGTTACAATAATTTTCAACAAATTATTAAGGGACCAATAATGGAGTGTACTTAGTGTCCTATTGGCCTCGTTTATCACATCTTCACAGGCGCTTGATGAGAAGAACAGTGAGACGTCATCTGCATACCTAACACACTTCGCATGCAGGCATTGATTCACGATATTATTGATATACAAGTTAAAAAGAAGAGGCCCAAGGATACTTCCCTGAGGTACGCCAGCAGTTGCTTTTTTACTGAGGATTGACAGCTATTAATACCAACAAACTGAAAGTGACGTGCAAGATATGACGGAAGAAGCGTGTGGACACGACCCCTGAAGCCGTAGTCGAACAGTTTTGTCAAAACTATATTGTGACTGATGTAGTGGAAGGCCTACAAAAAATCTATAAAAACACTAAGGGCAAGTTTCTTTTCCTTGAAACACTGTACGAGGTACTCTTTTTGGCTTAGTAATGCTGTCTGGGTAGATTTATGTTTGATAAAACCAAACTGCGAATCTGTTATTATTTGGTGTTTGTCACGAAAGCATGATATTCGAGTGTGGATAATTTTTTCCAGTCCTTTAGAAAAGATTGGCAGCACGGAAACTGGCCTATAATTTAAAACGCAAAGCTTATCACCTTTCTTATATAAAGCTGTCACCTTAGCTGTCACCTTAGCGGAGAATTATACAACAAATTATCTATAACAGTAAGTTACGAGTTGGCGTAATAGAAATTTATGAATTGAAAAAAAAGGCATGCATAACATCATGAAGCCACGTCGGTGGGAGAAGTCACGCTGTAGCAGAAGTAGTACCGCCTGCGGCAATGAATCGACTGCCCTATTTGGGTTTGCCGCGATTTTTACTCATAGCGCCCACATTTGTGTTGCATATGCCCAAAAGACCGCGACAAAAGACTAATGACGGCAGCATGTTGACACGCCCGCTTTCCTGCCCCTGGCACTGCTGATGTGAGATCCTAGCAGTTTCGTGTGTCCAGCCTCAATTAGGCTTAAGGAGGTTCTTCCCGCACAGAGCACACATTTATGTTCCACCTCATCTCAAGTGCCCTACAAGAGACCAATGTGAGTAGCATGTCCGCGCACCTTTTTCCAGTTCCACCACGGGATACGAGTCTACAGAGGTTTCGTACGGGCAGCCACACTTGGGCTATTAGAGGTTTGTTCAGTATAGAGCCAACATTGACGTTGCATCTGCTCTAATGTACCCTACAAGGGACCGATGTGGGCAGCGCAACAGCTGGGCACGCAGGTTTCCAGCCCCGCCATACCCTATGTGGGACCTACAGCGATTTCTTGTGGACAGCCCCATTTTAGCTAGCAAAGGTTTTTCAGTGCTGAGCCAACATTGAAGTTGCATCTGCCCTAAGGTATCCTATAAGGAACCGATGTGGGCAGCAGTTGTGCGTGCCTGTTTCCCAGCTCAGCCATGACCTATGTGGGGCCTGCAGCGGTTTCATGTGGGCAGCCCCATTTGGGCTAGCAGAGGTTTATCAGGGCTCAGCCAAAGTTGAAGTTGCATCTGCTTTCATGTACCCTGCAAGGGACCGATGTGGGCAGGAGCTCACGGCCTATGTTGATTCGATTTCTGCTAGAAGAGGGGTTTCAAGCATAGAGCCGAAAATCCTGCTTCATCTTCCCGCATGTACTCGAAGAAAGACCGATAGAGGCTAGATGTAGCAACGCGGCGCAAGGTAGCCGTTCCAACGTATTCGGGGCCCCGTGTCGAATCAATGGGGCAAGTCGAATTTGGGCTGGCCCACTTATTTCTCACAAAGGGCCGATGTAGGTGCTCTAGCAGTTGCCCCAGCCTCACTTGTCTGTATGGGACCCACTACAACCCTCCATTGAGTGCTACTTGGGGAATTTTAAAAGGTACAAATACATAGACGTTGCCATCTCAGTGAAAGGTTCTAACCGTTTTATTTAGGCAAAAGCCTCCGGTATCCGTACTGTGCGAAGTCATATTCTTTAAAATATCAGCGGACTATGAATGAAATTTGGCTTAATGTAGACTATCTTTCTTAAATACTTCCAGCGTAGCTATAAATGAAAGGTAAAAGAACGGCAGAAATTCCGAGTTTTTCATGAATAAGTTTAGTGATGGCTCAAGAAAATACAGCAAAATAAAAAAAAATGTGCAGAAACGAGACAGCCTCACATTAGAGTCATTATGGACAATTTTGGGCTTAAAACTCTTAGTGCAGCCAACCACGACGGCCGCGCCGGTTATCGCCAGGGCAGATCACTGACGACTCGCCGAGGAAGACGAAGCGCCAGTGAAAGACGAAGAGCCGCCGGGCTGCACGAGATCGGTTCGGGAACTGGCCATCATCTGTGCTGCCCGCCGTTTTGCTCGCCCATTTTGTGTCGCTCGCCGTGAACTCCGTCCCCGAGCTACCTGTGCAGAAACCCCCTTTCATTTGGTGGAGGTTGCGGTCGTCTGACGCCCTGGACCTTCGCCGCCGTCTTCTCCCGCCGCCCACCATGCCTATGGACTCTACGCCCAGTCCTCCCCCACCCACTCCGACCGTTCTGTGCGCTGGAGCGCTGCGCCAGCGTGATCCCGCAGTCTTCAGTGGCACCGGCAAATCCTGACGTCGAAGATTGGTTGGCATCCTACGAACGGGTGAGCACACATAACAAGTGGGATGAAGCCCTCAAGCTAAATAACGTCATATTCTGCCTTTCAGACGTCGCGAATCTATGGTTCCGGAACCACGAAGCAGATATCACCACGTGGTCAGCCTTCAAAACCCATTTTTCCGACGTATTCGGCAGGCGTGCGGTGCGCAAGCTGCGCGCGGAACAACGCCTGCGAAGCCGGGCGCAGCTGCCTGGTGAAAATTTCACTAGCTACATAGAAGACGTGGTCAACCTTTGTACACGCGTGGATGCCTCTATGTCCGAGAACGCCAAGATTGAGAACATCATGAAAGGCATAGACGACCATGCGTTTCAGATGCTTCTGGCACGCAATCCCACCACAGTCGCCGACGTCATTACCCATTGCCAGAACTACGACGAACTTCGGAAGCGACGAATCCTCACCCGTTCTCCGCTCTTGCAGCCGGAATCCCTTGCTTCCCTCACGTCTGACACCGACCCGGCGCTACTGTCACCGCAGATGAAGCAGTTTGTTAGGGAGGAAGTCGCGCGTTAGCTCTCGTTGATGCCCTTCAGTCACGACGCTGCATCTCCTCTGGTGACGCCATTGCAAGAAGTCATCCGCCAAGAAGTTGCCGACGCTCTCCCCACTGCACATCAAGCCCCTGCGGTCGCTCCATTCACCTATGCCGAGGCTCAATACCACCAACCACCTCCGATGCCCTCACAGATGACCTACGCAGAAGTGGTGGCGCGCTCCGTGCCCATGACTATTCCACCTCGTCAGCTCGTCCTGCGCCCGGCCCCGTCTTTACGACCAGCACTGGTTTCTCCGCCCTCACCGCAGCGGCTCTACAACCCGTGGCGCGCATCGGATAACCGCCCCATCTGCTACTCCTGTGGGTACCCGGGACATGTCGCCCGCCACTGTCGCCGTCGCATGGTGGCCTCACCAGCCATCTCAGCCACTGTGCATCCATCTCAGATGCTTCATCCAGCTTCTCCGTCCTCGCCTCTGGACGCGTACGCCAACGAGCGTCGTCCTTACGCGTCCCGACGTTCTCCATCACCACATCGCCGCTCACTGTCACCGATGCGCCGTCGCCCTCCCTCCGTTGAAGAGGGAAACCATGTTCCGCAGTTCCGGAGGCAAGAATTGCGCACAGTTCGAAAAGCTCAAGGCCTCCGTTTTCCCCACGCAACGCTCTTCAGGTCATCGTCGACGGACTGCCGGTACAAGCGCTTATCGACACGGGTGCATCGGTATCAGTGATTCACGAAAAACTATGCCGCCGTTTGCGCAAAGTCACGACATCGTTTACGGGTATCTCGCTCCGCACCGCGAGTGAACAGCGCATCGCCACTCTGGCCTCATGCACAGCGCGGATCATCATAGACGATATATTGTATCCTGTCGACTTCTTGGTGCTGTCCTCATACTCACATGATATAATTCTCGGGTGGGAGTTCCTATACACAACAACGCCGTCATCGATTGCGCCCGCGCCGAAGTTGAATTTTCTGCTTTGTCTGACGAGCTTACTCCTGAAACCTCTGTCCCCTGGCCACTCACGGTCACCACCGCTGAAGATGTCGAAGTTGCGCCGGAAGCATCTGCCCTTGTTTCTCTGTCGTGCCGTGCCGCGTCGGATGCCACCGTTTTATTTACGCCGTCTGCTTTCTTTGTACGCCGCAAGAACCTGCCGCTACCTTCTGCTGTCCTCGATGTCCACCAGGGTGTCACGAAAATGGTGCTCTACAATCCATCCTCGTGTCCTCTTACCCTGCTCCATGGTGAGTCCGCTGGCTTTATTCAACCTGTCTGCCTTCTCTCTGACCTTAATGTCCACGAGGAAGCCAGCAGTATCTCAATAAACGCCATGCATTCCGAGCCCGCTGCTGAACCTGAGTCTGACGAACTTTTCCGCGCCGCCATTGACGATAATCTTCCATCCACCTACCGTGCACAGCTCTCAGCCATCCTCCACACGTTCCACCCCGCTTTCGATGCCGCCCATCAGCCTTTAAGGCCGTACATCCGCCGTGGCTCATCGAATTGAGACCGGTTCCCACCCGCCTTTTCGGCAGCGCCCCTATCGCGTGTCTGCGGCTGAGCGTCAAGTGATAAGTGAGCACGTTGAAGACATGCTTCACCGTGGCATCATCCGTCCCTCTCACAGCCCTTGGTCTTCTCCGGTGGTGCTGGTCAAAAAGAAAGATGGTTCTATCAGATTGTGTCGATTACCGGCGACTCAACAAAATTACCAACAAAGACAATTATCCGCTCCCCCGCATTAACGACGCTCTTGATTGTCTCCAAGGCGCAGAATACTTCTCCTGCCTTGACTTGCGTTCGGGCTACTGGAAGGCCCCGATGGCTGCCGGTGACCGTGAGAAGACCGCATTCGTTATCCCTGACGGCCTTTACGGGTTCACCGCTATGCCATTCAGCCTGTGCAACGCGCCAGCCACGTTCGAAAGAATGATGGATAACGTCTTACGCAAGCTGAAATGGCACACGTGCCTCTGTTACTTGGACGACATCGCTGTCTTTTCGGCAATTTCTCTACTCACCTCACGCGCCTGCAGCAGGTTCTGACTTGCCTCACAGACGCCGGACTGCAGCTGAATCTCAAGAAGTGCCACTTCGGAGCTCGGCAGTTGACCATCTTGGGGCACATCGTCTCCAAGGAAGGCGTTCTCCCTGACCCGGCCAAGCTCCGTGCTGTGGCGCAATTTCCTAAACCGGTTTCGCTCAAGCAACTTCGAAGCTTCATATGTCTGTGTTGCTATTTCCGGCGCTTCGTATGCGATTTTTCGTCCATCATTGCGCTACTGACGAACCTACTTGGCGGGAACAATGACATATCTGGCTGGTCGGCCGTGTGCGAAGAAGCGTGCACTACCATGCGCCATCTTTTGAATTTGCCGCCAATACTCCGACACTTTGACTTCACAGCGCCTACCGAGGTCCATACGAATGCAAGGGGCGTTGGCCTCGGAGCTGTCTTGGCCCAGCGAAAAGATGGCTTCGAAGAATACGTCGTGGCGTATGCGAGTCGCGTTGTTACCAAAGCTGAATCCAGCTACTCAGTTACAGAGAAGGAATGTTTAGCTATTGTATGGGCGCTAACAAAATTCCGGCCCTATCTATACGGCGGCCGGTTTGACGTTGTCACGGACCACCATGCGCTCTGCTGGTTATCGTCCATTAGAGACCCATCCGGTCGCCCCGCTCGGTGGCCTCTTCGCCTTCAAGAGTTTGACATCCGCGTCATCTACCGTTCTGGCCGTAAGCACATGGACGTCGATGCTTTGTCTCGGTCCCCCCTAACCAGCGACGCTGCCTGCTCCTCGGCGACCGATCCCGTACTTTCGTCCCTCACCATCGCTGATATGCCTGCGGAGCAGCGGAAAGACCCGTGGCTTGCGTCCCTCATCGACGCCGTGTCTTCATCACAAAACGTTGCGCCTTCTAGAACTTTGCGGCGTCAAGCTCCGCACTTTGCCCTCCGGGACGGCCTTCTATACCGCTGCAATTACATGCCTGGAGGTTGGCGGAGGCTTCTCGCGATTCCCCGCTATTTACGATCTGAAATGTGCGCCTCTTACCACGCTAACCCTCAGTGTGCGCACACTGGTGTGCTCAAGACATCCAAAAGAATTTCACAGCGTTACTATTGGCGTGGCATGTACGCCTATGTTCGACAATACGTCCGTTCTTGCATCGCCTGTCAGCGCCGGAAAACATCGCCTCCCCGTGTGACCGGCCTCTTACAACCACTCCCTTGCCCGGCACGTCCTTTCAATCGCGTTGGCGTCGACCTTTACGGCCTGCTTCCCTGTACTGTCTCTGCGAACCGTTGGATTATCGTCGGCGTCGACCACCTCACCCGGTATGCCGAGACAGCCGCCCTTCCTGCTGCTACTAGCCGCGAAGTTGCTATGTTCCTGCTCCATATCTTCGTTCTTCGCCACGGAGCGCCAGGGCGCGCCGCGCGAGCTGCTCAGTGACAGAGGCCGCGCCTTCCTTTCACACGTCGTTGAAGCTCTGCTCGCCGAATGTCGCATCGTACATCGGACCACCTCTGCCTACCATCCTCAAACTAACGGGCTGACCGAGCGCTTCAACCGTACTCTAGGTGACAAGCTCACGATGTACAGCCTTTGTCAAAAGTAACCAGGCTGCATGATTTGCTTCTCATTTTTGTAGTAGAGCCTTTACGGCTTTCCCTGAGGTCGGAAAGTTCCTTGAAGGTGAGGACAGGGGTTCTCCTTACCATACAGAGATTTAGAGCTTCAGAGCTGGCATAATAGTTTAAATATACGACTGAGAAGCAAAACCATGCAGCCTGGTTACTTTTGACAAAGGCTGTACGTCGCGATAGATCAGACCAACTGGGACGCTGTCCTTCCTTTCGTGACATATGCGTACAACACCGCCACGCAGTCAACTACCGGTTTTACCCCATTCTTCCTTCTTTATGGGCGTGAGCCGTCGTCTACGATGGACACCATCTTGCCTTATACTCCAGACGCCTGCGAGTGGACGCCCCTCTCCGAAGTCGCAAAGCATGCAGAGGAATGCCGCCTGTTGGCGTGCTCTTTTACCTCCGAATCCCAAGGCCGCCGAAAGCGTCGCCACGATAACGTTAGCAGGGAACATGTTTTTCTGACTGGAACCCTAGTTTGGCTCTGGGTACCAGGCACACCACCAGGACTGTCGTCAAAATTTCGCACGGAATACCACAGACCTTATCGCGTTGTCCAGCAAACGTCGCCGATCAATTACATTGTGGAGCCGCACAACCCCTCTTCGGACTTGCGCCATCGCGGCCACGAAACCGTTCACGTCAGCCGCCTGAAGACATACTACGACCCGCTCCTCTTGCGTTCGCCATAAGTCGCCAGGGTGGCTCCTCTTTGTTCCCGGAGCAATTGTAGCGAACCACGACGGCCTCGCCTGTTACCGCCAGGGCCGATCAGTGACGACTCGCCGACGAAGACGAAGCGCCAGTGAAAGACGAACAGCCGCCGCGCTGCACAAGATCGGTTCGGGAACTGGCCATCATCTGCGCTGCCCGCCGTTTTGCTAGCCCATTTTGTGTCGCTCGCCGTGAACTCCGTCCCCGAGCTACCTGTGCAGAAACGCCCTTTCACTAGGAACTTGGAAGTCAGGCATTGAAAATACACTTCATGCTGTTGCTCGTATGACACTACTACTACGGTGCAATTGAGGAAGAGAAGGAGGGAAGTTTATTGCGGCCACGACTATTAGGTGGCGTGTAAAGAGCACATACTCCGCAGGGGTCCCTTTGTTAAGCTCATAAGAACATCGAAAGGAGACTCTATAGGAATTTCAGGTCTGAATCAGAGAAAATTGCCTGGCTGTCAAGAGGATTCACGCTTAGGTGCTCGGCGTCGAAG
Organism: Amblyomma mixtum; assembly: GCF_055824585.1. NCBI lineage: Eukaryota > Metazoa > Arthropoda > Arachnida > Ixodida > Ixodidae > Amblyomma > Amblyomma mixtum. Next base: position 1,764,607 of record NC_143018.1, on the reverse strand, counting down.
AAACGCTTTGGAGGAGAGTATAAATCTGGTAAAATTATTACTTGTCTTTGAGAAAAACTAAAAGGGCGCCCAACGATTTTTCAGATAATCATTTTGCTGACTTTAGCGGCATCAGTGGCACATCTCTGTTTGGTCGAAAGGCACTCAAGAGGGCGTGAGACCTCTAAACGCTACAATACCTGCGACAAATCAGCAAAATGTCAGTATTTCTTCATACGGGGTCGAGTCGAAAAGCTGGAGGTTACTGAAAGTTTTTCGTTATACTTTTTTTATACCTCTTCTGCTGTATTTTTCATTACTTTGTACACAATTGATGCATACTGGTCCTTTTATACAACCTCCATTGCCGCCTGACGAACATCAATCTCTGCCTGCGGGACCATGCTCGTCTTCAGTGGCCGTATACTTCAAGTTTCCTCGTCTTATTGCTACTCATTATACGCACTGAGCAGAGTATGTCTTATAGGTGTGTGAAAAAGAATGATATAAAATATCTGAATGTATAGAAGATGAGTATAAGAGAGTTTGAATTAGTCGACAGGAAGACATTTTTTTTCTCGTAATCGAGACAACCTACTGTTAGCTAGACATTAGCATTTGTTCTGTGAGCCCTGTCCATAAAACACCACCTATTTTTAGTTCGGTTTTCGTGCACAGCCAGTACTTAAGGCTGTAAATTAAAGGTCCACTGAAGAGAAATCTGAACACTTCTTTTTGCCGCAGGCACTCGATCTACACGTTCCAAGCATTCTTAGAAACTTCGAATTATTGCTGCGTCTGATTTCCCTAAATTAAATGGGATTAACGTCCGGCTCCCACCTTTTTTTAATTCCCCGTAGACGGTAGGAGGAGTGAACCAACGCACCAAGGCAGTCGCGTGGAGGCTTTGCTTTCGCTTTTATTTTGCTTTTCAGGTTTACGTGAATAAATAGATCTCGTCAGAGACTACATAGCTGCAAATGAGGCCCATGGAAATAAAACTACGCTTGGTCTCCTTGCTTTCGTCGATCACTACGTATTACTCCCCCATTGGCAGAGCTGCAAGCCGCCGCGAGACTAGGTGAAAGATTTGATTACTCCTTCCACCTACTGTGGGCAATTAAAAAAATATACAGGCGGGAGCCAGGACGTTTAATCGGATAGAAATTAAGAAATCAGCCGCAGAGGGCAATGATTTGAAGTTTCTTAGAACACTCGGAACATGTAGGTCGAGTTTACGCGGTAAAAATATGATTTCAGACTCCTCTTTGGTGCACCGTTAACAGAACGTCATTGCGGAAAATATTGTTACGGTGCATAGTTGCTAGGCGACGACGACGTGTTTTGGGAGGTTCGCCGGTGAACGACGACGAGGACGTGGCCGTTTGTGCTGGAGTGATCTAGCTCGGTGTGCCTTCTGACTGTGGCCTGTCCCGTGTTCCGCTGGGCTAACCCCCCGTAATATTTGGTGGAGGTCGTGCTGGGTATCACACCGGGACCCTGCCCTGGACCTCCGCAGCGGTCGTCAGCTTCGAGCCATAACTATGCCGTCCAACCCACCTCCGCCCGCAGCATCACCACCAGCGCCGACCGTTGTCGTGGCGCAGCCTCGCTACCCGGGCACCTTTTGTGGCACCGATGACGTCGATGTCGAGGATTCGCTCGCCATGTATGAGCGAGTCAGCAAGCACAGCCGCTGGGACGCGACGCTCATGCTTGCTAACGTTATTTTCTACCTGGCGGGCACGGCGCGCGTCTGGTTTGAGACGCATGAGGAAGACCTCACCTCTTGGGACAGCTGCAAAGAAAAGCTCAGAGACTTATTTGGCAAACCAATTGGACGCAAGCTGGGTGCTAAAAAAGACCTTGCTTCTCGAGCACAGTCATCTACGGAGTCATACCTCTCATACATCCAGGACGTCCTCGCTCTGTGCCGAAAAGTAGACAGCGCCATGCCAGATGCCGACAAGGTGGGCCACATCCTGAAGGGGATTGCTGATGATGCATTCAACCTTCTTCTTTGTAAAGATTGTGCAACGGTTGACTCCGTCCTCCAGGTATGCCGGTAATTCGAGCAGGCAAAACATCGCCGTATTGCTTCTCGTTTTGATCGCCTTCCGAACACCGCGGCGACATCCTCCTCCGAAGACCTGCCAACACTGCGACAACCGTCCCATCCTGCCAATTTAACTAGAATCGTCCGCAGAGAACTCGAAGCTATGACTCCCGTCACCTTCGCCCCTCAACCGGCCGACTCTACGATTGCGCTGATCCAGGCCGTCGTTCGCCAGGAATTTGCGAACGTGGGCCTCAATTCTGGCCTGCCGTCTGCGTCGCCGTTTACCAAACACCGCTCCACTGGTTGCTGCTGCTTCACCGACTCCGACCGTACTACCACGTTACCACTACCGGAATCCTACGGATTGGCGCACCCCGGACGACCGCCCAATCTGCTTCACCTGTTCGCGTGTCGGCCACATTTCCCGTCACTGCCGCAGCCGTTGGTTTTCACCACCTCACCTTCGCCCCACTTACGATCGTCGTGCAGACTACGGACCTAGTTCCCATTATGATCGCCGTGCCGGCTTCGAACCACGCCAGACGTCTTCCTGTGCTGAGTCTCCGCACGCTTTCGACACTTCGGCCCCGCGAAGCTCCAGCCGCTCGCCTTCCCCTCAGATCCGCCGCTCTCGTTCGCCGCAATTTCGACGCCCGTCCACTCCACCCTTACCTGGCTCTCACTTGGAAAACTAACCAATGCAGCTCCCGGAGGTGATGCTGCATTGATGACCCGGCCCGAAAATCCTCTCCTGACCCTCGCTCCTCGCCGCAACCTTCTCGATATCTGCGTGGACGGTGCACCACTTACCGCTCTTATTGACACTGGCGCCTGTAGTGTTCGGGCTTATTTGTGTGGCGGGCCCGGGAGAGCGCCGTAGAGAGACCGGAGGCTGCTGTGGTCTCAGACGAACTCTTCTTTAATAACATCCACAAAAGCATTTTATACACAAGACACTGGCGCCACGGTACGGACGAATTGAAAGCGAAACCGAAACTTAGACGATTCAACATATTCCCTCCCTTAGAAAACCATGTCATACGTTAGTCAGTGGGTAACTGATTATTTACGATAATTGAACATGGAGTTGATATAATGCCCACTTAAGAAAACGAGAAATAGAAACAGTTCACAACCACAGTATGACAGTCACGAAGGTGAAATGAAGAGTAGTCGAAAGTCACATGAAGTGAACAGAGAAATAGTGCACACGCATCACACACACTGGAACACTGAAGCACCTAGTTGCCTTGGTGTTTTCAGTCACAGAACGACTTCTATGAAGGATAGCCGTAGCGATCCGGTGGCTGTCTAGCACTTGTAGGCTGAATGCGTCGGTGCTGAACATCGACAGTTGGAGGATTGGGCATGTTTGGCGATGCTGCGCCGTGGCACGCTTGTCCCTGCGTAGTAGACAATGGTGGATCAGCCGAGGCGGGTGGCAGATTAACACTGTCGTAAGTGGACGATGACGAGGGCACCTTGGTGAGTCTCGATGCATTCCAGATCTTCCCGTCGTCGAGGAGAAATGACGATGGTCCCTTCCTCGCGATCACTTTACGCGGCTGACTGTAGGAGGGGTCACCTTTGAATGCCACAGTAGGCTTCTTTACACGGACGAAGTCATCTACTGTCACCGTTGTCTGTCTTGCCGCCCGGCGAGCATCCGCGTATTTCTTGCTGTTTTGTTGCATCCCCACCACGCGTTGGCGCATCCGACGAAGTTCTGTTGCCGGATCAGTAAAGAAGGACGGTGATGGATGTTTGTAGTGTTCGGGCTTCTTTGTGTGGCGGGCCCGGGAGAGCGCCGCAGAGAGACCGGAGGCTGCTGTGGTCTGAGACGAACTCTTCTTTAATAACATCCACAAAAGCATTTTATACACAAGACACTGGCGCCACGTTACGGACAAATTGAAAGCGAAACCGAAACTTAGACGATACAACACCGCCCAAATTTCTGTCCTGAGCTCCTCGTTTCGCCGCCGTCTGAAGAAGGTTGTGACACCTGCCGTTTCCTCAGCCGTTCGCGTCGCCGACGGAAGTGCTGCTGCCGTTGTTGGACTGTGCACTGCGCGTGTTTCCATTGCTGGTCGTACAACCCCTGTCGCGTTCACTGTCCTCGACCATTGCCCCCACGATGTGATCCTCGGCATCGACTTTTTAATGACGCACGCGGCTCTAATTGATTGCGCCACTGGCCTTCTTCGTCTGATCTTGCCGCTCTGCTCCGAAAGCGCCGATACCAAGCCGCCTCGCTTACGTGCCGCTGAATTTACTCGCTTGCCGCGTGACGCTGCAGTCTATGTCCCTATGTCCCCGTTTCCCGCCGTTCCTCATGGTGTCTACGTCACGTACCCAATCAAGGACGTTGTCCTCCAGCGTAACGTCATCCTTCCACACACAGTCCTGACCGTCACCGGCAACCGCACCTACCTTCCGATTCTGAACTTCAGTCTCTCCCCCCAAGTTTTACCCTGTGGCATCGCACTCGCTGAACTGGTTCCATTGGCCGAATGTACAGTTTCTGCTCTAACAGCTAAGCCTAACGCTGATCTCCATGCCCTTCCCCTCTCGGCCGCTTCACGCCCGGACCCTACTTTTGCGATGATCGCGGCGGATTTGCCACCTGACCACGCCAACGCCCTCTGCGCCCTTTTAGCTTCCTACAGTGATGTCTTCGATTTCGGGAATCGTCCTCTTGGCCAAACTTCTGTCGTGACCCATCGCATCAATACGGGCGATGCCAGCCCTATACACAGAAGGCCCTATCGTGTCTCTCTTCCTGAGCGCCATGTCATCCAAACCGAGGTGGACAAGATGCTGGCGAACAACATTATCGAGCCTTCTAGCAGCCCTTGGGCATCCCCTGTGGTGTTGGTCAAAAGAAAGATGGCAGCTGGCGCTTCTGTGTCGACTATTGTCATCTTAATCAAGTAACGAAGAAAGACGTCTATCCTCTTCCGAGAATTGATGACGCCCTCGACTGTCTACATGGTGCCAGCTGCTTTTCTTCTAATGATCTCCGTTCAGGCTACTGGCAAATCGCTGTTGACGAACGGGTTCGGGAGAAGACTGCCTTTATCACCCCCGATGGCCTGTACCAATTCAAAGTTATGCCTTTCGGCCTCTGCAACGCTCATGCCACCTTCGAGCGCATGATGGACTCGCTTCTGCGTGGCTTCAAATGGACAACGTGCTTGTGCTACCTAGATGACGTTGTCGTTTTCTCCTCAACGTTCGAAAGCCACATACGCCGTCTTGCTACTATCCTTGCGGTCTTCCGTCGCGCTGGTCTCCAACTGAACTCCAAGAAGTGCACCTTTGGCCAGCGCCAAATTAAGGTCCTCGGCCACTTGGTTGATGAGTCTGGTGTAAAGCCCGGCCCTGACAAAGTTCGTGCCGTTCGTGAGTTCCCCACTCCCCGTTCCACGAGCGATGTGCGCAGTTTCCTCGGGCTCTGCTCGCATTTTCGCCGGTTTATCCCGAACTTCGCCGACACGGCCCGTCCCCTTATTACCCTCCTGAAGAAGGATGTCCCTTTCTCCTGGGGCCTTGACCAAGCTCGCTCCTTCACGGCAGTTGTTGCGGCCCTCACGGCTCCACCTGTGCTGTCCCATTTCGACCCATCTGCGCCTACGGAACTTCGCACAGACGCCAGTGGCCATGGTATTGGCGCCACTCTTGCGCAGCGCCAACACGAGCACTTTCGTGTGATTGCTTACGCCAGCCGCCTGCTCTCTCCTTCCGAACGTAACTACTCCATTACGGAGCGGGAGTGCCTTGCTCTTGTTTGGGCGTTAACAAAATTCCGCCCTTAATTGTTTGGAAGGCCCTTCTGCGTAGTTACGGATCACCATGCTTTGTGCTGGCTGTCCTCTCTTAAAGACCCTTCAAGCCGCCTGGGTCGCTGGGCCTTGCGTTTGCAAGAATACACATTTAATGTTGTCTACAAGTCCGGCCAGCTGCACCAAGACGCTGACTGTCTGTCCCGCCATCCTGTCGATCCCCCTGATTCCCACACCCGTGATACCGTACGTCCGTATCAGACTTTGTAAACATTGGTGACGAGCAGCGCCGTGATCCATCTCTGCGCCTCATAGTCGACCGCCTCCACAGCGACCCTTCCGATCCTGCTCTACGAATGTTCGTGCTGCATCACGATATTTTGTACCGGCGCAGTATGCACCCAGATGGCGCCGACCTCTTGCTCGTCGTCTCGACTCATCTCCGCTCCACAGTACTTGCCCAACTTCATGACGCTCCTACTGCAGGGCATCTAGGCGTGTCACGCACTTACGACAGCGTGCGCAGGCGGTTCTTCTGGCCTGGCCTTTACCGCTCTGTCCGCGGTTATGTTGCTGCTTGTGATCAATGCCAGAGCCGAAAAACGCCCCCACTTCCACCCAGTGGCCAGCTTCAGCCCATCGACATCCCGACTGACCCATTTTTCCGTGTTGGTCTCGACCTGCTTGGTCCTTTACCCCCATCAACATCCGGGAACAAGTGGATTGCCGTTGCGACCGATTACACTACCCGGTACGCTATCACGCGCGCTATCCCTACCAGATGTGCCTCCGATGTCGCCGACTTTCTTCTCTATGACGTCGTCCTACTTCATGGCGCTTCAGTGGCCCACGACCTTCTGCGCTCCTGCTCTACCCGCCACAAGTTCACGACGGCTTACCATCCTCAGACCAACGGCCTTACTGAGCGTCTTAACCGCACCCTGACGGACATGCTGTCTATGTATGTCTCAGACCACCATCGAGACTTGACGTCAGTTTACCTTTCGTGACGTTCGCCTACAATTCCACACGCCACGATACCACCGGCTACTCCCCCTTCTACCTGCTCTTTGGCCGCGACCCGTTGCTACCCTTCGACAGCCTCCTGCCTCCCGACCCTTGTACCAGCAGTTACGCTTGTGACGCCGTTGCCGGAGCTGACGCCGCGCGCCAAATCGCTCGAGATCGCCTCGACGCTTCACAACTGGCTCAAAAACGACGGTACGACCTTCATCACCGTGACGCCCATTACCCTCCCGACTCCCTCGTACTCCTCTGGCTCCCTGCGCGTCGTGTGGGCTTGTGTGAGAAGTTGCTGCCTCGTTACGTGGGTCCTTACCGCGTCTTGCGGCAACTGAGCAATGTGACCTACGAGATCGCGCCCCTGCAACCCCACACTCCTCGTGCGGCCCCCTCCACACAGCTCGTACACGTCGCCCGTCTTAAGCCCTACCATACAAACACACCACCTTAGGACGCCCAGGGACTGTGCTTCCTTCCGCCCGGCGGAGGAGGGGGGGGGGGTAGTGTTACAGTGCATAGTTGCTAGGCGACGACGACGTTGTTTTGGGACGTTCGGCGGTGAACGACGACGAGGACGTGGCAGTTTGTGCTGGAGTGATCTAGCTCGGTATGCCTTCTGACTGTGGCCTGTCCCGTCTGCCGCTGGGCTAACCCCCGTAATAACATAAATAGCCACAAAAATGCGTTAAATAACTTTTTCAATTGGTAGATCGCCACATGCCAGCCGATATGAAGGCACCGTTGGGGAGCGGTATAAAGGGATGAGCCAAGGTTTTGTGAAAAAAGGTGAGTGCAGTCTTCGTTGCTCAGTAGAAACTGGGACCAAAGAAAGTGATTCAATACCTCGCCAGTAAGTCTTCTACATACTGTATAAGTGTCCTTCTCATGTGCTAGAAGCATCACGGAAGCGTATATTAAACACCTTGGAAGTTTTCGTGTAACTACAAATTGAGGAAATGCTGAACCGGCTCTAGACGGGCATTATACACTTTGCGATGTCTTGAATGGGACTGATCGGATCTACACTGGACATTTCACAAAATTGCGTGTAGTTTCATACTTCCCCTTTACGCCTATGTAGCCATCCTGCAGTTGTTCTCCATTTGTGACCAAGACAATGTAGCGAGAAGAAATATATATGCAAAAAAAGATTGAAGTATAGTGTAGGACGTCTTCGAAGGCGCTGCGTTACGAACGGCTAGTGGTACAGACTCGATTCAGACCAGAGGCAGTGATCAGTTCAGCACAAGCACGACCATCGGCACCGTTGTCTTTGTCGTCTTCTTCTTTAAGCCAGCCGCCGAGGGTGCAGGAGCCGAAGGCTTGTCTTACAACTGCCTCCGGGCGAAAAGGCGCCATCTTGGCGGCCTAGGGTCATGTGACGGCGGCGGGGTTGTAGTATGGTTTGAGGCGATCGGTGTGGACAATTTCACGACCGCAGCGACGATGATCAGTGGAAGGAGTAAGGGGTTCGATGAGGTAATTGACGGGGGATATCTGCTTAAGAATGCGGTAGGGGCCATGGTACTTGGTGAGAAGACTGGAGGACAGGCCTGAATTTGAGGAAGAAACCCAGGGCCAGAACAAAGAGTCAGGAAGATAAGTGGGAAGAAGTGCACAGGTATCACGGGTGCTTTTCTGCTGCTGCTGGGCGTGTAAAGTGAAAGACCGGGCAAGCTGGTGGCATTCTTCGGCATAAGTGGCGGCTTGAGAAAGAGTCGGAAATTCAGAAGCATCGGGGTGGTAAGGGAGAACGATGTCCATTGTGCAAGAAGGCTCACTGCCGTGGAGGAGAAAGTATGGAGAGAATCCGTTGGTAGCTTGAGCAGTGGTGTTAGAAGCACAGGTGACGAAAGTTAGTACGCGGTTCCAGTTGCAGTGATCGGAAGCTACATACATGGCCAGCATGTCGCCAAGAGCGGTTAAAACGCACAACCAGGCCATTTGACTGCGGATGGTAGGCGGAGGTGGTGCGGTGAATGTTGTTGCGTTCCTGAAGGAGAGCTTCTACAACTTAAGATAGAAAGGCCGGACCTCTATCACTGAGCAACTCTTTGGGAGCACCATGGTGAAGAATGATGCGATGGAGGATGAAGGATGCAATGTCGTGGGCTGTACCAGATAGTAAAGGCGACGTTTCGGCGCAGCGGGCAAGATGATCGATGGCGACGATGACCCAGCGATTGCCGGCTGATGTGCTGGGAAGAGGGCTGTAGAGGTCAATTCCAACACGCTCGAAGGGCTGCGCTGGGCAAGGTAGCGGTTGCAAAGGAGCGGCGGCTCGGCGAGGTGGGTTTTTTCGGCGCTGGCTTGCGGTTCAGGACTGAACGTACTTGCGCAAATATCGGTACATCCCATGCCAGTTGTACCGATGTCGTAGACAGGTGAAGGTCTTTAAGAAGCCAGCATGGACACACTGCGGATCATCGTGGTAGGACGAGCAAATGACGGAGCGCAGATGTCGGAATGACAAGCAGCCGCTTGTGACCATCCGGAAGGTAGTTCCGGCGGTAAAGAAGCTCGTCTCTGATGGCGAAATGGTGGGACTGACGAAGAAGAGCACGGGAGGGAGGTCGAGACGCTATGAAATCCTAGAGGCAAGTGATCCACGGGTCTATGTGGTGCTCGGAAGCAATACCAGCGGACTCAAGCGTCAAAGAATGCAGGGCGGATATAGCAGCCACTGCCTCAGACGGCTGAGGGGAACGTGAGAGGGCATCAGTATCCGCATATTTACGGCCGGAACGATAGACCATGCGGATGTCGTACTCTTGGAGTCGCAGAGCCCAGCGCGCCAGTCGACCAGATGGATTTTTTAAATAGGACAACCAGAAAAGCGCGTGGTGATCGGTGACAACGTCAAAAGGGCGCCCGTACAAGTAATGGCGGAATTTTACGATCGCCCACAGGATGGCTAAACACGCCTTCTGGGTGACAGGGTAGTTGGCTTCAGCTTTTGTTAGTGTCCGGCTGGCGTAAGCGACAACGTATTCGTCAAAGCCAGGCTTGCGATGCGCGAGGACTCCGCCGAGGCCGACACCGCTGGCATCGGTGGGGAGTTTATTTATGTATTTATTTATTTATTTATTTATTACCTCAAAGGCCCCGGTTGTGGGGCATTACATGAGGGATGGGCGGATTACATGCAGATTATATAAAGATTACAGAGTACATAAAGATTACAGGATACATAAAGATTACATGATACATAAAGATTACTGATTACATAAAGATGGCCTCAATCTTTTCCTTGAAGTCGATGCAGTTGGCGATGAGTACGGCTTCCGGCGGCAGATCGTTCCAGTCTCGAGATGATATGACAAAAAAGAACGGAAATGAGATGTAGTTCTTGCAGCGGGTGGGTATACGGTCTTGATGTGGTTGTTGCGGCTAGAAGGACGATGAGCTGTTGATATGATAGATGATCCTAAAGGTGAATGATAGAACTTGTGGAATAGGCATAGTCGAGATACTTTTCTTCTAGTTTCAAGGTTAGGCAAAGATGCTCTGGATTTTAAAGAGGACACACTAGTATAGTAAGAGTAGTCACAATAAATAAAACGGATAGCGCGGTTTTGAACTTTTTCAAGGATTATAGAAAGGTTAGATTGATGAGGATCCCATACTGCTGATGCGAATTCTAGTTTAGGTCGGACAAATGTTTTATAAGCTAATAATTTGATACAAGGGGTAGCAAAACGAAGATTTCGACGTAGGAAGCCAAGGGTGCGGTTAGCGTCGTTAGCGATGTTGGTGATATGTGAAGACCATGTTAGGGTATGAGTTAAGGTGATGCCAAGATACTTACAGGAAAGAACTGATGATAATTCAGAACCGAAAAGAACATATTTTGAGGGATTATGGGATTGCCTGCGATGAAAAGAAATCATACATGTTTTAGTAATATTAAGGGACATTAGTCAGTGCTTGCACCAAGTTTCGATTTGGGTTAGATCAGTTCGGAGGGTGTCAGAGTCAGTTCTGCTAGTAATAGGGTGGTATATAACACAATCGTCGGCAAATAATCGAATGTTCGAGTTGACGTTAGAGGGAAGATCGTTAATTTAGATGAGAAAAAAGCAAGGGTCCAAGCACTGTGCCTTGTGGTACACCTGAAGTAACGGGGGAAAGAGGTGACGATGACTAGTTAGCGTAGACAAATTGCTCTCTGTTCGTCAAAAAATTTTGTAGCCATTCTAACACCAAGTGGCTAAGGTTAGGACGTGAAAGTTTTAGTAGTAATCTTTCGTGGGGTACCTTATCGAAAGCTTTTTCAAAGTCAAGGAAGAGCGTGTCAACGGGAATGTTTAAGTCAGGGTGAGAACTAAGATCATTAATAAAAAGGGCTAGTTGGGTGTCACAGGAAAGTCCTTTAGGAAGGCGTGTTGGTTAGGATGAAAAAACTTGACCGAAACTAAAAATTTAACGATGTGAGAATAAATAACATGTTCAATTATTTTTGAACAGATGCTTGTAAGAGAAATAGGGCGGTAGTTTTTACATGAAAACGATGAACCTTTCTTGGGGACTGGAATGATCTTACCGATTTTCCAGTCTTGCGGAAGCACGCCTGATGATAATGACTGTTGAAAAAGATGGCACAAAATGGCACTAATCACGTTTTTAGTATTTGTTAGCACTTTAGAGTTCAAGTCATCAATGCCAGATGACGATGACACTTTCAATGATTCAATTAATTTCCTAATACCATTGCTATCCGTCGGAGGACGAGGGTTGAAATGGCGCAGAATTGGCGGAGTGGTAAGGAGGCGACGGAGTGTCGTGGTTGCTTCATCACAGGCTGGCGACCAGGCTGAAAGGTCGTGGCCGGAAAGGTGACTGGTCACAGGGTCGATGATTGTGGCGAAGTTGCGGACAAAGCGGCGGAAGTAGGAGCAGAGGCCAACGAACCTGCAGAGGTCTTTTACAGAAGTGGGTTTCGGAAATTCTGCTACCGCTAGCAACTTTTCCGGGTCCGGAAGAATGCAATCATTGGACAAGAGATGTCCGAGAATGGTGAGCTGTCTAGCTCCGAAGCAGTACTTTATTAAATAGAGTTGGAGGCTAGCGTCGGCCAGGCAGCGAAGAACACTTTCAAGGCGCTGGAGGTGAGACGAAAAATCCGGTAAAAAGATCACAACGTCATCTAAATAAAAAAGGCGTGTGTGTCAATTAAGTCCTCGGAGTAGGTTGTGCATTATGCGCTCGAATATGGCGGGGGAATTGCAGAGGCTGAAGGGCATGACATTAAATTCATAGAGCCCGTCGGGTGGACGAATGCAGTTTTTGGCCGATTGGCCTCTGCCATCGGCACCTGCCAGTAACCAGAGCGCAAGTCGAAAGAAGAGAACTCGGCGCCCTGCTGACAGTCGAGGGTGTCGTCGATACGAGGGAGAGGGTAAACGTTCTTTCGTGTAATCTCGTTCAGACGACGGTAGTGAACGCAGAACCGGATGGAACGGTCTTTTTTCTTAACAAGGACCATCGGCGATGCCCACGGGCTTTGCGACGGCTGTATCACGTGGCGCTTGAGCCTGTCGGTCACCTGTTCGTCGGTTATGCAGCGCTCAGCGGCTGACACGTGGTACGGACGTTGGCGCAAAGGGGCATGTGGGCCAGTGTCAATACAGTGGGTAACGTTGGTTGTGCAGCCCAATGAAGTTTGCTGGTAGTCAAACGAAGCTGTAAAACGGCGCAGGACGGCGACAAGTTCGGCCCGTTGGGTGGGCGTCAAGATGGCATCGACGGAACGGTGAAAAACGTCGAGAGGACACACATTGGCGATGGTAACAGGTGTAATGGCGCTGACGTGCAGGCCGGCCGTGCTATCGACGAGGGGGTATGCTGAGGCGGGATCGAGCACGGCAACGCTACCAAGCGATTGGCCACGGAGCAAAGTGATAGGGCAGGAGAACGGTTTGGACACATAAATAGCGCTTGAGCCACGAATAATTGTCAGCAGGGCATGAGGCAGCCAAACAGATTTCTAGTGAGTGCATCGTAAAGAGGGCGTATATGTGACAGTTGCGTCGGAGAGAGCAGCACAGGAAAGAGGCACGAGCACTGAAGAAAAAGGCGGAACGTCAGTGTCCGCTGAGACGACCACAGTAGCGGCAGCAGCGCCGGGTACGTCCAAGGGAGCGTCACTGAAGGGTGATAACTCAAGCTGAGCACGGGCGCAGTCAATAACAGGGTCATGTGTGGAAAGGATGTCCGAGCAAAGGATGACGTCGTGAGTGAGGGGGTGAGGACGATGAACTCGAATGTGTAGGGGACGTTCTCGATAAATAGACGGTCGGTGCAGGCGGCTAATGCTCGAATGTCCTGAGCGCTGGCGGTGCGGAGAGGAATGGCAGGAAGATGCGTCGTCACTCTTTTGAGTCTGCGACAGAGGGTGTGACTAAGAACGGAAACGGCTGCGCCAGTGTCAACAAGTGCTTCGACGGCGACGCCCTCAACGAACACGGTGATAATGTTGGCGGTTACGGAAAGAGGTCTTGAGCGAGTCGCTGGCGGCGCAGTTCTTGCCTCCGGAACTGCGGCCGTTAGTTCTCGGCTTGCGGGGCGGGTGGGCGGCGGAGCATCGGAGAACGGGAACGTCGGCCAGGAGACGGGGAGCGGTGGGAGCGGAAGCGGTAACTAGGAGAAGAGGGATCCGGAGAAGGCTCATGTGACACAGGCGAGGAGGGCGGCGGAAGATCGTAGGTCGGCTCACGTCTATAAATGTACGGACGATGGTCGCGACTGCGGCACAAACGAGCCACGTGGCCAGCGACTCCTCCGGCGTAGCAAATAGGGCGATTGTCCTGCGTGCGCCAGGGGTTGAGAGGCTGCGGCTCCGATCGTGGACGGGCAACCGGACGGTAAGTGGGAGGTACAAGTCGCTGGGGTTCTAATAGGCGGTGGGGAGGCCTGTAAACAGGAGCAGCAGGTGAAGGCCACGGTCGCACCACAGCATCCGCGTACGTTAAAGGAGTCGCGATCAGTGACTGCTTAGGAGGTGGAGGAGGAGAGGGCGGTACCTCGGTGACTTCCTCCTGTATGACATGCTGGAGGTTGGGATTGAGCGGCGGGGCAGGCGTAGGTGGGCTGATCGACAAGCACAGCTGGCGGGTGACTTCCTCACGGACAAACTGCTGAATGTGCTGGAGGAGCGACGGGTGGTCCAGAGCACCGTCCCCGGACAGAGCCAAGCTGGATATTGCTGCTTCTCCGCCTCCGACCATGGCCCCCAACCCTAAGTCGCGAGCAAGAACAACTCAGCCGCTTACACTAACGCACTGCAACTGCCGAGGTCACAAGAACCACAAGAAGCAGACTCACCTCCGCCTCTATCTTGACGGCCTTGAGTTCCTCGTCGCCGTGGTTGCCCTTCAGGAACTCGGCGATGGTGCCAAACTCACAAACTACACTACATTTCAACGCAACCCGCAGACATGTATACTTATTCACAAGCGATACAGTGCGCAAGAGGTCACACTTCCCACAAAACCACCTTTCCCATACACGATGGTTTCAGTGCTGCCCCTTGAAGCGGTCGGACCCACCTGTACACATTCTAAATATTTAGTGCCCACCGAAACTTAAGAACGTCACGTTCAATGAAATTTTCACTCAAGCTATGCAGGTGGCGGGTAGGGATCCCCTCCTAATCGTCAGTGATTTCAACGCTCCGAGCAGTCTATGGGGGTATCCCCGGGAGGACAGGCGTGGGAGGAAGCTTGCGGAACTTCTTTCCACACTTGGACTCACCCTACACACTGACCTCGCCAACCAATTACGTGTCGGGAATTCCCTTCAACGAGATACTTGCCCGGACTTCACATTTACACGCAACACACGCTATGCCGACTGGCTGAATACAGAGGACACTCTGGGTAGTAATCACTGTATAATCAACATTTACATGCGTCCCCTGAAACGCCCGCTAACACAAACTCGTATCCCTGACTGGACGACTTTCCGCACCTCTCTACCTATCGTAGACCCCCTCCAGTCGAGATACGACGCCTGGTACAAATCGCTTACGTCTACACTCACACCACACGAAAATCAGATACAGCTCACAGAAACACAATCAAACGTGGACAACCACCTGCTCCACCTTTGGGAGGCCCGTCGCAGTCTCACGAAGCGATGGAAGAAACAGAAACATAACAGACGCCTAAAGAACCGCATCCTCGAACTCACACAACAGGCAGCGGAATATGCTACTCAGCTAGCCGGCACTAGCTGGGTGGACCGGTGCAACCAGGCTGCTCGCCAGATGTCTGGCCGCAACACGTGGCGCCTGTTCCGCGCTCTCATCGACCCAATACAGACACGCAGGGAAACCCAACGCCAATTGCATAGGGCCTTGCGCTCAGGGATCGATACCTGTGCACCACTGAGGACCCCTGGCAGGCGGAGTACTCGTATGCAGGCAAAGAGAACACGGAGCTGGACAAGCCTTTCCAGCTCCATGACCTCCGGGCGGCCTTAAGCAAGATGGAGCGGGGCACTGCACCCGGGCGCGACAAGGTAACGGTCAAGCTCTTGGCCAACCTTCCCGACGCAGCCTACGCCGCGCTCCTCAAATACATCAACAGCATTTGGGACGGAGAGACTCCTCTCCCTCTCGATTGGAAATCGGCTCTCGTGACCTTCATTCCGAAGGCCGGCAAAACTACTGATGTGGAGAACCTTCTCCCCATCTCCCTCACGTCTTGTATCGGCAAGCTGATGGAGACGATGCTGGCGACAGACTCTCCGATTTTCTCGAAACACAGCACACTTTCGTGGACACCATGTTCGGTTTTCGCCCTCACAAGTCGGCACAGGATATACTTCTGCAGCTTCACCACGACATCTTGGATCCCGTCGAATGTCCCCCCAAAGACAAGGTGGTCCTGGCCTTGGATCTTAAACGCGCATTCGGCAACGTCAAACACGAAGTAATCCTGGACCACCTCAGTAACACCAACTGCGGCCACAAAATATTCAACTACATAAAACAATTTCTTACAGACCGTCAAGCCTACATACGCATACAAGATGCGGAACATGGGCCATACACCATCGGCTCGAGGTAACAGCTCAAGGCGCGGTCCTGTCTCCTCTCCTCTTCAATTTGGCAATGCTTCATCTTCCCTCCAAATTGTCTTCTTTGCTCGTGATAGATCACGCTCTTTTTGCGGATGACATTACAATCTGGGCCACGGAAGGTAACCTGGGCCACATGGAATCCTGCCTGCAAGCAGCGGCGACCCTATTCGACGACTACACGGCCTACTGCGGACTCCAGTACGCCCCATCTAAATCAGAATTTGAGCACATACGTCCCTCCCCTCGGGACACAACTCCGCTTCGCATCAGTCTTCCCTCGGGACCGATCCGGGAGTCCAAGGAGATCCGCGTCCTTGGTCTCTTCATACAGCATCAACGCAGGGTCCACACTACCCTAGCCAAACTTAGCACGGTGGAAAACTAGGTGGGCCGCATGGTCTGCCGGGTCTCCAACAAGCGGGGCGGAATACGAAGCAAGGATCCACTGTGGCTTGCCCGTGCTTTCGTAACGAGTAGAATCCTCTACTCAACCCCCTAGTTGCACCTGCGCTAAGACGATGATGACCAACTGGAGGTCCTCCACCCGAAAGTCATCAAGCGGGCTCTCGACCTCCCGGTCGCCAAGTCCAACCAGCGGCTTCTGGCCTTGGGCGTGGTAAGCATATTCCGGGAGCTTTCGAGAAGCCTACTTAGTCAACCAATGCACGCGTCTTGCACACAGCACGTCCGGTCGCCGCCTCTTGGACCGGCTACACGTCAAACATGACTACCATATTGAGGAACGGGAGAGAGTGCCAGAACCCTGGAGAAGCGCCCTCAGGGTCCAACCCCTTCCCCGCAACATGACCAGAGAAGACCATAGCGGTCGTCGCCAGGCGCGCGCGGAAGCGTTGGCGGGATACTACGGTAACCAACAGCATGTGTATTACGTGGACGTTGCCGGCCCACACCACGGGGGTTGGTACATGGCTGAAGTCGTACAAAACACAAACACAGTTAACGGGCTCACTTTGAAAGCCTACAACGCAACACACGCGGAGGAGATTTCTATTGCGCTGGCTCTCACTAATCCCAAGTCGAAACACGTCATCACCGACTTCGGAGGGGAAGGTGGTGGTGGTGGTGAAAAACATTTATAATGCAATAAATATTTACACAGAGGTGACTGGGGTAGGCCCTATTGGCCCTTTCCCCTAACAATACTAGGTGGAGCCCCTATTCCGGGGCCCCATTTGCAAGCAACGCCGCCCGCGTCCGGTTGGTTGGTAACAACTTTATTCATAGTCCTGCAGAGCTTTCGCCGACGGGGCCTTAGGTCTCCCACGTGGGGACGTCGAGGCGCTGCCTCGCCGTCGCCTCGCGGGCCTGCTGGACGGCCCAGAGTTGGTCCCCGAGGCTGGGGCTGCGCAAGGCAGCGGCCAACCGCGGCGGGAGGGTTCCGGAATTAGCACCGTGAAGATTTTTGTTGCAGTCCCAGAGCATGTGAGTTAAAGTGGCTACATTGGCGTTGCAGACCTTGCATATATTTGTCGGGTATATACCGGGGTAAAGCCTGTGGTATAGTTCCGGGTTGGGGTACGTGAGCGTCTGCAGTTGTCTGAGGGTCACCGCGTGCGCCCTGTCCAGCTTGTCGCTGGGCGGAGGGAAGGTTCGGCGGGCCAGGCAGAGGGCCTTGGTAATTTCGTTGTAGCTGATCAAGCAGTCTTTGGTGCTATTCCACGGACGACGGTCGCCGGCGCGGTTCGCGAGCTCGCGCGCCTTGGCGTGTGCCGTCTCGTTGCGGTTGCGATACGTCCTCGATACTTCTCCCATGTGCGCCGGGAACCATTGAATTCTGGTTTGGAATTCTACCTCCTGCTGGACTTGCCGGTTCCTCAGGACTTGGGCCGCTCTCTGCGAGATCCATCCTTTGGCGAAGTTTCTAACCGTCTGACGCGAGTCGCAGAGAACCACGGTGCACGTCGGATCCGTGAGGGCGAGTGCCACCGCCGCTTCCTCCGCCTCTTCTGCGCGTTCGCACGCTACTCCTGCACAGCCATGGAGACGATACGGGGACAAGGTTTGTTGACGCCGCGGAATACGCAGAACGCTCGCGATTCGCGGTTGCGGTCGTCGATTCGTGCGGCATAACGTCCGGTGAACCAAGGCCTTTTGGGTCTTTAGGTCCTGACAGCCGAGCAGGGCCGCCTCCCAGTCCTCTCTGGTGGGGTTTGGGTTGGGGGGGATAGATGGGTTTGACTGACACGCCCAAACCATGTGGAAAGTGTCAGCCACCTCCCCACAGAACTGGCACGCGCCATCAAAGGATGTATTGAAATGTTTAAGCACCGCCGGGCACAGTACAGTGTTAGTAAGAATTTTGATGAGGAGGCGCTCGTCAGCGCGATCCAGACCCTTACAAGGGGCCGGGTAGCGCCGGTGCTCCTCCTTGTAGTAATCGGTGATTTGTTTGAATGTAATGGCCAGATTGTCTGATTGGGAGTACCCTTCCAAGGACTGGGAGATAGCCCTGGGAGAGAGTGCGCGGGCGGCCTGATCGGCCTGTTCGTTTCCCTGGAGTCCCTGGTGACCGGGGGCCCAAATCAGGTTGCGTGGAGTTGGATCTTCAGATCGACAGCTATATTCCAGTATGCGCCAGGCAAGCGGGGGAGCCCAGCCCAACTCGTAGTTCCGACAGGCCCCTCGCAAGTCGGTGATGATGTGTTTCGACTTGGGAGTAGTGAGAGCAAGAGCAATGGCAATCTCCTCCGCGTGTGTTGCGCTGTAGGCTTTGAAAGTGAGCCCGTTGACTATGTTTGTGTTGTGTACGACTGCGGCCGTGTACCACACCCCGTGGTGTGGGCCGGCAACGTCCACGTAATACACATGTTGTTGGTTACCATAGTATCGCGCCAACGCTGCTGCGCGCGCCTGGCGACGACCGCTATGGTCTTCTCTGGACATGTTGAGGGGAAGGGCCTCATTCATAGAAGCATTAATACGCTTCCAAAGATCGGCGACATTTTCTATGTAACTGTTAAAGTTTTCGCCGCTTTGTTGTCCCCAGCTGAGCACGCGTTGCTGGGCACAAAGCTTACGCACAGCGGGACGGCCAAAGACCTCCGTGAGCCTGGTTTTAAGATCCGCTGTTTAGGTTGAAGGTTCGGGGCGTGGCTCGACAGAACCACGGTCAAGACGACACCCGTTCCCACCACCAGGACAGGAGTGTCACTGGGCGAAGGGGTTAAGCGGTGGCGAAAGAAGACAATTTATTTACATGTTTACAAGGAGCAGCGACAAGCGTGCCAAGATGGAACACAGCAGGGAATGACACGAACATGTTGTTGCGACTGAGAGAAGGATGTAAAGGGAATTGCACGGTCATGCCTACTTGCTCGAGCCGAGCCATCACCGCTGCCACGTGCAGATAGAGGAGAGTTAAAAGAGCAGAGGAAAAATAAAAAGGAAAGAAAACACGCGCGTCGCAGCAACAACTGCGTCCGCCAGAGCGGACGCTGCTCAAAAAACAGATAAGCGGCCGAAGCCGCGCAGCCGAAGCGAGAACAGATACCACGAACAAAGAGGAGACGGGAGCCCTTAAATAGAGTCGGCACAGACTTCCACCCCTTTTCATCCAATCAGGAGCGTCGTGGCGGCTGATTGGCCTGGCAAGCTTGGACGCCACCTTTAAGAGCATCCCGTTATCTGACTGGCCCGAACGCACAACACGCTCCACGACGACGAGAGACGCAGGCCAGGACGCCTTCCTTGGGAGCGTCCCGGTGGCTGATCTGCCCAAACGCGCAAGGCGCTCCACGAAGACGACGCGCAGGCTCGGAGAGACGCAGGCCTGGACGCCATCCCAGGGAGCGTCCCGAAATCTCGCGAGCAATACTTGAGGCAAACGTCGTCGAGTCGATAGGGGTTTCTCGGAACTTCGTAAGAGAAACGTGGGTTCTGGCTGCTTCCTGTTCACATCGTTCTTAACACCACAAAGCTGGCGATGTCCGCCTCGTGGTTGTGGAAGCAGATTGGAAACGTCGCTTAGTTAAAATATAACATTGGTGAGCTTGGCGCTGTTGTCCCACTTGTTATGCGCACTTACGCGTTCATAGGAAGCCAACCAATCCTCCACATCCGGGTCATCCGTGCCGCTTAAGATTGTAGGGTTGCGCTCACGGACGGCACCAGAACAGATGACAGTAGTGGCCGCAGGGAGGGCAGGTTGGGCCAGGTTGTCGCGCACGGTCGTAGAGCCTGGTAGCCTGGGCATCGTGGCGTATCTCGATGGCGAGAGCAGACAGAACTTCTACCAAGTACGGTTTAGGAAGCCTTCGAAGGTGCTACGTCGCGAACGGCTAGCGGTACAGTCTCAGTTCAGGCCAGAGGCAGCGATCAGTCATCGGCACCGTTGTCTTCGTTGTCTTCTCCTCAACCCAGCCGCCGATGGTTCGGGAGCCGAAGACCTGTCTTATAGAAGGAATGTACCGGGCGAAAGAGCCGAAGGACCGAGAAACAAAGGTTCACGTGGCCTACAGGCACATCTAGCACTTCGTCTTCGTCGCCTTCCATGCCCCCGTTCAGCAATTTGTCTTCGTCGTTTTCCACGCCTACGGCTGTGACGCTACTCCCGCCCACGAAGCGCAGTCGCGGTGCTAAATGGAAGCCTTAGAAGGCATGCCGTACATGAACGATGTCGTTCTTTGGAGCAGGTGGACGATGTCGTAGAATCTAGAGGGGCAGTTTCAGAATTTACATCGGTCACTTTGCGGAGCACGCGGTCATGGTCTTTACACTGACGAAGCGAGGCCAAACCAGAGCGAGTGGCTCAGGTGGGTAGGATACTGACCGAAGCCATCGGTCGTAAGCATACTTCCGGTAGGTCTGCGATGCGGCCAGCCGGTTGCGGGTGATTTTGCGGGTGAGTGCAGTTTTAGGGAAATTTGGGAGAGTTGGTCGATTCCATAATTCCACACCACGAAAGATGAAGATAAACGAATAAGAGCTGAGACACGTCGCTGCCGTGCTTGGCAGCGCCGTGTTTCCTCACCTCCTTTTCTTTTGTCGTCGTGTTTCGTGCGCGTGACCAACATGCTTGGACAAAAATATTTGATGTTAGAAAACCGCGATGTACTTGTACAGAAATATTGAAGGTTATGGTCCATTCATCACAGAAGTAGCAAAATCATCCTTTTATGGTGTTTCCATCGCTCGCATCGAGAAGTAATGACTTACGTCTGAGATTTGGTAAAACGTAACATTTTTTAAGCTGGTTGATCTCATTCAAAGGATTTTGATTTTAATTACGGTCAGCATGGGTTAAGAAAACGGTATTCCTGAGAAACCAAGGATGGATGGACGGACGGACGGACGGACGGACGGACGGATGGATGGATGGATGGATGGATGGATGGATGGATGGATGGATGGATGGATGGATGGATGGATGGACGGACGGACGGACGGACGGACGGACGGACGGACGGACGGATGGACGGATGGATGGATGGATGGATGGATGGATATTATTTTGATTGTGTCTCAACAGCCAATAGGCCTATACGAGAGTATACTAAGTCAATACAAACACCATGGCGTGAACAGACATAATACAGAATAATGATCACCAATACAATACTAATTATAATAAACAAAAGCAGGCACAATAAAATGAACAGTAAAAACAGCAAATTAAGCAAATGTATCTGTGTCATAAAATGTTGAATTACAGTATATGTCATTTGAAACGATTCATTGGTGAAATGGCATGCATGCCAGAGTAAAATGTATCACAGCATTTGGGGTGTTTTGCTGAGGCACACGAAATCGAAGTGGCATCAATAGCTGATCAACGTCAATATAGCCATGCACAACTTTATGTAGAAAATGCATGTCACGCGTGCGTCGCCCGTCATGGAGAGTAGACATGCCAAGGTCTGCTAGAAGAGAATCGTAGTAGCGGAAACGACGGCGCCGGATGTGTCGATCGTATGGGATGCGTGCAAACTTCCGCTGAACATTTTCGATTTCATGCCAGAGGTAACGGAGACACTATTGCAGGCTACTGGAGCAAACTCGAGACGTGGCCTCACGAGAACACAGTAAAGAGCGAGACATTCCTATTGACGAAATTTTCTTGTTAACCGAGAAATAACAGCAATATGTCTCAATACGCGAGAGACATTCGACGAGACATGTAACCGAAAATCGAGCCTTGAGTCAATAATAACACCGAGGTCTCGTACATGGGCAGCAAGAGATATTTGTCCGCCGAGAAGAGTTTGATTAAAGATATTTGTGTCACGTTTTTGAGTAAGAGACAAAACGAAAGTTTTCTTAATGTTCAGTTTAAGCCTATTCATGATGCACTATTTCTCGATGTTTCTAATGTCAACTTGCAAACGGCGACAGTCTTCCAACGTCTCAACCTTACTGAAAAATTTTATAAGATGAATTCTATTCTTGATAACCAATGATGCGTATACTGCATATTCCTGTATTTCGCAAGAACTCTTCACAATATATGTGACAAGTTGGGATTACTTAAGCTGCGTCAAATTAACCTTGACGGCCAAGTGCTAACGCGGATTAAATGTTTTCGTGTTAACCGTGAACGATCTGTGGCAACGAACACTTGTAGCTCATCCTTATCGGTTCACCTGGTGTCCCTTAGAGGCATGTTTGACGCCTTCGGCTATTTTAATATATAATAATGATTTGCTGAATTTTTTGTCTTCAGATATATACTTATTCGCCCTCGACTGTGTAGTGTTCAAAAAACGAAAAAATGGTTCTGATGCCGATGCTCGTCAATCAGACCTAGACAGACGTTTTAACTGCTGTGTCGACCAACTTAAGGGACTAATTATTGCTAAATGCAAAGTAATGTGAGTATGTGACAAATCTAACACCATGCCTTACTACAATCTCGATAGATCACGATTAGATACAATACCATCCTATAAATACTTCGGTGTCAACATAAGTTAGCATGGAACCTCTACACATAACTACGTTAATAATAGCGTCAATTGTATATTATGTTATATATGACCTTCCCGCTCTCCACGCCATCCTAAATGTCTTTCTATACAAAACTTTAGGAAAGTAGAAATTAATGCACGTAGTTTCGTTGAGTGACTCTAATACTGTCTATTAAAACCACAATCTAAAATCTAAAAATGGTTCAAAATAATGCAGTGAGTTTCATTCTAAGTGCAATCGCAATGCCTGTATAGCTTTAACGATGTCGGATATAAATCTACATATCTAGTGCCTCGCTGAACAGCCTCCTGACGGTCTCTTTTAGAAAATGTTTTCATCATCATATACTATCACAACAGCTCATCTCGTCATCAAGTTGTGTATCCTCTCGCTACGATCACAATCACAAAGTAGCTGTTCAGGCATGCCACATTTGTTCGTTTTCTGTGCAGCTTTTTCCCCGAGACATCACGTGACGTGAACCACCTTCGTACACCGGCAGTAAGCCTTGGCAACATCAGGTACTTTGGTTTCGTTCTAATTAGTGAAAGTGAGCTCGCTAGAATTCTGTAGCTCTTCGGTTGATCACCTTTTATCTCGTTATTCTTTATGTTATCCAACTCCTCTCTAAAATTTTTCCGCACTGAGGGTGTACATAATGATCTCACTGAGCTAAAACACACACCTGAAATCACGTTTTTTGCTGATGACGCAAGTATATTTTTTACAGGCACAACCATCCAAGAAATAAGAAATGAAGCTAATTATTATCTGGTAGAACTGTCCCGGTGTCTAGGAAAAAGTAAGTTACAGCTCAATGCACCAAAAACTAAATACATAGTATTGAGACCCATCAATAAGAATGCATGTGATAATAGCGATATTGAGTTTGAAGACCCTTACTTGGAGAAAGTGCGGACGCAAAAGTTTCTTGGAATATGGTTTCACGAACATTTGTCATGGACTTATCATGTACATCATTTAATTTCAGAACTCGCGCGTTCTGTTGGATGTTTAAGTAAAGTGGCCCATATCCCACCCCTTTGGCTGAAGAGATCAATGCACTACACTTTATTCTATTCCAAACTGCTTCATGGTATTTTAACGTACTTTTTGACGAAGGAGGCTTTAATAACAAGTGCGAAAACAGACAAGGCCACACAAGCAGGGGCAGCAAGGGCGACAGATTCCACACGGCGCGAGCCCTACCTCGTCGTCGTCAGCAATGCGCCACCTGGCAATGCTAGGTGGCAGTATGCTAGTATGGGGTACGACCACCAAAGGGAATTATGATAGACTATTAGTTCATGAGAGACTATTAGTTCTGCAGAAGCGCGTTCTTCGGACCTTAGAGAATTACAAAAGTCAAGTAAGAAACTTGTCTAGGCAACCACTTCAAACATAATATCCTTCCAGTTAAAAAAGTGCACAATTTCCGGATAATGGAAGTAATATAAAAAAAACAGCTATATGCAGATAACGTCCAGCATGCCTCCATGAGATATGAGATCAGGAATCGTAAGAGAAAGGTACAAAATTTCAGAATGAACTATGGCAAACAGGCTATGGACTATCAAATAGTTCGATTGCTTAACATACACGAATCTTTTGTTCACTTCAGCCAACCATTCAGAGCCTTCAAATGAAATTACCGAGCATTCCTATTCTCCTCAAATATAATTCTACAACCATAAACGCATTACAAATACCAGTAAACATTTTCTGCATGGTTATCATGCATTTACAACTATTATCGTATTTTTGTTCTTTTCTTTCCCTTTCGTACTGCTCTTCGTTAGACTGTGATATAAGCTAACGCTCAATTCTGCTTAACGGTATTATTAGAAACTTACAGTTTGTACGCAACGCCTTTTCAGTTATGGCCTAGTTTCTTTCATGTGTACATGGATGCATCTGTACCGTCATTCCTGCTCAAAACTTCGAACTGCACTTTAGTTATATTGCTGCATTGTACTGTGTATTTCTCGTATTCATTGCGTTGTAATTGAAAAGTGTGAACATATTATCCTATTGCAACCGCGTACATGCTCAAATTCAGAAAATGTGTGTCTGCTGCTACAGGCTGTAACTGATGTGAGGGGGCTAAGGCCGCGTCAGGCGTCCAAGCCTTTAGCCTTATGCCACCCGCAGGGATTCATCTGTATTGTTTCCTGCAAACAAAAAGCCAATTCACTTCCATTCAATATATGAACAAATACTGATGGTAGACTTTTATGGCGGATTGACAGCTTTATATATATATATATATATATATATATATACAGGGTGTTTCATCTAAGACTTTCTGCAATTTTTAAAAATAAGCTAATGGAATTAGATGCGCGCTTTTTATGGCATAGCATTGTCAGTTGTGTAGTACATCATAATGCAGCTAAGTTCAGTTCAGTTCAGTTCAGTTTTATTCCTTAAAGGCCCCCTTTTCAGGGGGTGTTACATAAGGGGTGGGAATACACTTGAAAATGTGAAAAAAAACAGCAATGATTAACATTGAAGATGATTTGTTACACATGCTTGAAAAACAGATGGCGAAGCGATGACGACGATGTCATAGGGAAGGCCATTCCAGTCTGAAGCTGTTCGCGAAAAGAGCGATGCAGAAAAAGTAGTAGTGTGCGACGATGGGCGTGCAACTTGCAGTGGATGACTGGTGCGGTGAGATATGCGTGCTGCGGCTGTGATGTACGGTGCTTGGTTCAGGGAAGAATAAAAAAACTTGTGAAAAAGAGCGAGGCTAGCGATGCGGCGACGAAATGAAAGGAGTGGCAATCCGGATTTCACTTTCAAAGTTGAAACACTGGTGTCGTACGAGTATGAAGAATGAATGAACCGGACGGCATGATTTTGAACAGATTCCAATGCAGTGATTAGATATACTTGATGTGGGTTCCAGATGGCAGATGCATATTCTAATTTTGGTCTTACCAATGATTTGTACGCGAGCAGCTTTACCTCAGGTGGGGCAAGACGGAGGTGACGCTTCAGGAAACCTAGTGTTTTATTTGATGCTGAAATGACGTGCTAAGACGTGCTAACTAGCAGGCTTGGTAACCAATATTTAATAGTTAACTTTTAAACTATTACCGTTGGGCTCCTTAATTATTGAGAGGCATGTAGCCCACCGTAAGTAATGTCCATATTCGTTTTTAGAATTTCGATTACGCGATTATCGTCGGCGCTGTGGCCCAACAAATTTTGGCTATTTCGACGAGTTAGGCTCACTGGAGAGGTTGCTTTGCCTGCAAGCTTCTCAAACCGCATGTATTTTGGCGCGATGTAGGCGTAATTTGTTGGGCCACAGCGCCGAGGATAATCGCGTTCTCGAAATTCTAAAAACGGATATGGACATTACTTTCGGTGGGCTGCATGCCTCTCAATAATTAAGGAGCCCAACGGTAATAGTTTAAAAGTTAACTATTAAATATTGGTTAACAAGCCTGCTAGTTAGCACGTCTTAGCTGCATTATGATGTATTACACCACTGACAATTCTATGCCAGAAAAAGCGCGCTTCTAATTCAAATAGCCTATTTTTAAAAATTGCAGAAAGTCTTAGGTGAAACACCCTGTATAGAGGAACAATAGGGTCTAGGGAAGTCCGTGAATCAAGAAATTTCTCGCTTTCTTCATGCCTACATAATCGCCCTTACCAACAACCACCTGTTCGTGCTAATACGATGTAATAAGAAGCATTATTTTTTTATGATCTAACTAGAATGCTTTTCGAAATTCTTCACATCCGCTGTTCCTTACTTTGTTCTTAGAAAGGTTTTCTTTCTATTTTAACTACCCTATATCTAAGAATTTTTAAAGCCGAATTTGAAACTCGCACGTGCAACAAATAAGGCTAGTACCTGAAATCTTCGGTACTTCGTTATAAATTTTTGTTTTAAACCATGTCCATTGAACTGCTTCATAAAACTTTTACATTCGAGATTATAATATCTTCAATGGTATCAAACAATTCGGTTCCGACCAGGCGATGCAAAACCACATGTTGTTTCGTACTTGATATGTTGATGCGAGTACCACTACCTTGATAATTAGTTTAGTCCTTCCACTTCTTTTCCATCGCTCGCCAGTAGCTTCGTTTGTTTTGTTTCCTGCTCTCGGTGTTCCTCACGACCACTGTTAACACGGCAGCGTTAAAGGTTCCGTTCAGAGGGGACCCGCCGTTGGCGTCAAAAAAAGCAGATGTCCCACCTTCCACCTACGTCACGTGACTTTTTGAAGTTCACAACCTGCTGTTACGTCTCGCCTTCGTCGTGGGGAAGACAACGACATGGCAGCAGCGAAACGCCGACAAACCCCGAGACGTGCGTTGGGTGAGCGCCCGGATTGCCACGGAAGCCGCGTCCGTCTGCCCGGTTGAGCGAGCGTTTCCTGTACATCGAGTGTGAACGCGCGTTCGAAATGCGCGCGAACGCCGCTCATGGACATTCCGGCGTCTGCGCTACGTGGATGGCATCGTTCCCCTCTCCCAGCGCGAGACGACGGCGTGATCTCTCGGGAGTGAGTGAGTGCGTGTGTGTCTTTGATTGGTGCCAGTGAAACCCGGCCCCCGTCTAGGGACCCTAGGGAAGGGAACTCTTAAAAAGCCGGCAGCGGCACGGCCGAAGAGCTTTTTGTCATCATGATCTCCTGATGAGCTGTTGTGATGCAGCGTTCCTGCAGCTCACTTGTAAATATTCCTGTATAAAGTCCTCTTCATTGTCTTTTTCCAGCAGCCTCGTCTCAGACCTCCCTCATTCCCTCTCCGGCACACGACCATGCTACCTTGTCCTTAACAAACTGGTGGCAGCGGTGGGATGCTGCTACCTCGTTTGTAACACTGCCCACCGTGGCAAGTTTGGCAGTGGTAGTGGCGAGCGACGGACGCGCGCTTATACGGCTTGCACGCCTCTGCACATTTTCCGGGTCCGTTCCTGCTTTGGCCCTCTGGCTGTCACCCTGCATTGGCCCGAGAATCTACTGCCGTTCTGCGTGGACTGTACAACTTGCTTAAAAGAGTCGCTTCCCTTTGACACCTGTACGCATCGGCTGCCGTCAAGTTGTTCCAGCAACAATGCGCTGCTTCTAACATCGACGTTAGCTGGACTAGAGCACTGCACAGGCCTCAATCTGAGGCCCGAGCCCGGCCCGGGCCCGAGACCTGAAGCCCGAGCCCGGCCCAGGCCCGCGGCTTCAAGCCCGGGCCCGGCCCAGGCCCGCTAAATTATCGCTCTAGCGAGCCCGGCCCGGCCCTCGAATCCCTGAGTGAAACCCAGCCCGGGCCCGGCCCGGCCCTTTTCACAGTAACGCTTTAGGTATACTGCTCACTCTGTGCAAGTGCACTGCTACTGCACCGAGAAGGAACTGGCCGACAAAGGTTCTGCAACCGCAGTTTGGCTTGAATAAAGTTGGTTCTTTTTAACCCAGAACGAAGTGATAGAGCTCGCCAGGCCCGTCTTTTGTACAGTGATCTCGTGTAGGTGGGCAAATTTAAACTCGGAAGTTCCAAGAGCCAAATAAAAAGGGCTGCATACGCGCGTAACAGACTACTTTGAATTCCCTCATGATTTTAATCTGTTATGTTTTGCCGCCCACGAAGTATAAACATTAAAGCTGCCTAGCAAGCAGTGGAATGACATTTTTTTTTTGCGAACGCGATCTCACAGGTTAAACTCATAGCCGATCTGGTCGCCTTTCAGCAGAAACAAAAAGAAAAAAAGGCTTGAGTATTTCATGGTGTGTGTTTGATGACTATAATTAAGCGTCCTATAGTAACATGTTCTTCCCGAATACATTTCTAATAGTGTACAGGTATGTTTTAAGATGACGAACGATCAATGACCAATTAAGACCGGCTGAATTTTACTCTTACTGGTGGAGTAGAAGATAATTAACGCGCGAACCACGTGATAACTTCAGCGCAAAACACTTGTCATGACAACCAGGCTGAAGAAGCGAGGAGAGATAGATGTGGTTATGAGACGAGATTTATAAACTCTCGCGAGCTTTTGTGGCTATTTCATTTACGAGATGTCCCGGTCAGCAGATGAAAAAGAAAACCAAACGCACTTTAGTTCATGAATTTTCTCACATGAGAAAAATATAGCTATAAAATAGAAGCTATGTTTTGGGCGCTTAAGGGCCCAAGGGGAGTCAGGCTGTGAGAGAAACCGAAGCAGAGGGCTCCGGATCATTTCGACCACCTGGGTTTCTTCAACGAGCAAATGATACTACAAAGTAGTACATGTCTGTCATGCTTGCCGTCGCAATAGAAATGCGGCCGCCGAGGCTAGGAGCAAACCATGGTTGCCCGGCTCAGTAATCACGCGCCTTGACCACTAAGCCACCGCGGCGTGGAAATAAGAAAATAAATAAGTCAATGAATAAAGTTTAGGTTTTTCTCAGCGCGTACTATTACTCGTAGCTCATCCGTGTCGATGCTCCAATGCCGCAGTTGTGTACTTTACTCTGCAACAGTGAATGAAAAGTCGGACGCCAGCCGTTTCTGTACGGATCCAAGCCCGGCTCGGTCCGCCGCTTTAAGCCCGGCCCGGGCCCGCAACTTCAGGCCCGGGCCCGGCCCAGGCCCGGCAAAACAAATCATGTCCCGGCCCGGCCCGGCCCGGCCCGCGGGCCGGGCCGGGCCCGGGCTTTCGGGCCGGCCCGAGCCCGTGCAGTGCACTAAGCTGGACACGCCCCCCGCTCTCGGCAGTTTGGCCATAGAGTAATATAGAAGTAAAGAGCGGACACTCCCGTAGGCCCCAGAGGCCGACTTTTGTGCACAGCGCACCTAGCGGACCCGGGGAAACACACTGTCCTCAGAGATAATAGACGAGAACAGGAATCTTGGAGGCTCTACTTTCATTTCCGGTTTCGTTCTCGCATGCATAGCGTCGGTTCGTGCAGGTTTGCCCAGGTGTCAAGTGCACGGAACTTTGCATTGCTATTACATGCTATTACCCTACCGCTTGGAGTCACGCAAAAGAACGTAAATGCAACGACACAATCACACAAGATGATCTTGACTGAGGTGTGTTTTTATTATGCAAAACATGCTTGAAAAACATACTTGACAAAACTTTTGGCATGAAGCTTTTGCTCACGCAGGATGGCATAACCAAGCCGTATTTTACAGTTTATGAAAAGAGGCACACACACACACACATCCACACACACACCCACACCCACACCCACACCCACACACACACACACACACACACACACACATATATATATATATATATATATATATATATATATATATATATATATATATATATATATATATATATATATATATATATATATATACATTGTAACGTCCTTTGTTGACAGTTGTGAAGGCCGGTTAGAGCGGGCAAGGACAGGTCCGGTCCCGGAACAGTTGACGCTCTCGTCTCGCGCCGCGCGTCGGCTCTGCTGCTTCAGCTGCCGATCGTCGTCATCTCGTCTCGCGCCTCGCCTCGGTTCTGCTGCTCTGACTGCTGAACATCTTCCTCTTTACATTTGGTCCCGGGGGAAAAGAGAGCCATCCTGGCGATTTAGGGGGTCAACACGACGCAGGGGTCGTAGTGCGGCTTCAAACGCGAAACGTGGACGGTCTCGCGCCCACGTCGTCGGAGATCGGGTGATGGCGTCACGGGCTCAACTACGTAAGTGACGGGAGAAGTGCGCTCAAGGACGCGGTAGGGTCTGTGGTAGTTCGGCAGCAACTTGCTAGAGAGACCTGGTGTAGCAGCAGGCACACGGAGCCAAACAAGGGATTGCGGCTGAAAAGTGTCGGTGC
Source organism: Amblyomma mixtum (assembly GCF_055824585.1). NCBI lineage: Eukaryota > Metazoa > Arthropoda > Arachnida > Ixodida > Ixodidae > Amblyomma > Amblyomma mixtum. Next base: position 1,733,959 of record NC_143018.1, on the reverse strand, counting down.
CATGGGAGTGGTCGAAGCGGTATTTCTGGCGCCCTTGGTCGTCGGACGTGAATGACCGGGCGAGCTGGCGGCACTCTTCAGCGTGTCTGGAGGCTTCAGATACGGTTGTGGTTTCTGACGAATCAGGATGATAAGGAAGAATAGTGTCGAGCGGCGAGGATGGTTCACGGCCGTAAAGAAGGAAGAATGGTGAGAAACCAGTAGTGCCCTGCGTAGCGGTGTTGTAGGAATATGTGACGAAGGGGAGGACGACGTCACAGTTAGAATGGTCTGCCGCGATGTACATTGACAACATGTCACCTAATGTTCGATTGAAACGTTCGGTCAAGCCGTTCGTCTGGGGATGATAGGCAGTAGTGGTGCGGCGAGTAATGTTGCATTGCTGCAGGAGAGATGAAACGACGTTTGACAGAAACACCGGCCCACGGTCGCTCAACAGTTCACGCGGTGCTCCGTGCCGAAGTATGAAATAGTGCAAGAGGAAGGTGGCAACATCCCGCGCTGTAGTAGCTGGGAGTGCAGCTGTTTCAGCGTACCGTGTCAGGTGGTCTACAGCGACGATAACCCAGCGGTTTCCTGCAGCAGTGTAGGGAAGGGGTCCATACAGGTCAATGCCAACTCGGTCAAATGGCCTGGATGGGCAAGGCAAAGGCTGCAGAGGGCCGGTCGAATGATGATGACCGAGCTTGCGGCGCTGGCAATCGGGGCAGGAACGGACGAATTTTCGAACGTAGTTGTACATGCCGCACCAGTAATAGCGGAGGCGAAGCCGGTTGTAGGTCTTGAAAGCACCGCCATGACCAGCTTGCGGGTCGCTATGAAAGGCTGCTCATATTTCTGAGAGTAAATGTCCAGGGATCACTAGGAGCCATTTGCGGCCATCAGGGAGATAATTTCGGCGGTACAAAATCCCATCATGAATAGTGAAGTGGGCAGCCTGACGGCGGATTGCACGCTGTACCGACACGGCAGAACGGTCTGAAAGATAGCGTACAAGAGATGTGATCCACTGGTCCTTGGACTGCTCGTTGGGCATATCGTCCAATGACAAGGGGGCGCAGTCGATGGCGGGAGGAGAGGCACATTCATTGGCTAGAGGTGAACGAGACAAAGCGTCGGCGTCGTTATGCTTCCTGCCAGAGCGATAGATCACACGAATATCGTACTCCGGAAGGCGCAAGGCCCATCGGGCGAGGCGGCCATTTGGGTCTTTTAGGGAGGACAGCCAACATAGGGAATGATGGCCCGTGACGACCGCGAAAGGCCGGCCGTATACGTAAGGTCGAAATTTCCCGATTGCCCAAACGATTGCCAAGCACTCTTTTTCAGTGACTGAGTAGTTTTGCTCTGGCTTCGTCAGGGTGCGGCTCGCGTATGCAACAACATACTCCGCACACCCCGGTTTCCGTTCAGCAAGAAGAACACCGATACCAACGCCACTGGCATATGTGTGGATTTCAGTTGGAGAAGCAGGGTCAAAGTGGCGCAGTACGGGTGGAGAAGTAAGTAGACGGCGCAACGTGGTGAACGCTTCTTCACAGGCAGGACTCCAGCTTGATAAGTCGCTAATGCCACGAAGAAGGGCAGTCAGAGGTGCGATGATAGAAGCGAAATTTCGGATAAAGCGTCGGAAGTAAGAACATAAGCCGATGAAACTGCGAAGTTCCTTCATCGTAGAGGGCTTCGGGAACTCAGAGACAGCACGAAGCTTTGCTGGGTCAGGAAGAACACCCTCTTTTGACACGACGTGGCCCAAAATCGTCAACTGGAGAGCAGCAAAGCGACATTTCTTTAAATTGAGTTGAAGCCCGGCTGCCGCGAGGCATCTTAAAACGTGCTCTAGGCGAACGAGGTGCGTCTGGAAATCTGGGGAGAAAACAACGATATCGTCCAAGTAACATAAGCAGGTTTTCCATTTCAGGCCGCGCAGTATGGTGTCCATCATTCGCTCAAAAGTGGCAGGGGAATCGCATAGTTCGAAGGCCATGACGTTGAATTCATACAGCCCGTCAGGCGTCACAAAGGCTGTCTTAGGGCGGTCATCGTCGGCAAACGGGACTTGCCAATACCCCGAACGGAGATCTAACGATGAAAAGAATTCAGCTCCCTGCAGGCAGTCAAGTGCGTCGTCAATGCGGGGCAGCGGATAGACGTCTTTTCGGGTGATTTTGTTGAGGCGCCGGTAGTCAACGCAAAAGCGGATAGAGCTGTCTTTCTTGGTGACAAGGACGACGGGGGAAGCCCAACGACTGTGTGATGGTTGTATGACGCCACGCTGCAGCATATCATTCACCTGGGTGTCGATAACCTGGCGTTCGGTGGCCGAGACGCGATATGGGCGTTGGCGCAACGGGGAATGGGCGCCTGTGTCGATCCGATGGGTAACAGCTGAAGTGCGGCCCAAACGGTGGTGAGAGAAGTCAAACGATGACCGAAACGTATCTAGCAGGGTCGCAAGCTGGGTCTTCTCCGGTGGCGAAAGATTCGCGTCGATTGAGCCCGCGAAGACGGCCTCGGGAGCGGGATCAGGACACGTTGGGGAGAAGTGGAGGGGCACAGGAATGGATTCGTCAGGGGCAAGGCGCTGCAGCCGGCTGAGACGGTAAGCACGGTGAATGGCAGGGGTAGACAGTGGCGAGAAGCGAAGGAGTCGGACGGGATGAAGATGACAGGGCCGTTGGATGCAGAGTCGCAATGAACAGAGACGAGCACAGCAGAGCACGGCGGGATCATGACGTCATCAGCCACAGTAAGCTTGGAGCACAAGTTAGTGGAAGCGTTCACCGAGTCGTCGCCGAAGGGAAGAAGGGCGACTTCGGAACAAGTGCAGTCGATGACAGCGTCATGTTGGGACAGAAAGTCCCAGCCTAAGATGACGTCGTGAGACGGCGATGGGAAGACGATGAATTCAACAATATACAGAACGTCCTGAATAGTAACTCGGGCTGTACATGCCCCCAAAGGCGCGATTAGTTGCGAATTATTGGCGCGAAGCATAAAACCATATAGCGGAGTCATCACTTTTCGTAACTGGCGGCACAATTTCTCACTGAGTACAGATAGAGCAGCACCGGTGTCAACAAGCTCGAAAGCATCGGTGCCCTCTACAGCAACCGCGATCAAATTTGTCGGAGAAAGTCGAGGTCTTGAGCTTGGTGACGAGCACGCAGTTCTTGCCTCCTGAACTGCGGGCACTAGTTTTCCGAAGGGGAAGAGGGACGACGGCGCATCGGGGAAACCGAGCGGCGACGCGGAGATGGAGAATGGCGGCGAATAGACGGGCTGAGATCGGAGGAAGCAGTGGACTCAGAAGGCATAGTGCGGTGAAAAGGCTGGGGAGGGGCGTAGACGTAACCTCGAGGGTCGGGATCGGCAGCAGGGGACAACACTTGGCGGCGGCAGTGACGCATCTTGTGACCAGGAATGACGCAGGCATAACAAATAGGTAAGTTGTCCGGTGTCCGCCATGGACGGAAACGTTGCGGTGGTGGCCGGGCAGGACGAAATGGTATCAACTGCGGTGGATGCTGGTACGAAACGAACGTTTCTGGGCGGGGACGCCTGACGGCTTCGGCGTAGGTAAGTGGCGCAGCGACGGGAGGCGGAGGGGAAACCGATGGCAGGGATTCGGACACTTGCTCCCGAATGACCTGCTGAAGTGTCGGAGTTAGGTTAGAAGGACTCGGAACAGCAGAAAGAAGCGAAAGCTGCCGCGCAACCTCCTCACGGACAAACTGCTTGATCTAGAGCAGTAGCGAGCTGTCTTCTGTCGTCATGCTGAGGCTAGTAACTGTGTCTGTCTGTGGAGACGGCTGCCGAGTGAAAACGCGCTGTCGGCGAAGCTCATCGTAGCTTTGGCAGTGGTCGAATATATCGCTAACAGAGGTGACGTTCTTGCCAACAAGCATATTGAAAGCGTCGTCTTCGATTCCTTTAAGGACGTGTTTAACTTTATCGGCCTCTGCCATGGACGCATTGACACCCTTGCAGAGATTGACGGCGTCTTCGATGTAGGTAGTGTATCATTCACCGCTCTGCTGTGCACGAACGCGAAGACGCTGCTCGGCGCGAAGTTTGCGTACCACCGGACGGCCGAAGATGTCAGAGAAGCTGATTTTGAATTCGGTCCAAGTGGTGAAGCCCGATTCGTGGTTTTGGAACCAAAGGTGGGCAACGCCGGTCAGGTAGAAGATTACGTTGGAAAGCTTCATACTGTCGTCCCATCGGTTATAAGCGCACACCCTGTCGTAAGACGACAGCCAGTCCTCCACGTCGTTGTCGTCTGTGCCGCTGAAGACGGCCGCGTCGCGCTGGCGGAGCGAACCATGGCAAGAAACGGGTGCCGGCGAAGAGCCGGCTGGCTGGTTGGCGTTGGCAGGCATGGGGGTAGCGATGGTCCGGTTGCGTAGCTCCAGGACGGAATCCCGCAGCCTCCACGGCCTTTATTGACAGTTGTGAAGGCCCGTTAGAGCGGGCAAGGACAGGTCCGGTCCCGGAACAGTTCACGCTCTCGTCTCGCGCCGCGCGTCGGCTTTGCTGCTTCAGCTGCCGATCGTCGTCTTCTCGTCTCGCGCCTCGCCTCGGTTCTGCTGCTCTGACTGCTGATCATCTTCCTCTTTACAATATATATATATATATATATATATATATATATATATATATATATATATATGCCAGAAATGTTCAGTTTTGACCATTACGAAAAGTGAGGAACACCACCTTGATAAATTAATCTACAAGTTTTCACGTGCTTAAAGGAATAGACACACCGTTCTTTGATCTGTGATTTATAGCTTGTAATGATGCTCCTCAGAATGTTACATATGGATGAGCAGGAGACATTTTTTTTTTCATTTAATTACCTTCAAGGCCAGCGGGCATAGCAGAAAAGAGTGCTGGTGCATTAGAAAAGGTTGGGACAAAAAAGACAGTGTAGTGAATATATGTACATAAACAAATGAAATTGTTGATGTCTGGGAAACAAGTTGCATAAATGCACTAAGGATAGGTAACAAAAAATGTCTCACAGAACAAGCAAGCAAAAAAGCAGGTAGGCATAAGTAACTATTCCAAACAAATGCAGAGGAAAACCGACAGTCGAGGCAAAGATATAATACAAAGAGCACGCATTACAAAATGTTCCTGCAGTAAAAAATGAAACGAAGCCATGGCAGGCAACACCCTCATCAGGTTATGTCATGTAATTAGCAGGTTATTTAAAGCAACTGCTTTGAATTCAGCCTTATCAGCTTTACCAACGACAGTGGGGAAGAAGATTTACATAAGACCGCTAAATAATTCAATACCGATTATCTTCTCTTCCCTGTTTTTTATTGAAGAGCCGAGCGAGGACTACAACATCAAAGTTCAGCGTAGGTCACGTGAAGAACCCAAAACACAAGAAGAGAATCGCTACTCAGTCGTTAATTACTGCAACGCTAAGTGAGCATTCCTTGGCAGAAATCATAGGAAGATTTTTCTCGTCGGCGCGCGCTCACTGTCGCGCCTCCAGCGGGCGATGATCATCCGAGTGCGCGTCGGCTGCGTGTGGCCCGGGGTAAGACAGGTGCGCCACGGACTTTCGTCGAGCGACGCGTGCGCTGACTGCGGCGCAGTGGAGACATTGGAGCACATGCTCCTTCGCTGTACCGCTTCTGCAGTGCCGCGTCGCGAGATGCTCGCGGCCTACAGGGCGCTGGGAATCATCCCGGACAGTCTCGAAGCGCTCTTGTGGCCGCGCGGCAGTGCGCGCACCCGCGACAGGACAATGGTGAGCCTCTGTGTGTTCATCGAGCAGGCAGGCTTGACTTCCCGCTTGCTCTTCGCCAGGTACTGCACGCGTGACACGAACGCTCCGTTGGTGCTACCTCGGACGGTATACGCGGCCGGGCGCCCCACCCCGGCCGCTAGTGCAGTGTGTCGCGCGCGCGATTAGTCCGAGACAGGACGCTACGTGCGCGCGGCTATGTACATAGAGTTGACATCTTTTGTGATCGTGCGCAGTGGCCGCTCGCGCGCACTTATTTTCGGACAATGCTTGGACATTAGCGCGCGAGCGGCGCGAACTTGATTACTTGTGTATTTTGTAAATAATGTACAAAGCTCTCCCCTGTCCTTTCTTGCTGTCGCTCCCGTCTATACTTCTCCTCACTATCCTCTCCCTTTCCCTTTCATTTCCGCCGGCTGCAGCTCGGATGCTTAAGATATTAGATAGCAATTGCCGCGGCCGGCAACACTCTTTTGCTTCACTTTTTTATTTATTTTTTTTTAATAAACCACTACCACCAAAAAGCACCAGTTATATCCCAGTTTTTTCAATCGACTACATAGCCCTAAACTGAGTTTTGACATTAGTCACTGGTGAACTGTGAAATGAGGTCAAGTGAGGAAAAATATGCTATTCTAAATTATTTTGTGGGTGTGGTTAAAATAGCATGAAAAACCATGCATAGTAACAATTTATGTATCATTTTACAAGAAGGAACTTCAAAGGAAATATAGTGTCTGCACTTTCATTTCAGGGAGAAACGGTGCCCGGAAATGATGCACAGTGGACATTATGGATAGCGAACGCAACAATTCTGTACTGTACCTGGCAAATATAACTGGTCCTCAGATAGAAAATTAACCTACTTGAGCCTCGTACCGCATCTGAATTTAAAAATAAGATGGACTGTCTGCTGGAGCATTTCAATCCTGTCAGATAGGACTGACAAGGTGGCAAACATTTAACTAGGATTGAAATAAGCTTTCACTAATGTAAAAAAAACCTGTGTCACTGTGCTCGTTCAAAAGATTTTCCTATTTGAACAGTTATGCCTTAAACTTCTCAGGCTGCAAAGCAGAAGCAAAGGACAGAAATCGAACTTGGTTCAAGCTGCAATCAACAAAACGGGTATATGCCAGCACAACAGTATGTGACAGTATGTGTTTACATCTTTGAAAAATGTTCCCTGCGAAGTTCCAAACAGAACTGGAAATGTATGCCAGACAGTTTGCCATATCGAACCGAGGAAACATTGCGCTGGTGTGAGACCCTTTAAACACTGGACAGAAAGGAGGACTATCTCCTGGAACGTTTTGAAGGCTCTGTCGGGTGGGACAGTCGAATCGCCATACAATTTACCAAGAGCATAAGTGGCTTTCAGTAGCACAAAGTGCTTGCGCTCTTTCAAGAGATGCCTCAAATAAAGAAACTTGTCAAGCTGCAAACCAGAAACAGAGATCTGAAATCGAACTTTGTCCAGGTTGCGATTAACGAAACGGGTATGCCAGCACAAGCGTATACGACAGTACATCTTTAAAAGTTGTTCTCTGCACACCATTGAACAGAATGGAAAAATTATTCCAGACAGTTTGTTATACAGGGCTAAGCAAACATTAAGCTTGTGGAAATGCTTTCAACGATGGAAAGAAAGATGGACTCCATTTCCTGGAATATTTCGACGGCTTTGTCAGATGGGGGAGTCATATTACCGTACAACTTTCCAGGAACATGATAGGCTTTGAGTAGCATAAAGTACTTGTGTGCCTGTACCATGGCATGCTCTTCTCTGAGAGTATCCGAACAACTACAGCCCTTGGAGTACTTATCGAGAAACACTTTGATGAGATGCCAAGCAACATAATACGATACTGAATCATCAAAAATATGATATTCCTTCAGTGAAGAAAGTGTCTGTATATCCTGAAGTGCTAGAAAGTTATCAGAACAAGAATGCTCAACATGATCACCAAGAGATAGTCTTTGCAATGAAATTGAAGACAGTTCACGAAGAAGCACGGTGTGATCTTCCTCAACAGTTCCTTTGTCTGAAAGTTTCATGATCTTGTTAAGCATGATGTGTTTTAGGCCACATATGAAATGGGGGACAGTGGGGTTCGAGTTACAACCCTGCCTTTGTCTAATGCAGCCGAACATATTTTCCAATGAATCCTGCTGTAGGCGCCTTGTAAGGAGGAAGGTAAAGCCATACTTATTTGAAAGCTCATCCCACATCAAAATAATTGCCCTTATTGTCACTAGCCACCCAGTAACCGAGAGTACCAGAAGCTTGGAAGAACGCTAACATTATCTTTATTCATAAGAAAGGAGACGTCAAGGACTTGAAGAATTACAGACCAATCAGCTCATTGTCCGTTGCCTACAAGGTATTTACGAAGGTAATCGCTAATAGAGTCAGGACAACCTTGGACTTTAGTCAACCAAATGATCAGGCAGGCTTTCGTAAAGGATACCCGACAATAGGCCACATTCACACTATCAATCAGGTGATAGAGAAATGCGCACAATATAACCAACCCCTATATATAGCCTTCATTGATTACGAGAAAGCATTCGACTCAGTGGAAACTTCAGCTGTCATGCAGGCATTGCGGAATCAGGGTGTATAAGATTGTTATGTGAAAATATTGGAAGATATTTATAACGCTTGCACAGCTACTATAGTTCTCCATAAATCAGCAATAAAATTAGGAAGCATAAGAGGGTTCTCTCAAAGCTTCCACCCTCGCCGTTCGATGACGTTGTACGTCACATCAGCGGAAACTCAGGACGTGCTACGTCTGCCGCTTAAGAGCGTTGGTGGCGCTAGTGAACACTCCCAAGGTGAGGTTATTTGTAAACATAAATACCCCCGAAAGCAGAAGGTTTGACAGCCGTCGCCGTAGCTCAGCGGTAGAGCACCGGACACGTAAATCGGAGGTCGTGGGTTCGGATCCAACCGGCGGCATGTGGTTGTTTTTTCTTCTCCTTTTATAATCAATTAGCTTTAAGCGATAATATATTCAGTAATATTATAAATTGATCAACACCACAAAATAAAAAAAATGAATTAAAAATCCCCTGTGCCCCTTGGTTTCTGTGGCTCTTGGCTTCTCTCATATTTATAACGAGCCCCTCATTCCCCTTTCCTTGTGTGCTTAAATACGGAAAGGTGTCAGGCAGGGAGACACGATCTCGCCAATGCTCTTAACTGCCTGCTTACAGGAGGTATTCCGGGGACTGGAATGGGAACAGTTGGGGATAAGAGTTAATACAGAATACCTGAGTAATTTGCGATTCGCTGATGACATTGCCTTGCTAAGCCACTCAGGACAAGAACTGCAAAGCATGATCAATCAGTTAGACAGGCAGAGCATAACGGTGGGGCTAAGAATTAACATGCAGAAAACCAAAGTAATGTTCAACAGCCTAGCAAGGGAACAGCAGTTCGCAATTGGTAGCGAGGTGCTGGAAGTACTAAGAGAATATGTCTACTTAGGGCAGGTAGTGACCGCAGATCCGGATCCTTAGAGGGAAATAACTAGAAGAATAAGAATGGGGTGGAGCGTATATGGCAGGTTCTCTCAGATCATGAATGGTAGCTTACCAATATCCCTGAAGAGAAAAGTATACAACAGCTGTATCCTGCCGGTACCCACCTATGGGGCAGAAACGTGGAGGCTAACAAAGAGGGTTCAGCTTAAGTTAAGAACAACGCAGCGAGCTATGGAAAGGAAAATGATAGGTGTAACGTTAAGAGATCGGAAGAGGGCGGAGCGGGTGAGGGAACAAACGCGGGTTAATGACATCTTAGTTGAAATCAAGAGGAAGAAATGGGCTTGGGCAGGGCATGTAATGCGAAGGCAAGATAAGCGCTGGTCCTTAAGGGTAACGGAGTGGATTCCAAGAGAAAGCAAACGTAGCAGGGGACGGCAGAAAGTTAGGTGGGCGGATGAGATTAAGAAGTTTGAGGGGATACAGTGGCGGCAACTGACAAAGAACAGGGTTAATTGGAGAGACATGGGAGAGGCCTTTGCCCTGCAGTGGGTGTAGTCAGGCTGATGATGAACCGTATGTGGCTGGCGCCTGCCTTCAAACCTCCACGCAGCAACCCAAGGCATTGCAGCCTCGAGGAAGTCTGTCACCTCAGAATGTCCTTCTTTAATTGCATACCGCATTTTTTGAGCATTTCTCCTGGGGCTGGAACTGTTCAGAGCATCGAACAACTTATCCATCCGGTCGGAAAAGTTTGCTGTGCTAAGCGCAGCGTCTGGCAACTCCTTGACATAGACAAGTGCCGTAATAGCAATGGAAACAGATGCGCTAAAGACTTGGGTTGCTCGTTTAACCTTCATATTGTTGAATGGTTTTTGAAAAATATGCCTTTCCGTCAACTTTGGCGCCATTCTAAGCAGGAGCTCGTGTGTTGAATGGTACAATTTAGTGATATGTACCCAATCGACGACCTCGCTTCCAATATGCAGCTGCTGCATTTGCAGGTTGTTTCGCGTAGTTTTCACAAGGTGCGGAATATCGAAAATGAAGAAGGTTCGATTATCATCGACAGTGAAAAAAGGCTGCACAACCGATACACTCAGCTGCCTGGCTAAGCTCACATTGGAGGCTCCCTGGTCACATATAATGCATTTCACCATGATGCCAATCTCAATCAGCTTTTTGATGAGAGACTCTAATAAGGAACACAATTCTGATGACGGTGTTGATGCATGGCCAAGTGTATAGGCGATTGTCTGAACCCATCGTTTAGATATGCCAGACAACAGGACTACAAAGGCTCTGTCTGCAATGGTTGATGTTCGTTCAACACCATTGTCATTAAACCCCTGTACAAGGTCTTGGTTTGCTTCATAGGACAGGTTTGCTTAAGCATCATTTCATCGAATATCAGCGAACACACACGGTCACTCTCACACCATGATCTAGTTGATGACGAAATAGATGTCAATATGCCTGGAATTATACCAGGTGACATTCTTATGTCAGACAGCCACCTCCTGATGGAACGTTCTGTGGGCAAGGTGAGAAAAGAGGACAAATATCGGTATGCTTTTCGGCCACGAAAATGCAAGTGCAATGCAATTTTCTTCAACCACTGGGTAAAGCGCCTTCCCTTGTCTTTTGCTCTCATACCAACATGGCCTTGCAGAAGCTCAAACACTTCGTCTAACACATGGGAACGAATGGAGGCAAGCAGTTCGGAAATCGTGTGCACGGCTTTAACCTTTTGTTTCCGCTGTCTCGCAATGGTCTTCCTGTATTCTGAGACCTGTCCTTGAAGGCGCCTGATGACGTTTTCCTGCAGAGGCCTGCTTTTTGCAGGAAGTGCAGCAGACATGCTTGCAGAACCTGTAGTCAGAGAAAGAAAATAACGAATAGCCACACAATTCAGTACTGAATGAAAGTTTCTTAAATCCTTGCAGCTTTTGTTTCTCTTGTGAAAAAATTGCGTACGGTATAACAGGAATGGCTGGGAAACAAAGGTTTGCCTTAAAAGTGCATAGATGTAATCTCAAGAGCAGAAAATGCCATTTGTATGAGATACACTATGGAGTTGCATGTACCCTCGACAATCAGTTAATTGGGTTGGTAAGAATCATGTAAATCATTTTGATTGAATACTTTTTTAATGAATAAACTACAATGCCATCCTTGACATGCAAATGCAGACCAAACTGGTGCAGTTTCTTCGTTTGTCTGCTATGCAGTCATTTTTTGTGCCTGTGTGTGTGTCTGTGTGTGTGTCTGTTTGTCTGTGTGCATGTGTGCCTGTGTGTGTGCATGACATAACGATGAAGAGGTCAAGAAGGTTTAGTGCCGACTGCATTCAAGAAATTATCAGCGATAGTCAGTGTCCAAGCATATCTATCACTAAACTCTATTTGCACTTTGTGTACCTGCTTTTATACAAGTTATGAAGTACAGCTTTCAAGCACACTTTGCAGACATCACATGGAACACAAATAGTTAATGGATGTTTGCCATGAAATGCAAGGCACACAATGATAGAAATGAACAGAATGAGTGTTAGGGGTAGTGATCTCCAAGTGGACACCTGCCCAAAGAGGAATTTCAGAACTTCTACTGACACACACAGGGAAGGGTGCTGTAGAATAGAGCTTTTTGGTGGGATACCCGGAGAAATTCGTTTATCTTCATAACTGCGCATAAGATACAGGAACAGAACAAAGAACACAAAACGCATACACAGCACAAACTTCTTGTGTTTCGAAAGACTACAGCAGACGTTTCATACTATACACCCACTTGGTAATAGGAAGAAACATAATAATGGGTGCGTTTATCTGCTTATCCGTAGGCCATCTACTCCCGCCAGAGAAATAAATTTAATATCTAGGAGGTCGAAATGCATACTGACGAGTTTAGCACTTTTCCTTTTTTTCATTTGGGTTTTCTTTCTTTCAATCCCCCAGCTCTTGCTTCTTGTTGATGCCACATGTCTTTATTTAGGTTATAGTTCCGTCGATATGGTTTGCACCTTTTACGACTGTTTTCACATAGCGTCTATCTTGGGCCCACATTAAGCATTCTTCCTTGTTGATTCCATCTTTCACGCCTAGATTAATCTCCGCTGTTCCGGTTTTCACCTTTTAGACATGGCTTTTGCAGGTGCGCTTTTAAGGTTCTTTTGGCGCAGGTTGGTTCCATCTAGATTTAGAAGTAGTCACCTTCATTACCATAATAATCGTGTTTATGAGCGTATGCGCATTTTACTTTTTGCCCCATTTGCCCCATTTCTGACACCTGCCTTTCTGTAGTGGTCACAATGAACATTGTTGCTTTGCACTTTCGCTCTCTTCCTAGGCTTATCGATGTGATATGTTCTAGTATTCAGTGCCGCGTGGGCTCGTAAACTTCGAGCACTTTGACTGATGACATCATATGTTCGCAAGATGTTTACTGTACCAGTTCCTTCCTGATATGGTGTAGTCAAAGCGACCACACTAATCAGATAAAGGCATTGCGTTTTTACTTTTGTTTCGCTGTTACCTGCTGACTGCAGAATACGAAAAGTCTGCTTCAATCTTTCGAAACAACACCTGGAAGTCTCCGCTGTTTGTGTATTCTGTAATCTGTCCCTGTCTCTTTCGTGCAGTTTTGAAGTTGCTGTACGAGACCACCCTTTTAATGATCACAATAAGAACATTTCACCTGCTGGATAGCTCACAGGGAACAGGACTTTCATGGTGGTAACTTAAAGCTGGCTCTCCAATACCACCACAACAGGAAAAAACATTACTCAAGAAGCACGAGGTGGAAAACAAATGCCTCTCACCTTCAAGTGGCATGCTTGTGCCCTCCAGTTGCTCACTTGTGCCCTCAGGTGCCGTGCAGTTGCCACTTCCAATGGGTGCTGCATGCAGGAAAGACATTCAGACCGGCAACAGCAACAGCGGGCACCACCACAAAACAGTGTGAACTACTCCATACCGAAGTAATTATGCAATAAGCAAGTGGTGCAAAATAAAAACCCATCACCTTCAAGTACAGTGCTTGTGTTCCCTGCACTTTCCAAAATAGGCTGCCTCTCATAGTTGGCACTTGTGGGCTCTGCTATCGAAGGAAAGGAAACACACCGTGTACTTTGGTCAGTTTTTTTCAGCAAAAACCTCTATGCGCGTGTAGGGTTAGGTATGCCAACGCTACCGAGATCAACACGCAAAACACTAAGGATGCCAGTGCATAGCAGACATCATGAAGATAACAAAAATTCAGAGTGGGAGGAAAACAAGGCCCCATGAGCTTTCACACAGAAAAGAAAGTTTCCTTGAATGAACAGAAATAATGACGGATCCTCCAGCACAGAATAAACTAGATTGAATGGGTGCCGGAACTTAAAGGCACACACAAACATGCTTCTGCAGCAATGACCAAATGTCATACGCACAATAAATACACAGGCAGTATTTTTCAACAAGCATGCAACAGTTAATACAATGATCTAACTGAGTGAGTCTGCTCACGCGTTTTCAGTTAGTACAAGGACAGAATGTTTATTATGAACAAAAGTGTTTGGTGCTTGAACAGACAGGAACAATGCGGTGCACTTAACAAGGGCAAAAAGGAACTTTGAAACAGGACGTATGAAGAGCCCACCCTTTAACACAAACACACATATCTGGATCCTAACAGCTAGACAGGACTATCAAGCTACGTCTTTTGAAAGTGAAACGCGAGAGAGTTTTTTTTATCCATTTCATTCCCTTCTAACGGCCCTGCTCGAGTGCCTTCCTAAAGAGAATAGTCTTTTTCTGCCCCTAAAAAGGTGAGGATCAAAAAGCGTGTTCATGGCTCGGCTACCCTCCTGAGAGAGCGACAGTAGTTGCGTCCTTCCATTTTATATGTAGTATTATGCACAAGAAACGTATTCGTTGCCATGGCCTACTCAGGTGCTTTGTCACTTTACACACATCACATCAGCAACTCATGGCATCTCATTATACGAGTCAGGTTCTACTGCGGCATCACGGAACCAGGTTGTAGCTTGAGTGTTTGTTTTGATTTCATGACATGATTATGTCAGGTAAATCCTGCAACGATGTTTAGACTTCACATACGACGTCATGACAAGGTCACGTGGATCGTGTAAGACGTTACCACTAGATAATGTAAGAGGCGCATGCGTTGGGAACTCCATCACATCTAGGGATGTCTGAATTGCCTGCAGACGGAAATGTTATTGTGACGTCGCAAACTGGCGACCAATCTGGATTTCGCATCGCAATACTGGAAAACAGCACCAACCCCGGCTTTTATGCGACACGGGTTCCTTATGTTGTCGCGCAAGAATCGGTGCGCAATACTCTAAACACAACAAATATGTTACCTGCAGTTGTCACGATCCACCACTGTATCGATGAGTGGGAGCAGCATACTGCAGTCAGCAACTCCGGATGTTGAGAACCTTACATTTGTCATGCTCTTATACGTTACACTGGAGACACATCCCACATGAGTCTGAAGATGGGACTGGACAAGACAAAAGACATTTTCAGTGTAGAAGGAAGCACACAACATTCAATGAGAAGAATAAAAACACTGGTCATGGTAAGGCACCATATGGACACAGAGATGGATTGCTCAGTAAAGAGTGCAAGCCACTAGGACAGTATGATGACCTTGTGCCCCAAAACAGGAATGTTTCAAACACAACAGCTACAACAGGGGCAAAAAGTAGATGTTACGTGGCGGTGGTCGATTGTGGGGCTTAACGTCCCAAAGCGACTCAGGCTATGAGAGACGCCATAGTAGAGGGCTCCTGATAATTTCGACCACCTGGAGTTCTTAAACGTGCACTGACATCACACAGTACTCGGGTCTCAACATTTCATTTCCATCGAAATGAAGCCACCGCGGCCGGGTTTGAACTCGCGTCTTTTGGGTCAGCAGGCGAGTACCACAACCACTGAGCCACCACGGAGGGACACATGCTGTTAGTTTGTAATTAGTCGACACCAAGGAATATTACTTGCTTATTGTCATTAATGTTTCAAAGAAATAGTGACCATGCATTTTTACGGCGCAAGGAAATCTGAGGCTGAAGGGAGCCATGGCACAAAGTACTTTCAGTCTACTCAAGGTGGGGTCAAAGACCCATTTCTCAAGCGTATCACCCCAAAGAAGCCGAGCACCAGGCCAGGGGACAGCTTGTACCCACTGTATCACCGGTGGGCACCCGGCGGCACTGGGGTTCGAACCCCGTATTTCCCGCATGCGAGGCGGATGCTCAACCACTGGGTCGCCGCTGCGGTTATTAATGTTTAAAAGTAGTACAAACAGCACTTTTTCCTATGGAAACAAATGCACATATATGTCACATTCTAAAAAATGAAAGTTACCCCGAGCTAGCATAACTTGAGAGCACGTCAGTGGAGGCGCAGTGGGAACTGCACTTTTTGTGAGCTTTGTTCGAGCAGGGTCCATAAAGCAGTGAGCAGAAAAGTGCTCGCTGCACATGTAATAGCACCTGCTGAGTGCAGAAGCTGGCCACGAAAGAAGCTCGTCACGCCGGCGTACTGCACCCATGCTTTTGCCCTGGGGAGAGAGATTATTCTTTAGCAATGGTATCGGGCTTGATGCTTGTTGAACATATCTCCACAAATTTGGCGTAAGTGGTGCTGAAGTAGAAGTACAGATCAGAATGTCTAGATTTACGCACAACACATGGCAAAAGAAGACACCAAGGGTGATTTTAACCAAAACAGCACTGGATCGGTAGAAAATATTAGCAGGCAGTAGTTGTCCCAAGACGATGTTTCAGCTATCAGACGTGATGGGTGCACTTGCAAGATGTGCAGCGTCAGAAATAAATACGGCTACGCTTGAAGTTTACGACGGTATTTTAAACTGAATGTGGATGCTTTCGACGAGAAGAATTGAAAGTAAACACATGTGTGCACAGACTGACGTCTCCACAAAAATTCAGCTTACGTTGAAAACAAGTGGCAACATTAAGCAATTAAAATGTATACCTGCTGTCTCGTGGCAAACAGAAGAATTTTGTGCCTGGCCTCCTTCGAGTTTTATCATTGTTGCCGCACCACGTGACACAGCAGTACCTGCCGTAGCCCCCACTTCCCGGTGGCATGGCCTGAGAACATAGAAAAACCACAATTTTGCATATCGGCAAATTCCTGCGTTGAGATAAACCTAATGAACACTAACAAAAATACAAAATACACAATTTCTCACAACGTATGCTACGCGTAGCTAACCAAATTCACACAAAGGCGATATCATAGTTGAATTCACATGTCCTGAAGCCGCCGTGTGCAGCTTTAGTAAATAAAATAAACGGCCGTCGCGCCGAATGCTAAAGTTATGCGCTATTTCTTGTTCGAAATATGCGTATTTAGGGCTATGCCCCCCAGCGAGACACATAGAGGAATATTTACATGCAGACAGTACAGCAAGAATAGCGAACTGCGGTCTTACCAAGAAACAACCGTCGCAGCACCACAGCAGTACACAAAACGGACGTGCCCACGAAGCTTGCAGACGCCGCAAAAAAATACAGCCGCTCACACCGTCGGTCCGTCGCTCACTGCCGCCTGGACGTGCTTGCCCGTTGGCTTGACGCACTTAAAAAACGCCGCTGTTGCTGACGTAACTGCGGCCGTAGGCGCGCAGCGCACGTCACTGCAAGCCAAGACATGCCAAGACCATACTCTTTCTTTTTTTTATTTTCACGTTCAGTGCATTTTGGCGGAAACGGGGAAGCGCCGAACTCGGCCGCGAAAGGTCCCGAGTGTCCGCTCTTTACTTTAATCTTACTCTATGATTTGGCAGTGGCAGTGGCGAGCGACGGACACGCGCTTATACGGCTTGCACGCCTTTGCACATTTTCCAGGTCCGTTCCTGCTTTGGCACTCTGTCTGTCACCCTGCATTGGCCCGAGAATCTACTGCCGTTCTGCGTGGACTGTACAACTTGTTTAAAAGAGTCGCTTCCTTTTGACACCTGCACGCATTGGCTACCGTCAAGTTGTTCCAGCAACAATGCGCTGCTTCTAACGTCGACGATAGCTAGACACGCCCCCCGCTCTCGGCAGTTTCGCAGTGGCAGTGGCGAGCGACGGACACGCGCTTACACGGCTTGCACGCCTCTGCACATTTTCCAGGTTGGTGCACTTTTTCTTGCTAATTTTAGCCACCGTGTACCTATTCTAGCGCCACTGCTGCTGCCAAAGCTTTTCGTAACGCGGTTGTTTTGTATGTGATTGTTCTTTATGGGGGATCCGGACGAAGTCTGCATTGCTTGCAACAAAACAAGTGATGCTCCTGATGAGCTTGTAATATGCAAAGAATGCCAGTACCCTTATCATGTGTACATGGCCGTTCCGGAATTCCTGAGTCGGAAAAAGCATTGAGTGCTCGTTCGCGTAGAGCATTCCTCTGCCAAACATGCAAAACGGGAGCTGCTCGTGGCCGAAAAATGCTGCCACCTGCCGACGCACCTCCTTTCGACATAGTCCCTGCTTTTCTTCAGCTCAACCAAAAACTGGATAGTCTAATGCCACGGAAAGATAAGGTAGATAACATTGAGCAATCCGACCAGACCATGTCCGACCATTTTGATGAAATCATGAAGTGTCTTGATAACCAAGACAAAGAAATCGCGCATCTGCGGAAAAGAATGGCACGGATTGAAAATACGCGATGTGATGAACAACTTTCTCAGCTTAATAACGACTTCGACGAGCTGGAATTCCGAAGCAGGAAAAAGAAGATAGAAATTCATGGCATTTCTAAAACCGAACATGAGGACCTCCTAGCCAAAGTGAACGAAGTGGCTAAAGAAATCAGTGTTGCAGAGCTTAGTAAGAGTGACACTGAGGCATGTCATCGGCTTCCTGCAAAAGGGGATAAGATACCAGCGATTATTGTGCGGTTTCAACGACAAGCACAAAGAGACGAATGGCTTCAGAACAGAAAATCTTTGGTAGAGAAAGGCAAAAATCTGTATTTGTGTGAGAACCTGACCCGAAGAACGAAATGGCTGCTTCTGCAAACCAAAGATTAGGCTAAGAAAAACAACTTCCGGTATGTTTGGTGTTCAAACAGGAAGGTGCTTGTTCGCCAAAGGGAAGGTGATTCTGTTCAGATAATTCGAGATGAGAGTGATCTTGTTGATCCGGTGCTTTGAAAAGGTACCGTTTGTGAATGTTGCATGCGATGACAGTGTACCATGATGGCACCGGACACGGACCCTCTCCCGTGCGAAATCAGTAGCAGTGTTTCTTTTGAATCGAAAAGCCTGTCAATACTTAAATGTTTTCATCTAAACGCCAGGTCAGTCATGAACAACCGAGATGACTTCTCTATTTTGTTGAAAAGCTTTGGCTTTCCTTTCGATGTAATTATGATCTCGGAGACGTGGCTGACCGACAGCGATGCCTTTGAATTGCCTTCATTTTCAACATTTTCTTTAAATCGAGAAACCTCTCGTGCAGGCGGTGTGTGCATGCCTTTCAGTTAAATCAGGAAACATTGTAATGTCTGTGGTGTACAGACCACCGTCTGGTGATATGGGTATCTTTCTTGAAACAATGGAATATTATTTGTGTTTTGTAATTAGGAATAAATACGATGTCATCATTGGAGGCGATTTTAACATAGATGTGTCATGTTCAACGAGCAGCAGTGTGAATTTTGAGGTCTTACTTAGATGTTATAGCGTTAAATATATGATAACCAAAGCAACCCGCATAACTCCAAATTCCCAAACATGCATAGATCTATTCTTGACAAATATTGATTCTGTGCATATTCACTCAGGGGTTACATGCTGCGATATAAGTGATCATATGGGCATCTATTTGCTTTGCCAGAAGGAGGTTCCGAAGCGTGACCCTCGTGAGAAAGTTATGTGTCATTGTATTACAGAAGGAGCTTTAGAAAGGTTTCGAGCGCATATTCTAGGTGTGGACTGGTCGATATATACAAAGAGGCCAGCGCGGAGAGCGCTTATGACTTATTCTTCGAGAACTTTACTCATGCTTACAGCATACACTGTTTCAAAATTAAAGAGGCTACCAAAAACAATAAGAAAGCCATGGATGTCACGCGAACTGCATACGCGTATTAAAGAAAAGCACAAACTATATCATCTATTTGTTCACACCAAAGATATCCGTATTTTTGACCACCTTAAGAAGTACTCAAATAAATTAAACTGACATACGAATAGCAAAACTGAGGTACTATGAGAACTACTTTGCAGATACATCTAATCGCCTTGATAAACTCTGGCGTAAAATCCGGTCACTTGACTCTGGCGTTTCACAGGCTGGTAATCCCGATAAAATTACTGACAATGGCATAGAATACACACGTAACAGTCTCGCAGAAAAGTTTAACAAGCATTTTACTCCTGCGTTGAACCTCTCAGTTGATACATCTCACATATCCATTGACAGGCGCCCCCCTTCTATGTTCGTTGAACCAGTCTCTACCAGAGAAATCTTGTCAACTTTTAATGACCTTAAGAACAGCACCTCGTGTGATGCGGATAATATCCAGATGCGTCCAGTTAAGTATGTCATCGACGTCATCGCTGTGCCATTGGAGCACATATACAACCTATGCATAGAAACTTCCACTTTCCCCGCAAGAATGCAGATTGATAGAGTAGCACTTATATACAAAAAGGGAAACAAAAACAGTTTTGGAAACTATCGACCAATTAGTATTTTGCCCGTCTTCTCTAAAGCTTTCGAGAAACTGATCCTTAAACGAGTTGAAAGCTTTTTAAGCAAACACGCCATAATTCCCTTCTGCCAGTATGGCTTCAGAAAAAACCGGTCAACAGAACTTTCTCTTTTACACCAGAAGGAATATATACCGAGGAATTTTGAAGATAGGAACCTGGTCTTGGGATTTTTCTTACATTACAGCAAAGCATTTGACTGCATAAACCATAGCATTTTGTTGAAAAAACTTGAATGTTATGGAATTAGAGGCGCAGCATTACTCTTGCTTAAATCTTACTTGTTCAACAGAATACAGTATGTCCAAATAAATGAATAAATGAATACAAGTCCACTATCCTTGGACCACTGCTATTCAACTTTTATATTAACCACATCACTAGTGTGGATAATAACGCTCGTTTTATAATTTATGCTGATGACACCAGTTTGTTTTTATCCGATGCTACGGGTAGTAAGTTACTGGAAAATGCAAACATGCTCCTGGAAAAAATAAAGACATGGTCCGATAACAATCTTCTTTCAGTTAATGCAACAAAATCTAAGGCAATACTCTTTCAACCAAAAAACAAAAATTGCAGTGAATTCGGTGAGCTACATTACAATCGAGACCAGATTGAGTTATTAAAATCATTCAAATCGCTTGGCGTAATATTCACTGAAGACATGCAATGGGACGACCCCATAAATTATATAGCATTAAAGACATCTCGAGCCGTAGGATTTATGACACGTTTCAAATGTTGTCTCCCACAAAAGGTAAAACTTCTTTTATATCGTGCATTATTTCGCTCACATCTAAACTACTGTTCATTAGTATGGGGTACTGCTACACAAACCAGTCTGAAAAAACTTGCCGTTCTTGAAAATAGGGCCCTCAGAATTGTTCATAACCTGCCATATAGATACTAAACTAAAAAGTTATTTTCCAAGCACAGGATTATTAATGTTTTCAACCTTTATACATATAAACTATTGCGCACCTATGAAATAGAACAAAGAAGATGCATTACAAACATATCTGACTTAGCCCGAATTCAGTTATTTCAGTGCGCATACCCACGCCGTCGCAAACCACACTGTGTAGTACCTGTAGTGAGAACAAGCTATGGACGCCAAATGGTAACATTCCAACTTCCCTCACTCCTGAATAGATTAATTGCTGCAAACATCGACATAGGAAACATTAGCTGCTCTGACCTACTCAGCTACTTTATTTCTGAAGCCACATTTTTCTAGCATTCATATTTTGCACTTGTATTTCATGTATTGGTTGCTGTTGTTATAATCTTTATACCTGGTTTTTTGTTACTTTTGTTATTTCTTAAAGCCGCATTGATTTTCTGCACACGCTGGTGATTTTCTATTTGTCTGTTGTCTTTTTTTTCTTTCTCCCTCTCTCTCTCTCTTTTATTTTCTCAGAAGTGCCGTCGCATGCCACTGCCTACTTGCTGTGCAGGGGGGTGGGAACCTTGTCAAGCGATAACCGCTTTTATTACCCTCGCCACCAACACTGTATGGAGATCGAAATACATCATTATCAAGTCGAAACCTGCCCACCACACCGTGAGCGAACTGGCAAACTTTGGAGGGAGACAGGTAATTTAATGATTGGTCATGATAGGTCGCTCGGCAAGCCCCAGAGATGGCTATGTAGGAAAGAGCTACTTGCCGGGGCAGTGGCGCATCGCGAAACTGCTGCACCACTGCGCCAGCAATGCCACTGTCACTCCCTGAAGTCTATGAATGCAACGTAGCAAATAACCAGTTCCACATATATGGACATGTGAACAGAACTTAAGCGACTTAGCATGAGTAAATATACCGAGGGATCTCTCATGTTTTCTCATTTTAAAATGCCTATGTTTGCAAAGCGATACGCAGAGGGGATCCCAGGCACGCCGCTGAAGTGGCTCACAAAATGTATTCCGTCGTTCACTCGTCTTAAGTACCAACTCAGTTTCTTTTTATTTTAAGAGAGGTTACCGATAGGCACGTCGTATATTTAACGACACATTGTTCACTGTCACAAAGTTGGAATCCTGTCTTGTTACACGAAATATCACAATACTCCGATACCCAAAACTTGTTCTAACTGAAATTCCGCATATTGTTCAAAACTCTGGAAATGCTGCATTTCGCAACGATATTAATGCAGTTCTCTGAGTGCACCTGTCAATTCTATTCAATTTTATCTTTCTGCGACTAATTGTACTCATTTAATGTACCCTACTATCCTCTGTATTGATCTCGGATCCCCAGGACAAATAAGCCTAAGTCTGGGAAAGGGAGATTAATTTATTAGTACATGGAAATTATTGCGATCAGTCTTAACAATTGTTTATGAATTCGTTTACCTATAGACTGCTGTGTTTCTCTAGATCTCTGATGCAAGTAAACTCGGCGGAATAGTTAAGTGAAAGAAAGCGGGTCTAGTGCAGTCGGCAGGTACCTTCCAGTCTCGAATAGCTGTGGCTACGACAGATCCTAAAGAGGAATGTGCGGGGTGTTTCATCGATGCGCGCCAAAAATTTCCAGAAGGGGCTGTTTTGCACCGCGAAAATTGGTTTTACTCGCAGGGTGGTCTCACATCCCATGAAGTCTCGTAACGCCATGGGCGGAAAACATTAGGGACTGGTAAATAATGTTCACTTTTAAGGCGGTCCACAGAGCTGTAGTAACTGTGAATTAATATTACAGTTAGGCGACTGGATTCATGAAATATCTTTAGCTATCAGTACTGGCGAAGTCAGTTTCTCAAGATTCCTTAATTGGAGTAATCACAGCATCGTGGAACGATGACTTATAGCCGTCCCTGCGCCATTGTGGGCAGCACGCAGAAACTGTCAGCACACGTCTCCTCGAAGGGGCAATTGCGACGATATCTTTTCCCCGCGTTTTCTGAAGGATAGAGCAGCGAGGAGCGACGTTCACAGAATACATTTGCAATCGTTCTGAGTATAACACCCCAGTAGTTGGTGCCGTATCCATCATTCTATGAAGCACCTGCATCAACAACACCATGCTCTTTGCTTCGGAAGTTATGTTTATGTGGATCTTTCGTTTCAACGTTGGTTTGTACTTTCACATCGCACTTCACACGCATGCAAAGCTAGCATAAAATAGCAGTCTATTATTAGCACACCATTTGCCTCTGCTTCCTGGTTTTAATATTAAGAGAATTCACTACGTGATAATCTCAAGAGACCTAAATCTTACCATTGCTTTCATCGTTTCTGTCGTCTCAGCGGCGTAGTACTGCTCACCACACACGAAACGGGTCGTCGTTATCGGGGCTATCGGTTTGCACACCTGAAAAGATAATAACCAAATGGTATTAAAGTTTTCATATTATACGCAATCATCAACTCAAGGATGTGAATGGGAGTTATTGCTGTTTTCTAGCGGTCAGTGGCTTATGGCGCCTCCACAGGTGCAACTTATTGAATGCATGAAGAGCACTATGCAAACAGGGCGTCCATCTCAGTAAAGAGGTCCGACTGAGTAAAGACACCAACGCTCTTGCCGGAATGATCATTCATTGTGGGGACATTTCAAGTGTCACCTGAAGCGCACAACATTTCCTCCCTGATATAAAATATTACAATTCGCATGACTGCAAAATGCGCGGTACACGTAGGTTCTAATCGGAAGCAAGCTTGACCATACCAGCATTCCGCTTTGCTGTCATGTCTCTGGATTTCCAGCTAGCGTGTTCCCGTTTGTGGTCAGCGCACGTTACGCTTAAGCTGTAGCCCGTTACAACTTGAGAATGCAGCAGACGTCTTCCTACCAGTGCCTCTCGAATTGTTTTACATCCCGCTGCCAATCGTGGCAACCACATCAGCAGACGTCAGTGCGAAGTAGGGGATTCCTTTCATGGCAACCGTTTGCGTTCCGCTGTGGCGCCGCGTCGACTGTCAGTGTGTTTGCTACTTGTATTTTGTGCCGTTTGTCACGAATACAGTGGACTATATATGTGAGGAAATTGTGGTAGTCGCTACCTCAACGAATGCTGCCTCCTGAGCGCTGCAACATGCAGGTAAAATGTCAGCGAGCACCAACTCTATCGCATTGCATCAGCTAGTCCCGCCAACTCCGCCTTGGTCCCAACGACGAAGCGGTCTCCAAGCTCCTTTCGTGCGGTGCATCATTAACGATAAGCAGAGCGTAAGCAGGAATGCTTGGTCGTTCGCAATCGCTTTGTAATATTGTCACGGGTCGTTCAAACGACGCGGGTCGTGGGGACACTGGAGACCACAGGAGAGCAGGCGCCAGGTACAGTCCAAGCGGTCGCGGCCGGACTCACGAGCGATTTTCCACCGAGCCTCTTCCTCTTTGCCGGCGATCGGCTCCCCGCTCGTTGAAGATGACGTTAAGTGGAAAATAACACACATGACAATATGTAAGGGTTCTACACGCTGGGAAGTGAGAAAAATTTCGCGACATAATCCACGCTATACCCTGATCACCTCACTGCAGGAATGCATTCGGGCTGTTCAATGTTTTCATCTCGTGCGTTCTTAACGACCAACACAAGGAACGTTGTGACAAAAGAAACTCTTATGCACTTCTTTCGTTGCGTCACAAGTGACAACCCTGCACTAACGCACGCAGTATTCATCTCTTTAGAGCAAACACGACAGCGTCTTTTTCATTTCTTTAGCGCCCGTGTTCGTCTTTCTTTCGATCTCGTTTTTGCGCTAGCCCAACATTTGACCCCTTCAATAGCGTTGCATGCACGACATGTGTACAGAGAAAGGCATATTTTCGGTGCCTGCGCTGGCTTTGTTTTTAATTGTTTTTAAGGCGAGGTCGGTCTGGAGGACGCAGGTAACGAGGCGCCTGGCTTCCCACACATATATTTAAAGTCATTTTATACATGCATCAAATCTACCAGACACACAAAAACTAGCACACTATCAATGGCCAGGCGTGCCTTGCCGCAGTGGGCAGCCTGTGGCATTACAACGAAGTACCCTTCTTTGTCCGATACTACTAAAAATCTTCTAAAAAATCACCTGTTGGGCACATGTTTTTAGAATTCCACGGCCTACCTCTCACACATTTTCAACGCGCTGACGCAATCCATAGCACAGCCCTGTCGGTCTTCCTCAGCTGCCCGAGTCGTGATGCTCTTCACCTGGGCCAACTTGCCGGGCGGTGACATTGACGGCTCCAAGAAAAACATTGGGTACAACATCAGCAGGTCGCTATGCTGCTGTGGAACCTGGGCATCTTCTAGCCCCAGTATGTCCTGGCCAACGTTCACATCCCTCTTTCTCTTGTGTAGGCGTGGGCGCATTGACAATCGTAAGAGCTCTGTGGTTTTTTCCGCTGTAGATGTCCACTCCTTGAAACGACTTGCCTGATGACACCTCTCTCCGTAGGTGCCACAAGCAATGCGTATGCAGTCCTTAAGGAGGCGAGCTTGTCGCCATCGCTCGACGCAAAGCATGAGGCACATCTATCTCGAATGACCGATAACACACAGAACTGGAATGTTGGTGGGACAGGTGGCGGCCCCAATAATGACGAGATGTCATGCCTGCAGTGAGGCCCATGTGGCCAGGTGAAGCAGAAAAGTGTTAGACCAAACAAAATAGACCCCGATGTAATAGAAATCTGTTTTCTGTCTTCTTCTTGGACAAGCGTTCCCAACCAACCATACGCACTCCCAACCATACGTATTCGGTGGTTTTGTCTGCTGTAGCAGTCCACTCTTTGAAATGACTTGCCTGACAATGCCTGTCTCTGTCCGTGCCAAAAAAATATGCACACAGTCCTTGAGGAAGCCAGCTTGTCGCCACCACTCTACGGTACATCCTTCTCCAATAACCTAACGACGGAAGCAGGGGCCCGCGCAGAGCTTGAGTGTTGGTGGGCCAGGCGGCAATTCTTACGTCAACCGCACGAATCACAATCTAAGGATTGGTGGGCGAAGGTTTGACGTCGACCTCCTGGGCACAACACCGTGAAAAGTGCGACGTCTATGCGGTATGGATAAACAAAGAGCAGAACGTAGGCGCAAGGTTAACCCTTTTGTGGGCTCAGTCCATCACAGGTCACCATTCGCGCAGTGTGTGTGAAGTCATCTATGAGGTGCCTCTTTCATTAAAAGAAATGTACATCTGCCGAACTGGGCGATGGCTGATTGCTCGGATCATAATAACTTGTCATCGGACATCATTCGTTTAGGCACTGCTGAATATTCTCCAGAATGTAAAGGGGAAAATAAGAAGTTGTGTAAAGCACTGTTCAAAAGGACTAAGGTTCTTTACCGGCATCACGGTCTGCGGACGAGAAATTATGGAAGCGTTTTTTTTTATTGAAAAGTAGAAAGACATCTGTGTTAGCAACTCAGTGCACATGACAGCGGGCCAAAATTATAAATCCCCTGGCAAAGCGTGACCCTAGGTTGGCCCAGACTTGCCCATAAGAATCTGATATTGGTTGTGTCACTATTTGACATTCATCCAATGAAGTCCCTCGTTGCCTGTCGCTTTCGCAGCATTGGCTGGGCCGTGATAAAATCCTGGCTATCGCGAGCCAGGTCTGCCAGAATTCTTACAATCTTTGCCATCGCTGGCTATGCCATCTCAGAATTATGGCCACCAATGGCCATGTTAGAATTCTTCCACTGCTTCAATAAAATGGCAGTGTCATTCTAGAAAGCTGCCTATATTGCCCTAGGCTGGCCATCACTAATCCAGTACAAATGTATACTGGTAAACGCTGTCAAACCATGTTCCATCTGCTGAAACGGCATGCCAATGTTCAACACTGCTACAGCAGCGAGAGAAAATTATTTTATTCCATTTTTCGAACTCATAAAAACGCACTTGAGCTCTTCAAAAGAGGTGTGAGAGCTGTATAGGTCAGTCTCATCTGCGTTTTACTATAATTTGCATGTATATTTCCGAAGTAGATGTTTTACGTTGATCTTTGAAATAAAAACACATGTTCCCGGTGCACATTATAGCATACGAGCAGTATTAGAGCAGTACCAGTATGCTACTACTCCACTACTGCTATTGGAGTTCTATTATAAAGCCCGTGCTAAGTGGACTTTTTTTAAGTGGCATTTCATTCAAATCGTATACGACACTTCGAATGGCATTAGAACCCAACGGAGTTCTGCGGTGCTTGGCAACAATTTCCAAAAGCATTCGTTCGCTCTATTGGAATGACGCTACTGCCATGGAGTTTTTTTTCCCCGTTCGCGTCGTTGTACCACTTAAAATCTGCGAACTGGTGTGTCGCATAATGCCGACGTCGACGCCATCGGCACCAACGACCGCAGATGTATAGAATTCTATTGTTAATACTGGGCAACTAGAAGCGGCTGTAGCCGCCGCGGTGGCTCAGTGGTTATGGTGCTCGGCTGCTGACCCCAAAGACGCGGGTTCGATCCCGGCCGCGACGGTTGAATTTATTTGGAGGAGAAATTTAGAGGCTCGTGTACTGTGCGATGTCAGTGCACGTTAAAGCGGGTGTCCTGTGTGTGTGTATCTTGGTGTCGTGTCTGTTTCTTACCGCTTAGATAGGATAGGATAGGATAACTTTATTTGGCTCTAGCACAAGTGCTTTTTTTTATGTGGTCAGATGAGTCCATCCTCAACGGTCGGTTGCCCCTATTCCAGGGCTCCGCTGGATGCTGCCGTCAGCTGAGCTCGCCGTATCAAACCGATCTGGTCATCGCGGCAGTCGCTGGAGAGCAGACCCTCCCATTGCTCCACACTTGGGTTTTGTATAACTGGGACGATGTCGACTTTTTGACATGCCCATGTGATGTGATACAGTGTAGGTTTTTCATGGCACCACGGACAATTGTGTGCGTAAAGTGTGGGGTGAATTTTACTTAGTGTGTTTAGATTTGGATATGACCCCGTTTGAAGTTGTCTCCATGTGACAGCCTCTTCTTTGTTTAAAGATTTGTGCGGTGGTGGGTACCGCATCCTGCTGCCTTTGTAGTTGTTGAGTATGGACGAGTATTCCTGAGGTACTGGCAGGGATTCCTCAAGGTCGTTGACGTTGGATGCTCGGTAGTTAGTATATCCTCGAGCTATCCTGTCTGCCTCTTGGTTTCCTGCCACCCCCGTGTGCCCCGGTACCCAGATGATCTTATGTTTGATCGGCTTGTGTGGTTTTGCATGTGTTTGTTGCGTCTTGCAGTCTGCAGAGCGGAGTATGCGGAGCGCTCTGTGACCGACTCTGCCGCAAAGATAGTTGCGGCAGGCTGCTTGTGAATCAGTAAGAATTGTCAGTGACCGCCCAGTCCGATAGCCCTCCGCTGCCGCTAGAGCGACGGCCGCTTCTTCAGCCTCAGCTATCGTGCAGTCTTGCAGGGAGGCGCTGGTAATCTCGTGTAATTCCGAGTTGACTACAGTTGCCACTGCGTTGTTGGTGCCTTGTCCCCTAGTCATGGCATATGTGGCAGCGTCGACATACACTGTTGTATCCTGGGATGCGTGTATTTTCTGTAAGCGGTCGGCCCTTGCCTCTCTTCGGTCTTTGTGGAGGTTCGGGTCCATGTTTCTTGGTATTGGTGCCACCCTGAGCGTGCTGCGGTACTCATCGGGGATCGTTTTAGTTCTCAATATTTCTCGAATTTGTTCGGTGTAGCACAGTTTCTTTAAAAGAACTCTGCCTGTGGGGGTCTGCTGTAGTCTGCGCATTTGGGCAACATGCTGCGCTTCCCGTAATTCCTCGAACGTGTTGTGCAGTCCCAAGGCTAAGAGCTTTTCAGTTGAGGTATTATGGGGTAGTCGAAGCGCGGTTTTATACGCTTTGCGTAAAATCGCGTCCGCCTGTTGTATTTCACTTTTGATATGATTGTAGTACGGGAGACTGTATGTCGCCCGGCTGACCACTAGGCTTCTGACCAGCTTGAGTGTGTCTTCTTCTCGCATGCCATGACGTCTGTGTGAGATGCGCGTAATCATGCGGGCCACTTGGAGTGTAGATGCCTTTAATAGCGCAAGGGTGTGAGTACAGCGTTGATTTGACTGTATCCACATCCCTAGTGCCCGTATGAGTGTCTTCTCTGGTATTGGTTCTCCTTCGAGGTAAACTTGTAGTCGAAGTTCTTTACTGATAGGGACTGTTCGGTTCCGTTTTCCTCTCCAAACCCGTAAGAGCTCAGATTTTTCGGTCGAGCATGCTAGCCCTCTTGCTTTGACATAGTTTTCAACGCAGGTGGCCGCTTCTTGTAGCCTATCCTCTTTCTCGCCGAGTGAGCCAGTGTTAGTCCATATTGTGATGTCGTCGGCATAAATGGCATGGTGGATGTCGTCAATTTCTTTTAGTTGCTTCGCCAGTCCGATCATGGCCATGTTGAATAGCGTGGGTGAAATGACCGACCCTTGAGGTGTTCCCTTGTTAGGCGTTCGAAACTTCTCGGACCGAAGTTCTCCTATACCGATGGTTGCAGTTCTGTTGGATAGAAATGCTTTGACGAAGCTGTGAATCCTGCGCCCACAGTTCAGGTTGTCCAGGCCCGTAAGGATTGCTTCGTGGCTCACATTGTCAAAAGCCCCTTTGATGTCTAGGGCCATTATCACGTTTTCTCCGTCCCGAGGAACGTTCCGAAGTACACCTTCATATAATTGGAGGAGTACGTCTTGAGCTGATAATTTTGCTCTAAAGCCGAACATGCTGTGAGGGATCAGTTCGTTGTCTTCCATGTAGTTTTGAAGTCTCTGCGTTACCACTCGCTCGTATAGTTTTCCCAGGCATGACGTAAGCGAGATCGGCCTGAGGTTTTCTATCTGCAGTTTCTTGCCTGGCTTGGGTATCATCACCACTTCAGCATGTTTCCACTCCTCGGGGACAGTTTCAGCTTCCCAATGTTTGTTGAGGAAGTCTGTCAGTTCAGCGACCAGCGCATCGCTGAGGTTGCGGATGAGTGCGTTGTTTATTTTATCCGCTCCCGCGGCCGTATTTCTGGTGGTGTTTCGCATGGCCGCGTAGACATCTTCTCGTGTGATGGGTCTGTCCAGATTAGCGTTATCGTCTCCCCGGTACTCCCCTGTATAGGTCGGCGGGTTCGTGCTCCCAAAGCATTTGGCGCGCAATCTGTCGAGGAGTTCCGAGTCAGTGCCCTCGAACTGGTGAATGAACCGGTAAATGGATTTATTGTTTTCAGCTTTTGTCTTAGTCGGATCGAGGAGCGCTCTAAGGATACGCCAAGTCCGTGTCGTGCTTAGCGTCCCACTAAGAGAATCGCTGAATTGTTGCCAATTTTGTTTTGCCAGCTGTGTGGCGTATTCCTCTGCTTTCGCTGTAATTTCGGCGATTTTAAGCTTGAGTTTCCTGTTATGTTTTTGTTTTTTCCATCTCCTGGTGAAACTGCGCCTAGCATCCCAAAGCTTGAGCAGCCGACCGTCCACCTCGGGTGTTTCCGCTGTTCGGTTTATGGTTTTGGTGTACTTGTCTTGCGTATCCCTTAGCATGCTTCCCCATTCCTCTAACGACTGTATGCCATTCTCGGTAAGGTTGCTGTCGCATGCTTCGCGGAACGCATTCCAGTCCGTTATTTTTGCCGCGCCCAACTGGCGTTTCAGCCTGTCTGAGGTTACTTGCGTCTTGAGTATGTAGTGGTCGCTGCCTAAATTTTCCAATAGGTTCTCCCATTGTGTTTGTCCGAGTCCTCTTACGAATGTGAGGTCGGGGCAGGTGTCGATGCTGACGCTATTTCCAATTCTGGTAGGGGTTGCTGGGTCCGTGAGTAGGTTGCAGTTGAAGTTATCTGCAACCTCGGCTAGCGTTTTGCCTTTAATGGTGGCCTTTTGGTACCCCCAGCTCTTGTCCATGGCGTTGAAATCCCCCAAGATGATTAGCGTGTTGTTTTTCGCTAGTCTGTGGACACCGTGAAAAAGTTCAAAAAATTTTGCTTTTCTTTGCTTCGGGGGGCTGTACACGTTGACGATGAATACACTGCCCCCTTTCCTTTTCTTTTTCGGTACGATCTCTACAATCACATGCTCAATGTCAGTGTCGGGTATGCTGTCGTGATTGATGGCTATGAATGCCTTGCTCACTAAGATGGCTGTCTTTCCCGTCATGTGGCTGTCGTAGCACGTGTATCCCGTGAGAGTGGGTGTCACGCCCGTTTCTTGAAGTGCGATAACGTCAGGTGGTGTTAGCTGCGTCTGAATGAATTGTTTGATGAGGCCTTGTTTCTTGCGATAGCCTCTGCAGTTCCATTGCCATATGTCTAAGATGTCTTGTTTGCTGTGGTTCGTGTTAGCCATGATTTAGGGTCTTGAGCTTGTGCAATTGCCCGTTCCCTGGGATGTAGATGGATTGGCGAGAGCTGCTAACGCAGGACGGTTGTAGGCCTTTTCCTTAATGTTCTCTGTGTGTTTTTGTTTGCGGAAGGCACTCCGTAGCTCTGCTAGTTGTCCTTGTACCTGATGCATCGTCTGTTGCATCATTTGTTGCATCATCTGTTGTATTTCCGCTTTGAAGTTTGAGCGTTCCTCATCGCTCATCTGCAGCGAGGAGTTCGTTTGTGTAGCGTTTGGCAGCGGGTGGCAGTTGGATTTTAGGTCTCGAACTATCTTTGTGAGTTCCGCAATTTGGTGTTCCAACTCATTCTGTTTAACGCGAGCAAGTTCTAGTTCGCGCTTAAGTGCTGCTTTCTCTGCGTCTCCATGTTCAAGGTCACGGTTGTTTGCGTTGTTTGTATTGGTGTTGAGTTTGTTACCAGTCCCACCCGAATGTGGAGCAAACCCGGGAGCATCGGCTCTCCAGCTCACCTTGTTGCTGCTTTTCTGGGCGGGCCCGGTGTCTTCATTCTTCCGGTGCTGGTTCCCGGCATTCGTCCCCGCAGGGGGTGGCAGAGGGGGAAACGAATGGGACCGCGAGCGATGCCGTGATGAGCGGGATCCCGAGCGGCTCCGTGATGTGTCTCCCTCCGAGCTGAACCACCGCGGCCGTCTGCTGCGGTCACCGCGGCTGCGGCGTCTGCTGTCGCGTCCGCCGCTGTTGCTGGCGTTTTCAGCTGTAGCGTTGCTGAGAGCGGTCTTGGTTTGCTGCCTTCTGACTTTCTTGAGTCGTTCGCGGCAGTCCTTCGACCCGGTAGGGTGGGCCTCACCACAAATCACGCACTTTGGAGTGCAGGAATGTCCAGTCGGCGGGTTTTGCGTTCCGCACTGGCTACACGCGCGCACATTAGGTGTGGGGCACACGTCGGAGCGGTGGCCTTGCTGGAAACACACATAACACACTTGTCTCGTGGGGCGGTACGGGTAGCATGCCGTCTCGCCCCCGTAGTAGATAACATATTTTGGGACAATGGGGCCGTCAAAGGTGATGACGGCCGTCTTGGTTTTTCCTAACATCCGGGCGCTGAGTATTGTGACTCCTTGGGTGCGCACTCGTAAATGGGCCTTGAGTTCTTCCGGTGTCGTCCCGGGATCAATTCCATGTATCACGCCACGTTGGACATCGTCCGGCGCGGCCACGTAGGTGTTCATCTCAAATGCACGTCCCGCAAAGGTGAGGCTGGTAATGCGTCTCACGAGTTGGGCAGTTGATTCATGCGGGGTGCTTACGATAATGATGTTAGATCCTGGCCGGAGCCGTATGATGAAATCTTCGTCTTTGCGTTGTTGGTTGCACGCTGCGACTACAGCGCGGGCTACCTGGTGGGTGTGAAGCTGTCTGACAGCAAGTCCTTTCTTCGGTCGAATGATAATTTTGAAATCGTTCTTAGGGAGCGGCGGCAGCCTGCGCCTTGGCTGGTGTCCTGTGCCTTGTCCGTTGGCGTTTCTGCCGGCGGCGGCTGGCCCTCCGTCGGTCGCGGTGAGTTGAGTTGAGTTGTCTTCGCCGGTGTTGTTTTGGGTGGTCGAATTGTTCCCCGCAGCGATCCGTCTGCTTTTCCTCTGGAGTTTCTTCTGGCGTTTGGACAATGCCAATTCCCAGCTGGCGTCGTTGTTGTAAGGGTTGGGCGGCTCCTGCGTGGCGGACGCCGCGTCAGCGTTGCTCACCGGGCTCTCGGAGTCAGTGGTGTTGAGGTCGTCCTCATCCATCTCCTGGGCGTCCGGCAAGTTTTGGGGCAATCCTTCCATGGTCTGATCGAATGTGTAGTTCGCAGAGCGGGGTCGATTTCAGGCCGCACCACCGCTGCCTTGTCAGGCCTAGCGGCCCATGTATTCCCGTAGTCGAAGATGCCCTGCCGGTAGGCTCGGCGAGACGCCGTCCGAATCGCAGAGTCAAGTCCGATGAGGAGCCAAAATTTGGTCCTACCGTTCGGAACCTGGTGTCCAGGTGGGGCAGCTTGTGAGTTCTTTCAGCTCCAAATAAAATCTGGTGGCGCTGTGGATTGGTACGGTTCGGAATGGTCAAAAACTGCGGAGGCGATGCGACACACGTCCGCACCTCTCGGCAGCCATGACGGGTCTTTACCGCTTAGAATATGATTCCTTCATCACAAAGAAGGACGTCTACCCCCTCCCTCGCATTGACGATACACTGGACCGGCTGTGCAACGGCAGGTATTTCTCATCGATGGACTTCAAGAGCGCCTACTGGCAAATTGAGGTCGATAAAAGAGATCGCGAGAAGACCGCATTCATCACAACAGATGGCCTCTTCGAGATCAAGGTGATGCCATTTGGTCTCTGTTCCGCACCAGCCACAATTCAGCGAGTAATGGATACAGTGCTGGCAGGCCTGAAGTGGCAGATTTGTCTGGTATATTTAGATGACGTCGTTGTCTTCGCCTCGAACTTTGAGGAACACCTAAAAAGGCTTCAAACAGTACGAGGCGCAATCAAATCGTCCGGCCTAACTTTGAAAGCAGTGAAGTGCCACTGTGCCCATGAAGAGCTGCTGTTTCTAGGCCACATCGTTAATAAGTAGGGAGTACAGCCAGACCCGCAGAAACCCGCTGCTATCGCAATGTTTCCACCACCGGCCGATAAGAAAGCTGTGCGCAGGTTCCTCGGACTGTGCGCGTACTACCCACGATTTGTGAAGAACTTTGCGCGCATCGCCGAGCCACTGACCCATCTGAGAAAAACAGACGTGCTATTTAAATGGGAAGCGCCGCAAGTGGAAGCCTTCAATGAACTTCAGCGTCGTTTACAGTCCCCACTGATCTTCGCGCGCTTCGATGAAAACGCCGAGACAAATTCATACCGACCCAAGTATTGTGGGCCTATGCGCTGTCCTCGTTCAGAAAAATTCAGGGGGACACTTTTTTCACCTAAAGTGCGGTGAGGCGAAAGCCTCAAGCGCAGTGTTGCTGCTTGTATCATTGATGTGTTGTTAAGATGTTAAGCTTCGCCTCTAAGAGTGAAACGCTACAGCGTCTTGCAACGCTGCCAGGGAGTCCATAGAACGCCATCGCCCGTTCGGTTCTACGCCTTGCTCGTCGGTAAATTGGATATTGAGGAAAGGAAATGGACCTGTCTCGCATACCTCGGTGGACACCTGAACCTCGCAGTAAGGAAAGGGAGGAAGATGGGAGTGGACGAAGACACCGTATTCACTAGACACGCCTTTGTTCGTTCGAAAGCATCGAGCTGGCATGGCGTAGTGGTTAGCATGCTCGTCTCGCACTCCGGAGACCGGGGTTCGATTCCCGAACTCGACCAATTTCTTACTCGGTTTTATTTATTTATCTGGCCTGACTAGAAAGGTTAGTTAGGCTAATTTTGTAATTAAGCTATTAACTAAACTGATTTCCGCTTACTTGGAGCATCACTATACGATCCCTTTAATTGGTGCACGGTTACTAACTTTAAAATTTCACCAGCGCTGCGACTAGGAACAAGAAACAGAGAAGGAAGACAAGGACAAGCGCTACTAACAACTGAAAGTTTATTTGAAAAACACAGATTATATGCACACAACTGACAACCCAAAGCGCCTGCGCTTCCCGCAAAAAGCGCGCAAAAGAAAGTTAAGAATCTAGATACAAAATTTCACATTCATGTAAGTTTACAGATGGTGTGCTAACGCACGTGTCGCTGTTCTTGTGAATGTGATAGGCTTCACACAACTTCCTAGTCAGCTGATCTGGATGTCTGAATTTAATCTTTGCCCTGTTAAGCAGTGGAAAGCATGCTTTTTTATTAGACACACCGGGTTTGTTCAGATGACAATCTCTGTAATGAAGGGACAGATTTGATGAAGGAGCACCATTCAAAGAGGTTTTATGCTGACGTAAGCGTGTATTTATGCATTTCCCGGTTTGCCCAATGTAATTCTTGCCGCAAAAAGCATGCTTTCCACTGCTTAACAGGGCAAAGATTAAATTCAGACATCCAGATCAGCTGACTAGGGAGTTGTGTGAAGCCTATCACATTCACAAGAACAGCGACACGTGCGTTAGCACACCATCTGCAAACTTACATGAATGTGAAATTTTGTATCTAGACTCTTAACTTTCTTTTGCGCGCTTTTTGTGGGAAGCGCAGGCGCTTTGGGTTGTCAGTTGTGTGCATATAATCTGTGTTTTTCAAATAAACTTTCAGTTGTTAGTAGCGCTTGTCCTTGTCTTCCTTCTCTGTTTCTTGTTCCTAGTCGCAGCGCTGGTGAAATTTTAAAGATGTACCAACTAGCTCAAACCACCATTTTGCTACGGTTACTAACCTAAGTCTAATTGGCCCCGTTTGAAATTCTCGCACTGTGACGTCATGACCGTTCCGACCAATTGAAAAGCGTGAAATTTCTGTCGTTAACCGCTGCTTACAACGATGAGGCATTAAAGGCTTCCGCCTTAAAATTGACGGAGTGGAGAAGGTCATCGCGTACGGTAGCCGTTCCCTGTCCAAATACAAAGCTAAATTATTCGACAACTGAGAAACAGTGCCTTGCCATCATCTGGGCTACGTCAAAATTCCGCCCCTACCTGTACGGATGACCTTTAAGCTGGTCAGTGATCACCACGCACTGTGCTGGCTCGCCAGTTTGAAGGACCCCTCCGCCCGACCCGCTCGATGGAGCCTGCGGCTCCAGGAGTTTGATGTAACTGTCGTTTACAAGTCCGGACGCAAGCCCTCTCACACCGACTGCCTTTCACGAGCCCCTGTAGGCCGCCGCGATACCTTCCACATGGTTTGGGCATGTCAAAAGAATCCTTCCCTTCCCCCCAATCCTTCCCCTTCCCGAGAGGCATGGGGGGTGGTGGTGGTGGTGAAAACATTTATTAAATCATAGAGAGAGGTGTTGGGGGTCGTGACTTGAAGGGTCACGCCCTTACAACCACTAGGTAGGATGCCTAGTCAGGTACCCCATTGGCGTTTGCCGCAGTCCGGGCGCGCTGCGTTAAGGCCCTTTGGGCCTCGAGGGTGCAGCAACCGGACAGGGTCGCCTCCCAGTCCTCTCGGGTGGGGTTTGGGATATGGGGTAGGGACGGGTTCTGCTGGCAGGCCCACACCATGTGGTAAGTGTCAGACACCTCCCCACAGTGTGAGCACCGCCCGTCGAATTGAGGATCGAAATGTTGTAGAGTTGCCGGGCACAACATCATGTTGGTGAGCAGGCGCAGGAGCACCCGCTCGTTGGCCTTCCCCAGTCCTTTGCACGGGGTGGGAAGAGTTTGGTGCGTGAATTTGTAATACTCGCATATTTCTTTAAAAGTATAAATCGGATTGAAATCAGTGTCCTGGTCGGCGTCGGGTCCCGTGGTAAATGCCCGGAGAGAGAGCGCGCGGGCGGCGGCGTCGGCTGCCTCATTTCCGTGGACGCCTTGGTGACCTGGAGCCCAAACGAGAGATCGGTGCGCGGGATCCGAGTCTCGGCTACAATTTTCGTAAATGCGATAACCTAGGGGAGTAACCCACCCTTGCGTGACGTTACGGCAAGCCCCTCGCGAGTCGGTGATTATGTATTTGGAGGAAGTGTGAGAGGCTGCCAAAGCGATGGCAACCTCTTCTGCGTGAATTGCTGACTGGGCCTTGAAAGTATGGGCGTCTACTGTTTTACCCTCGTGGACCACCGCGGCCGTGTACCATCCCCTGGGGTCCGGGCCGGACGCGTCCACGTAGAAGACTCCTGGTTTGCTCCGAAAATGGCGGTCCAAGGCTTCCGCCCGCGCCAGGCGCCTGCCATTATGATCCTCTTTGGACATATTGGTGGGGAGAGGCCGCACGTGGAGGGCGCGTCTCCAGTGTACGGGAAGGCGGCATCTCTCCTCTGTGAATTGAGTGTGCTGGATGTGAAGTCGGGCTAAAAGGCGGCGACCCGACCCTGTCTTTGTGAGACGAGTGTATTGGTTGTTGAGGTGGGCCTCCCGAAGCTCTCTAAAAGTGTTCACCATCCCCAGTGCCAAAAGGCGGCTGGTAGAGGTAGAGACCGGGAGGTCCAGCGCTCGTTTCATGATTTTGCGGAGGATGACCTCGAGGGCATCCTCCTCCTGTTTCCGCAGGTGGAGGTAGGGAGTCGAATGCAAGATTCGACTGGTCACGAATGCGTTCGCCAGCCGCAAGGCGTCTTTGCATCGTAACCCACCGCGCTTGTTGGAAACCCGGCGGACCATGCGGCCCACCTGGTCCCCCACCTGCCGGAGCTTGGCGAGTGTTGTGTCGCAGCGTCGCTGGTTGTGTATGAAAAGTCCGAGGACTCTGATTTCCTTGGATTCGCGAATGGGACCGCTTTGCAACGAGAGATTGATTTGGGTCGAGCATGTGCGCGAGGGACGCAAATGCACGAATTCCGATTTCTGCGGGGAGCATTGCAGACCACAGTCTCGAGCATAGCGGTCCACTATGCTGGCGGCCGTTTGCAGGCTGGTCTCTATATCCCCCAGGCGTCCTTGCGTAGCCCAGATGGTGAGGTCGTCGGCGTACAGCGCGTGCTGGACCCCTTCGACCGCACCCAGTAGGGTGGGCAGGCGCATCATGGCAATGTTGATTAGCAGAGGGGACAGCACCGTGCCTTGTGGAGTCCCCCTCGTGCCGAGCAGGAAAGGTCCGTACTTTTCGTCCTGTGTTCTGATGTAGGACAGTCTGTCCGTGAGAAATTGTTTAACGTAATTGAAGGTATTCGTGCCGCAGTGAGTGACTCAAATGTGTGAGTATGATCTCGTGAGTTACGTTATCGAACGCTCCTTTCAGGTCGAGCGCAAGGACTATTTTGTCGTTTTGGGGGTGTGTAATGGGGTTCAAGATTTCGCGGTCGAGTTGGAGCAGGACATCCTGTGCGGATCTATGTGGGCGAAATCCGAACATTGTGTCCGCGAAGGTGTTGTGTTGTTCGAGGTACTCGGACAGCCGATCCCGCACCATCGCCTCCATCAATTTGCCCACACACGAGGTGAGAGAGATGGGGCGGAGGTTGTCCGTGTCGATCGGTTTCCCGGCCTTCGGGATGAAGGTGACAAGGGCCGTTTTCCAGTCAATGGGGAGCGGGGTTTCCTCCGTCCATATCGCATTGATGTATTCTAGAAGGCACTGGTACGCTGAATCAGGAAGGTTCGCCAAAAGTTTGACGGTGACCTTGTCCCGGCCCGGCGTGGTGCCCCTCTTCATTTTGGCGAGACCCGCCCGCAGATCGTGAAGCTGGAAAGGCTTTTCGAACTCCTCCGAGTTTTTTCTGCCAGCGTAGGAGTAGGCCGATCTGCGGGCGTCCTGAGTTGTGCACAAGTAGCGATCCCGGAGTGCCTGTGCCAACTGCGGTGTATTTCCTTGGAATGGGTGCATGGCTTTGTGTAGTTGCTTCTGCGTTTCTATGCGGGTATGTGTTGGGTTGATGAGGGCTCGGAAGAGCCGCCACGGGTTGCGGCTCGACATCTGCCTCGCCGCCGTGTTGCAGCGGTCTACCCAGTTTGAGTCAGCGAGTTGGGCCGCGTACTCTGCTGTCTGCCGGGTGAGGTCCGCAATGCGCGCTTTGAGCTTCTTGTTGTGTTTCTGACGCTTCCA
The DNA here is from genome assembly GCF_055824585.1 of Amblyomma mixtum. Classification (NCBI taxonomy): domain Eukaryota; kingdom Metazoa; phylum Arthropoda; class Arachnida; order Ixodida; family Ixodidae; genus Amblyomma; species Amblyomma mixtum. The sequence goes on along the minus strand of NC_143018.1, from coordinate 1,695,072 downwards.
GCGGCGCGTGAGGCCGCGGCGCGCTTCCCAGAGGTGGAGGAGGTGGTTGTCCACGTCCGTGACCACCTCTGTTAGCTGTATCTGCTTCTCGTGGGAGCGAAGGTGTGATATGACTGACCGGGACCAGTTTTCGTATCCCTGCTCTGTGATGTTCGTGTTGGTGTCGGACGGGAAATTTTGACGAAAGGTGGTCCAATTGGGGATGCGTGCTAGTGTGGTAGGGCGCTTTAGGGGGCGTGTATAAACAGTGATGTTGATGATGCAGTGGTCGCTGCCGAGGGTATCCTCGGTGTTGATCCAGTCTGCGTGTCTTATGTTGCGAGTGAAGGTGGGTCCGGGCTTGTGTCTCGGGTCACCGAGTTGCCTACGCGAGTAGGAAATGCCGGGTCGGTGTGGAGGGTGAGGCCAAGTGTGGACGCCAACTCTGCCAGCATGCGTCCGCGCACTTCCTCCCTACGATAGCCCCATAGCTGGCTAGGGGCGTTGAAGTCGCCCACAATCAGCAGGGGGTCGCGACCTGCCTCTTTAAGTGCACGGCTAAAGAGGTCCGCGAAGGTCACTCGCTTCAGTTTCAGGGAGCGGTATACATTAAGTACGTGCAGGGGAGGATCCGATCGGCGAAGGGGAAGGATCCTTACCATGGCGTACGAGTACGGTATGTTGAGATCGAGGTCGATTTCGGTGGCTGTGTACGACTTGTGTACGAGGAGACACGACGAGGGGTCTCGCTGGAACGTCACGTAGTTAGTCAATTTCGCCGCCAATCCTGGCTCCTGGAGGGCGACCACGGCGGGTAAAGCCTCGAAAGTTTCTAGGTAGAGGCGCAGGTTCGCGCGTTTCTGGCGAGCCTTGAAGCCTCTGCAATTCCACTGCGTTACGATTACCAACGTGTGTGTTTTCGGAGGTGGGGAACGCTTGTTAGGCCGTGCCGCCATCATTAGGATTGGAGGTGAGAGACGGGGGCTGATTGGACTCTGGCCTACAGCTAGCACTGGGTGGAGGCAGCCCTGCTAAACTGCTCGGGGCTGGAGTCTCAAAGGGCTGTAGTCCAACGGGCGCGAGTAGCGGCTTTGTCCAGCGGGGTCCCGGACTAAGGACTCCACCTATGTAAAGGGCTGCCGACCCAAAAGACGCGGGTTCGATCCCGGCCGCGGCGGCTAGAATTTCTTTGGAGGAGAAATTTTAGAGGCCAGTGTACTGTGCGATGTCAGTGCACGTTAAAGAACACCAGGTCGAAATTTCCGGAGTCCTTCACTACGGCGTCTCTAATAGCCTGAGTCGCTTGGGACGTTAAACCCCATAAAACCAACTAAAACCAAACGAGCCCCTGTCGATGCACCGCCTCCGTACGACGATGAGGACGCGCTCCTGGGACCCATCAGCTCCAGCTCTTTTGCACAACAGCAACGCTCGGACACCGACATAAAATGCCTCATCGAATACGTGGAAGGCAAGGTTTCTTCATCCCCCAACTCTTTCAAGCGAGGATTGTGTTCGTTCTGCTTACAGAACAAAGTCATCGTGAAGAAAAAAAATCTGTGGCTTCGCTTGGTTAAGCCCGGTAATTGCGAAAGCAATATCCGTACGAACGCCATGGTACAGCTCGTAGTGTAGCTGGTGGTGGTGCTTGTGGTTAGACTTGTGGTGATGCATCGGTTATACAATCCAATCCAATTCAATCCAGTGCTATCCAATCCAATCCAATCCAATCCAACCCATTCCAATCCAGTCCTATTCAATCCACTCCACTCCAATCCCATCTAATGCAATCCAATCCAATCCAATGCAACCCAATCCAAACCAATCCAATCCCATGCAATCCATTCCATTCCAATCCAATCCAACTCATTCCACTCCAATCCAATCCATTCCAATCCAATCCACTCCTATCCAATCCAATCCAATTCAATCAAATGTAATCTATTCTAATCTAATGTAATCTAATCAAATCTAAACCAATCCACTCCAGTCCAGTCCAGTCCAATACAATACAATACAATACAATACAATACAATACAATACAATACAATACAATACAATACAATCTAATCGAATCGAATCTAATCCCAACACCTGGCCGCCTCGTAAGTGACCGGAGAGCGAGGCAAGCTCAGCTTTATACCGCTGCTGTAGCGTCACGTGGTCAGCTGCAGCGCCTCTGATGTGGGGCCTCCACCGCCGCGGCCGACCGCGCGAGCCGGCAGCCCATCTCTCCTCTGCTGTGACGTCATGTTGTCACGTGGTCAGCCACCACGCCTATGATGTGGAGCCTCCACCGCCGCGGCCAACGGCGCGAGCCGGCAGCCCATCTCTCCTCTGCTGTGACGTCATGTTGTCACGTGGTGTCACGTGGTCACGCTAAAGGTCAATGGTAGCTCCACCGCCGCGCTCGACGGGCTGTAGTGTAGCTCTAGTAATATGCTTCGCATAAAAACTTTGCAACGAACAAAACAGCCTACCTCCTTGTTGTACTTGTAAGTCTGCGCGGAGAAGTTCTTCAGGCCTCACACGACGAGCCGACAGCTGGACATTTCGGGTTTTCTCGCGCCCTCCGCCGCATTCAAGACAAGTATTACTGGCCGCGACTGTCTGCCGATGTCGCACATTATGTGAAAACTTGCCGTGGTTGTCAGGATTTTTGAACCCCATTGAACCCCCCTCAAGGCCCTTTCAGCAGATCGGCATGGACTTGCGTGGCCCTTTCCCGAAATCAACATCTGGAAATAAGTGGATCATTATAGCGACGGACTACCTGACTCGCTACGCCGAGGCAAAAGCCCTACCGAACGGAACACCAGCAGAAGTCGCCAAATTTTTTGTGGAGAACATTCTTCTGCGACACAGCGCCCCCGAAGTGCTCATCACTGAGAGAGGAACAGCATACACGGCGGAACTGACGCAAGCAATCCTCCATTACAACCAAACCAGCCACCGGAGAACAACTGCATACCACCCGCAGACCAACGGACTGACCGAGCGCCTCAACAAAACCATCACCGATATGCTCGCCATGTATGTCGATGCCGAACACAAGACCTGGGACGTCATCTTGCCTTACGTAGTCTTCGCCTACAGCACCGCAGTGCAGGAGACCACCCAGATGACGCCTTTTAGGCTCGTCCATGGCAGAGAGGCCACGACCACGCTGGACGCCATGCTGCCCAACTTTACCGAGGAAGATGACGTCGACATGGCCGCCTAGCTACTACGCGCTGAAGAAGCCCGAAGACTTGCCCGATTAAGGATCAAAGAGCAGCAGCGGACCGACGCCACACGCTACAACTTACGAAGACGCAACGCGGAATACAAACCAGTAGACCGAGTCTAGGTTTGACGCCTATTCGCCGCCGAGGATTGAGTGAAAAGCTTTTGCGCCGCTATTTCGGCCCGTACAAGGTTCTTCGTCGCCTAGGTGAATTGGACTATGAAGTCGTCCCTGATCAAATGACTGCATCCCAGCGACGCCGCGTACGACCAGAAGTAGTCCATGTCGTACGCCTAAAGCCCTATCATGCACGTTAAAGGATGCCGTGTTTCCACATTCGGTGTTTATTTTTGCACAATGCGTTTTTGATTCTTTATAGGCGCATTATGTTCTAAAGCACCGAGTCGATGGTTCTTTGAGAGGGGAGTAATTCCGCGAATCTTTGTAGCGTTTGTTTGTTGAGTTTATTTGTTCATGCTTCAAGGCTGCCGGCACGCCGCTTTATCGCTTCGTTTGTGACGCAAGACGCTCCTAGAATTATCTCGATTGATCGCATCCAGGCGGAGGCGACTCCGGGCGCATTTGTTTTTCAGTCCCGGACTGTCCGGGACTACTTGCGGACTCGAGTCCGGTATTTGTTTTTCTCGGGCAGCCCGAAAGCTCCGCCCACCTGCTTGCATCGCCATAGCAACGCGTTCGTTTTTAGCCTATGGCAGTCCGCGGGCTGCTTGGGGCTGCTGAGAAGGCAGCAGACGATAGCTGCGCGCCGCGCTGGCAGCCATATTAAGTTAGACTCCGTGTGCATTTTGAGTGCTTTTCGTGTCCCTGGAGGTCGATATCATGCGTTAAACCTTCACATGAGCTCCGTAGCTCCTCTCTGAGCCATCGCAAGACTTTTTGTTCTTGCATCTTCGTTTATTTTCTTGAAATCCACCGCACACGGACGCGCGTTCGGAGCTGCGAGCGCGTATTGTTTGCTCGTGTCGTCAAGAGGTTCTTGTTCGCTTGTTTTGCCACATGCTGTCTGTACGCTTACCTGAAAGCATCGCAGGTGAACCACTCGTATACTGGAGCAGCTATAGAGCTTGTTGTCAACATTTTTGCGGAGGCTTTCGTCTATCCGCCTTTCTGCAACGAGTTGGGCTACTTTGTGCGAACTTCGCCGCAAGCAGTAGCGGCGAGCATACCTCCGAAGCTGAGTTCTGTAATGCACCTACGCTAAGCTGACAGTACAGTCTTTAAATCGACTCAGTATCATGATCGAGCGCACGGCGTTGCTTCGGCGTCGTAGTGGCCGTGGCTTGCATCGTCTGCTAGCAGATGACAGCGTCCTTGTACGGTAACCGAGGGGGAGCCCGACTCTGGCGCCGTGTTCGAAAGCAGCCTATGGCAAGTAGGTCATGTGACCATGACGCTTTTCCTGTCCGAGCGGAAGCCGAGACCTGCCAGCAAGTAGTCCGGGACTGGAAAAACAAATGCGGCCTCCACTTTGTGCCAGAATGTTTTAGCAACTTCCCAAGCTTTATCTGGAATGTTCGCTATCAGCTTTAAAAAGAACACGGCCGACAGCGCCGGCATTCTGTTCGACGAACGCCGAGCACGCTTGTTGCTACGCCGCCGCCGAGTGATTCAGTTCTTTGCGGGTGCAAATCAGCCCGAATAAAGAGTTCCGTTCCGAAGACATTCTCGCTGTGTTCCTGTTCGCCGGATTGCAGTCACCACTACGTGAAAATATTAGGCCGGCTACATAAACGCAAGTGGCGACGCGCTAAGAGATTCCTACGAATCTATACGCCGTGTCCTGTGATCACACCTTTAACCATGTTCTCCGATTTCCTATTCTCCTCCTTTACCATCGAACGTAAAGCTACAAATTCTTGATTTTTGTGTATTTTACTGTGCAGTTGCGTAATTTGCATTGAGCGCTCTAGCTCTTGCTCACGGCTTTATTTCGTCCCAATTTTTTTGTGCTTTGAAACCATGTTTTTATTAACGAAATACATCGGAAATCGTTACCAATCACCATTCAACACGTTTTTGTTTGTTTTTCTTTCTGTGCGTGAAAGATTCACGCCAAGAAAAAAATTGAGGACCGTTCGAGGACCAGCAAATGAGTGTAGTGACAACTGGCATTAGACTCATGTTGACCTAGGTCGTTTGCCACTTATATCGTATGCCAAAATTATAAAAGTGTGTGCATTCTGCTTACACAAAACATTTTTGTTTGTCGTTTTACATTTTTGTTATTTTACGGTAAATTTTTGAGTCATATTGAACACACAGAGGTCATATCACACGGCCTCACACATTACTCGTTTATCTGAAGTTGTTTCAGCGAAATCAATTTTGAAGGTCCGCGTTTTTCGCTTCAAAGGTTTCGGACGCCGAATGTGATGCTTCACGTCCGGCTTCGTAAGAACACTTTGACGCTTTAGTATTTTCCATTTACTTGTTTCTTATTAGCGTTGCCTTCTAAACTGCCCATGACTCATCCTCTTGAATTTCAAAGCCCTTTCAATATTCCAGCCTATGTCCCCCCTTTCTTTCAAATCCCACATCTCCCGACCCTTTCTCCCGGCCACGCCCTTTTCCAGGAATTGTGCTAACTCCGCCTCTCGAAGCAGTATTTTTTCTGCGTGATTGTACACAGTTTCTCGAAACTGTTTTTTCTCGCGAGCGCTTCGCGCTTATGCACCCTCCTGTGATCTTCCTTTCTAGACCTTTCAGCTGGTATATTTTTCTTGCGACTACAAAAGCTGTGGAAGGGTCATTTATCCTTCAAACAGCGCGACGCTTCACTATGACGCAGACTTGACTCGACGGGTCTTACCTTGGCTGGCGCGCAGGTGCTCATCCACACAAAACCAGCGCGATGGGAAAGCTTGTACGCTCGACCTGGCACCGTTCTTGGTTTTGCAAGCGAAACTGATGTTATGAAAGCTACGACGCGGAAAAGTACCCTAACCTGCAAGATCTTAGTTGTGATAATACAATTCTTTTAGATTAAGATATGTTCAGAAATGAATGTGTTTCGGGGAAAAAAAGTTGCTTTTACTACATGCGGCTTTTTTCCGGCAGGAAAAAAAAACAAGACAAAGCACGAGGACGACTTCTCTGTACCTACTCTCATTGCGAAACGTCTGGCTTGACGTCGTGCGCAGTGCAAATCTGTCCGAATGGCAAGAACTTTATTTTTCGTGTTTTATCCCGAATGGCGAGAACTTTATTTTTCGTCTGTAGTGAGATGAATTGGCCAAACATTTGACTACTTTGGCTAACACCGGATTGGCATTCATGTTACCTGGCATCTGATGCATTCTGTAATACGTTTGTCAGATACCGTTTATGTACGACAGGAATGAAAACCGCTTATTGCTCCACAGCGGACCAGTCGGTAAAGATACTAGTAAGCTCAGGAGAAGATTTAAGGGTGAATACCCTGCGGTTCGCTGAAGGCATCGCCTTGTTAAGTCACTCAGGAGATTAGGAGTGCAAAGTGGGTGCAAGGCCGCGTTTCTAATATTAATGCTCGTTAGCTTTACGGTTACTCAGTTCTCTAAACGCCTTCGGTCTACGCCGAGAGTTCACGGAACTTACCACCCGCCGTCCTTCGCAAAACACGCACAAAGGTGCGGCAGTCATCGTCGACTTTAGCACCATCGCTACGGCGGCCGAGGCTTCGTTGCATTGTTGACTGCGGGCACCTGCCGGGGCACCAACAAAGCACGCCAGCGGATCCGTGTACCAAGTTCACGTAAACATGTGAAGCAACAAGTAGTTTTGCCAGGGGCCCTTTTGTTTGCAGGAATTCTTAGAAGCGTCACGGGGCTCGTCTCCTGCTTCCGCCATCCGGCTCTCAGTTGGCGAGAACAAGTCATCCTTTGAGAAGTGGCATGCAGATGACGAGGCAACAAGCCCGACGCGAAGACGCACGAGCAGAGTGGAAAGGGAGATAAAATCACTTTAGAGGGCGAGGACTCCCGCGTACAGAGGGTGTCAGGAGTATTTTCTTTGTGTGTGTTTTAGCCTCGAGCCCTGGGCTCGAGGTTGTGCCCAACCTTCAGAGGCTGTGGCTACCCTGTATTAGAGCTTCATTGATCAGCAAAAACTAGGGCGGGCCTTCAAACATGACCGCCCTAACTGCTTTATTTGTGAAACCTATAAAAATGGATGAATAAGCATTAGGCTCTAGTCTAGCGAAGTGAGAGGCTCTGTGCTGAGCACGTACTTAAAGAACGCCTAGGCTTTAACCGAAAACCTTCGGTTGATAAGTAAGGGCTTGGAGTGTTATCTTTGTGTGGTTCACTACCTTTATGTTGAAGTCATTGAATTTGGCTGTTTGACTTCATTTGTGTATCTTGTAGCTTTCGTCCATGTATATTCATGTCAATAAATATACTTTTCTGCATTCATTGATAGTCTCCTCCTTCATCGCCGCCGAATAACGTTTGAAGAGGCCTGTGCCCCTCCGAAGGACACAACAGACCATCTTAGAAATTACTGTGGGTCAGGGAAGAATCACAGTTTAATGACATCCTAGCGGAGTCAAGAGGAAGAAATGAACTGGAGCAGAGCATGTAATGCGAAGGGAAGATAACCGACGGTCCTTAACGGTAACTGGCTCGACTTCAAGAGTAGGCAAGAGCAGCAGGGTGAAGCAGAACGTTAAGTGCGGGAAGGAGACGAAGACATTTGAGCGGATAAGATGGCCGCAGCTGGCGCAAGAGAGGGTTAACTGGATAGATATGGGGAGGCTGGCGAGAACACTGGGTCTAAAAATTAATTTGCAGAAAACTAAAGTAATGTTCATTATGCACGGAAGGAAACAGCAGTTTACAATTGGTATCGAAGTGCTGGAAGTGATAAGGGAATACGTTACATAGGCAAAGCTAGTGACGCAAATCACGAGTACGAAATAACTATAAGAATAGGGTGGAGAGCACTTGGCAGATTCTCTCAGATCATGAATGGCAGTTTAGCAATATCCCTCCAGAGGAAAGTACACAGCTTTATTTTACTGGTACTCACCTATGGGGCAGAAATGTGGATCATAACGAGGAGAGTTAAACTTGAGTTAATGACAGCGCAGAGAGCTATGGAAAAGAGAATGATGAATGTAATATTAAGAGACAGGAAGAAGGCAGAGTGGTTCAGGAAACGAACTCAGTTAATTATATGTTATTCGAAATCAAGGGGAAGGAATGGGCTTGGGCAGGGCACGTTATGCGAAAGCAAAATAACGAATCGTCGTCAAGGGTAATGAACTGGATTCCAAGGGAAGCGAGGAGTAACAGGGGGAGACAAGAAGTTGGGTAGGAAGAGAAGGAGATACAGACTTTTGCGGGGATAGGCTAGCCGCAGCTGTCACAATACAGGGTTAATCGGATAGATGTGGGAAGCCTTTGCTCTGCAGTGGGCGTGTTTATTTATTTATTTTATTTATTCAAAATACATTACAGGGCCCACAAGGGCATTGAGTAAAGGGGCGGGGGCAACAACAACAGATTAAGCACAATAGGAACAATTAGTTAAATACAGCGCGCAATACAAGGCAAAAAGGAAAAACAATTATAAATACACAGGGCCAAACGTCAATACAAGACATACATCACCACAAGCAACAAAAATTCAGGGGGGCACTTTGTTGACGTAAAGTGCGGTGAGGCGAAATCCATAAGCGCGGTATTGCTCCTTGTGTCACTGATGCAATCTTAAGATGTTAGACTTCGCCTCTAAGAGTGAAACGCGACAGTGTCTTGCAACGCTGCCAGGGAGTCCATAGAACGCCATCGCCCGTTCGGTTGTACGCCTTGCTCGTCGGTAAATTGGCTTTTGTGGAAAGGAAATGTATCTGTCTCGCATATCTGGGTGGACACTAAACCTCACCGTAATGAGCAGGGAGGAAGATGGGAGTGAACGAAGACACCGTATTAACTAGACGCGTCTTTGTTCATTCCAAACCATCGAGCTGGCATGGCGGAGTGGTTAGCATGCTCGTCTCGCACTCCGGAGACCGGTGTTCGACTCCCGAGCTCGACCAATTTTCTACTCGGTTTTATTTATTTATCTGGCCTGACTAAAAGGGTTAACTAGGCTAATTGGGCAATTAGGCAACTAGCTATACTAAGCCCCACTTACTTGGAGCATCACTACATGATCCCTATAATTGGGTGCATGGTTACTAGCCAAAGTACAATTGGCCCCGTATGAAATTCGCGCACTGTGACGTCACGACAGTTTCGACCAATTGAAAAGCGTGACATTTCTGTCGACAACTTCTGCTTACAACGATGAGGCATTAAAGGCTTCCGCCTTAAAAAGGTAAAATAGTAGCAGGAATGCATTGCATGTTTTCAATACACATCTAAAGAAAAAGCAGTAGCCATAATAAACATACGAATGGTTGAAATTGCACAAGGTAATAGGGGTCATATATTAGTAATCATGACAAGAACAATGGCTATGTGGGAATGATCTTCCCGAGTGAATACTGTCGCAAAATATCTCTCAAATGCTTGGGGACATTTACTCTCCGAAACCGATACGTGATCGTCGCTGCACAACGGAAATTGGCTGGTAGTACTGTCGGGTGATATCACACGCCAAACGTTTTGGGATTAGATTTTAAGAGGGCTGGTAGGTCATGTTTCTCATGTTGAAATACTTCGTCTTTGATGCCCGAAGGGCCGAACAACAAGATTTCAGACAATCGTTGTATTTTTTCCAAGCATCCGCTGTAGATACCAACCGAGTCTTTCAGTACAAACGCTTTTTTTTTGTTTCGATGACGACGGAGAGATCTATTGAACCATGGATTAGATTTGTCGTTTGAAATTGAAAGCAAGAGAACATATTTGTAAACTAGATAAGACATGTTCTTATAAAGCACCCAGTTCTGTTCGACAGACCTGTCCGCAAATGAGGGCAAGAACGTTTGAATTAAAAAATCGTTAAGTGCAATATTTATATCTTTATAATTGGCTCTATTGTAAACGCGAATTCTCCTAGATGTAAGACCTTGAAATGCTAATGGTACATTAAGTTGCAAGCGAATGAGCTTATGGTCACTAAAACTGTCAAGGAGCAAGAATTCGTTAATCGTTTCGGGCGCATTGCAGAAAGCTAAATCTAAAATGTTTGAACCGCGAGTGGGTTGGTTAATCACTTGAAATAAATTAAATTACAACATAATTTTGATAAGCTCTGTTGAGGAGCGGCACGATGATGACAAATGTGACCAATCGATGGGGAAAATTCAAGTCACCAACCAGGTAAATGAGCTCGGCTGGGCATATTTGAATGGCGGAAGTAATAATGCTATGGAGTTTAGTAACGAATGAATGATCCGAATCAAGCGGATGGTAGCAGACACCAACCAATACCTTCACGGATGCTAAAGTACAAGCAGCCCAGACTATTTCAAGCGAAGAGCAGGCATTAATGTGGAATGAATTTAATCCTTTTTTGATCGCGATAAGGACACAACTACCTTTTCTACCGGAGCGATCATAGCGATATATATTATAGTTATCTTTACTGGAAAAAAATGCGTTATCCGCTACGTCAGGGTGGAACCAAGTTTCCGTTAGTGCCACAATATCATCGTTAGAATCATCCAGAAAAGAGCACACCTCTTAACCCTTAAGGAGCAGGCTTCGGTTGTTAGTAAACGATAACGACAACCGTGGACTGTGGCCACGAGACCTAGGCAGAGCCTTAGTGGGATGGCTGCTGCTGAACTATCTGGTTGATAGAATGACAAAATTTGTCGCTCTATCATATACATAGGTATTGCTGTGAACGCGCAGCTTATCAACGACCAGTTTGCCTTTCTTATCGAGGAGCTTGGCGAACTCGGGTAGCTTTTGCCGTGCTAGCCTGGTTGGCAACGAAAACTCCTCCCAAATTGAATGATTCAAGCCTTTCAGCTTACACTCTGAAGAAAGAATCTACTGTTTCTCCTTTAAAAAATTTAGTTTCACGATAGTTGGCCAGTGCTTGTCGACAGTGCACCTTCCCAACCGATGTACACGTTCGAACTGGGAGTTTGTGACAGTAATTTCTCGCTTTTCGTGGCAGAAAGCAATTATTTTCTGTTCCGAATCAGCCCAGGTTTCGTTCTCATCGTCTATGAGCCCAAAGAACGAAAAATTAGAGCACCGAAGCCTGTTTTCAGCATCAGTACACGTCTCTGTAACTTGAGCCACTTTTTCGGTAATGTTATGCAAACCAGGATCGAAGTGCTGGCGTCAGGTTGGCTAAGCAGTTCAGTTTTGGCCTCCAGTGCTGTAACTCTGGCGGAAAGCTGTTTAATCATCACATCTGTAGCATCTTGTTTTTCTTCAACACCCTTAAGCTCGTTCAATATTCCCGTTTGGCCAGACTAGAGCCTCTGCATTGTTTCCAAAATCGAGGAAAGCAGGTCCTCAGGGGAAGGACCTGGGTTAGACTCAACGTCACCGGCAAGTAAAATCAACAAGGACAGGGCAAATGACCAACATCACAACATTGGCAGTAGAAAGCACTTCACCTTGGCGCGGAACTGTGTAGGGCGCGGCCCCGCTTGTAGACAGTAATCATCACTATTGGCACAAGTAGCACCGTTGAGGTAACTAACCTGCACAATCAGGACCGGTAATTGATGCATGGCTGACACGGTGTCGAGCCCAATTCCGCCGCAAGTTTTGTCGCTGTTATATGCAGGGCTGGCTGTGACGTGGTCAGTTGTCCACGATGGATGCTGCCAGGTGAAAGTGTCGGTGGCATCCAAAAACAGCGAAGGCGGCAGTGAACGAAGAACGGGTGGTAGCGATGCTCTAAGACAAGCCTCGCGGTAGATGGTCGGCCAGCAAGCGGCGCCACAGAGGAAAGCACCCTGCACAATCAGGACCGGTAAGTGATGCATGGCTGACGCGGTGTCGAGCCCAATTCCGCGGCCAGTTCTGTCGCTGTTATATTAAGGGCTGGCTGTGACGTGATCCGTTGTCCACGATGGATGCTGCCAGGTGAAAGTGTCGGTGGCATCCAAAAACAGCGAAGGCGGCAGTGAACAAAAAAGGGGTGGTAGCGATGCTCTAAGACCAGCCTCGCGGTAGATGACCGGCCAGCAAGCGGCGCCACAGAAGAAAACACCCTGCACAATCAGGACCGGTAATTGATGCATGGCTGACGCGGTGTGGAGCCGAATTCCGCGGCCAGTTCTGTCGCTGTTATATCCAGGGCTGGCTGTGACGTGGTCAGTTGTCCACGATGGATGCTGCCAGGTGAAAGTGTCGGTGGCATCCAAAAACAGCGAAGGCGGCAGTGAACGAAGAACGGGTGGTAGCGATGCTCTAAGACAAGCCTCGCGGTAGATGGTCGGCCAGCAAGCGGCGCCACAGAGGAAAGCACCCTGCACAATCAGGACCGGTAAGTGATGCATGGCTAACGCGGTGTCGAGCCCAATTCCGCGGCCAGTTCTGTCGCTGTTATATCCAGGGCTGGCTGTGACGTGGTCCGTTGTCCACGATGGATGCTGCCAGGTGAAAGTGTCGGTGGCATCCAAAAACAGCGAAGGCGGCAGTGAACCAAGAACGGGTGGTAGCGATGCTCTAAGACCAGCCTCGCGGTAGATGACCGGCCAGCAAGCGGCGCCACAGAGGAAAGCACCCTGCACAATCAGGACCGGTAAATGATGCATGGCTGACGCGGTGTCGAGCCCAATTCCGCGGCCAGTTCTGTCGCTGTTATATCCAGGGCTGGCTGTGACGTGGTCAGTTGTCCACGATGGATGCTGCCAGGTGAAAGTGTCGGTGGCATCCAAAAACAGCGAAGGCGGCAGTGAACCAAGAACGGGTGGTAGCGATGCTCTAAGACAAGCCTCGCGGTAGATGGCCGGCCAGCAATCGACGCGACAGAGGAAAGCACCCTGCACAATCAGGACCGGTAAGTTATGCATGGCTGACGCGGTGTCGAGCCCAATTTCGCGGCCAGTTCTGTCGCTGTTATATCCAGGGCTGGCTGAGACGTGGTCCGTTGTCCACGATGGATGCTGCCAGGTGAAAGTGTCGGTGGCATCCAAAAACAACGAAGGCGGCAGTGAACCAAGAACGGGTGGTAGCGATGCTCTAAGACCAGCCTCGCGGTAGATGACCGGACAGCAAGCGGCGCCACAGAGGAAAGCACCCTGCACAATCAGGACCGGTAAGTGATGCATGGCTGGCACGGTGTCGAGCCCCATTCCGCGGCCAGTTCTGTCCCTGTTATATCCATGGCTGGCTGTGACGTGGTCCGTTGTCCACGATGGATGCTGCCAGGTGAAAGTGTCGGTAGCATCTAAAAACACCGAAGGCGGCAGTGAACCAAGAACGGGTGGTAGCGATGCTCTAAGACCAGTCTCGCGGCAGATGGCCGGCCAGCAAGCGACGCCACAGAGTAAAGCACCCTGCACAATCAGGACCGGTAAGTGATGCATGGCTGACGCGGTGTCGAGCCTAAGCTAATGATGATGATAACCATAACAGGGATCTGATCGAAGCGCGAAGGTTAGAACTATGCAGTGCAGAAGTCTTTAACTATATAAGGCAGTCTGAACACCCAGGCTTCATTGGAATGATTAGGTTTTCCAAAAGACTTCAGCCCCATAAATGCGTGATCCCGCATATTTTCGTTTTTGGCCAGCTGCTGGAGGCCATTGCTTTGCGGGGTTAATTAAATTTATCAATTGGCGTACACATACACCCTGCTTAATACCACTACTGTACTGCAAGTCACAATTGTCGGAAATCTTTATGTTTATTAGAGCATTCTTTTTTTTTTCAAAATAAGCCAAGTACAGACATCGATTTTCAGCGAAGTTTACCTGTATTCGTTAATTCGTCCTTTGAAAAGCAACAAAAAATGAATCATAAAACTATAAGCAGCGCTAAGTTTTAAGACGAATACAGAGAAGACATGGCAGGACAGGCTTGACAAGATCAGAATTCTAAACAGGAGCAAAGATAGATTAGCTCGGGAATTATCCGAAGCATATTTTATCACTGCAAGAGGCGACATGTATGTCACCACCACCTCTGTCTCCCTGCATGCCTGCGAATTCAGATTGCTTTAAAATAAGGGACTAAATGCGTTCGACTCACCTTAATCTACCTTTGCTGCCATCTTTCAGAAGGAAAAGAAAGCGATCTCACTTTACTCTTGCCCCCCCGTTCCGTTTTCTTGGCCTTTCTTTCTGTGGTCAGTCGTAGATGCGCATGCGCTCATGGTCGTCTTTTCTTATATGTTCTGCATAAAACTATAGTCGAAGACAAGTAAACAACGTTGCGGCTTTTCCCAGGCAATCGACCCCTTCAAGCCAATCGCGTCGGATGATTCTCATGAGCCTGTTAGCATGCTAATGAGGGGGTGACAGATGGAAGGTTTGATTTGGTTTGGTTTGGTTTATTGGGGTTTAACGTCCCAAAGCGACTGAGGCTATGAGAGACGCCGTAGTGAAGGGTTCCGGAAATTTCGACCACCTAGGGTTCTTTAACGTGCACTGACATCGCACAGTACACGGGCCTCTAGAATTTCGCCTCCATCGAAATTCAGCCGCCGCGGCCGGGATCGAACCCGCGTCTTTCGGGCCAGCAGCCAAGCGCCGTAACCACTGAGCCACCGCGGCGGGGCACAGATGGAAGGGGATAGTTCCTTCCCTCCATGGTTGGTGATAGTCTCCGCCCTGCATTGTGACACCGCTCCCTGAATTTTCACCCGAGCAGGTTCATGAGAATCGGCCGATGTCATTGGATGCAGAAGGGGGTCCTTTGACGGGTAAAAGCTCCTTTGTTCGTTCGCTGTATCCGACTACACAATTGTAGGCATAGTATGTTACAGCTTCCTATGCGTTGCAGCGGGTAAAAAACTTCGGTACTTTTCAGGGCATCTGTTAAGTGGATTTAGCTGATATCAAAAGGAAACACGTTATTTGCTCATGCTAAAAGCAGCCGAGGCGCCGCTTTATCAGTTTGTAACACGAGATGCGACCAGATTCATCTCGAATGATCAAACGCATGAGGAACCGATTGTATGCTTTTCGAGACTGTTGTGGTTACTGTGTATGCCGTGCATTGAAAGTGCATTTTAAGAATTTAATTGAGCAGAGCCGAGAGCTGCGGACATTCTGTTCCACCGCTGAGAACGCTTTGTTGTTATTGTCGCTGCCCAGTCGTTCAGTTCCTTATGGGCACTAGTCTGCCCAATACAAAGCCTTTCCGCTGTATTCCCGACTGCCCGACTGCCGTCTTCTCTAGGTGACACAATTCGCGAATTAACCAATCCGTGCGGCACTTGGCGGCGCAAGCGAGAAACGAACAGTAGAGGTAAAGTAGCAGACGCCTCTCGCCAGCCTAATAGAAACACGTGGGCGTAACGCTCATATACCTCCCACACAAAAAAAAGAAAAAAAGCAAACGGGAACCAAAATCTGCAGCGTTCCACAGCCCGTGAGAACGCAGTGACACATCATTTCATGAATCTCCTTTGTGCTGTAAAGGTCGGCGCCGGAGGATTGGCCGTATTGCGATTCTCCGCGGATCTAGAAAAAGTCGCACCGACAGTAATATTTTCACCAGTTATGGTAGTACCATTTCTTCTTTCTTAGTAACTGTTATCTCGTCCTAAAGTTACTGAGGTGCGACACTCTTGCGTAACTGCTGTGTTCGAACTAGTCTTTGCTATCTCAATGTCATTACTCATAATCAACTGCAACAGCTGGGATCAGAGCGCACTTCAAGCTCGTGCTGTTAAGTTAAAGCTATCATTAAATGAGCGTAGGGGAGCAATCTACGATTGCCGGTTTTTTTCGCAGCATCGTTTGTTAATGGGCCAGTGGCACTGGGCTCAATATTGTACTGCGCGCGTTACTGCGACAAGGGTTAGTTGCGCGATCGTTCGCCTGTTAGGCGGAGCTCGCCGAACTGTAAAGTGTGCACTTGAAGCACGAAGCCCGTATTTGCATTGCATGGGGTGCGAGGAAGCGACGTTCGGTCGGCACCGTAACACTTACACAAGCGCCTTCATTCCGAATAAGGTCCGCGAAGGGCACGCCTACGTAGAAAAGTACACACGCACAGGGGCAGGTAAGCAGAGTCGCGTGCTCAAACGAATGCGTTGCGTGCTCAAACGAATGCGAGGTGCCGTAGACACAGAGGAGCTCCTTCTAGATTTGATGTGCGTCCACATGCATCATCCACATGCAGATGAGTTTTAACATCCAAGTCCATTTGTATAGATTTGCACACCGTCGTAGTGTCTGCGTGATAGGGACATACTATACATAATGATGCTCCTGCATCCGGCATAATTCTCTTGAAACTGCTTCTTGCACTTGTCTCACTTTTTTGTTTACTCCTCTGCAATGCTTAGTAGGCAACAACAGCAAGTGCGGCCATGTTAGAGTTCTGCAGACTAATAAAATGGTAGGATGAGGGGAAGGCAAGACATAGGAGCCGTGCGGCATAACTGACAAGCATGTGTTATGGATTTCTTTAAATTGCAGCTTAAACGAAATGCAAAAGTTAACCACACACGTAGAAAAGTTGTTAACATAGCTATTGGCTGCTATGTGCCCACATGTTTTTGGACAGCCAATGAAGCTCTGGTTCATGCACTCTGCCTTCACTTCGAGTTCATGTACACATTAATATTATTCTCGAATTTTAAATTTTTACAGCACTGTATTCCTGCTTCAACCACAGCATCATTCATTATAATGAACTTGCACTAAGAAGGCATTTCATTGGTTTTCCATGAGTAAGCATACCCACATAGACGCTATGTATGGAATATGTTTATTAAAAATCACACATGTTTTCACTTCAAACAGCTGTGCCAAACATATCGTCGCTGCTTGCCTCAACCTTTCCGACCTACTGCTTCACAACAATCACACCCAACTACTTGCAAAACATTATCGCCCTTATTAAAGCCCAATGTAGAAAATGCACACATTAAGTTAAATTGAAAGACTGATCTTGCTTACGGCACCAGTTAGCCTTTTCTTCCGTGAAATGTCAGAATGGCCGGTTAGTGTTATCAAATGCTGGGCACTTCACGTCTTCGTCCACTCGTCCGGCTGCACGTTGCCGGTTGGGGTAGCCACTCCAAACATCTTGACAACGAAACTAGTTTATTCAAGACGAGACCAAAAATAAAGGCAACCGGAGAAAAAGGCGGTTAAAAGAAAGGCTGTCTATAAGCGGCCGAGACCGGGACTGGGCGCGCTCCTCCCGCTCCTTGTTTGAAGCGTGATTTAATACCTTCGATAATTGAGCGGAGCTTTATTAAGGCGAAAGCCTTTAATGTCTCATCGTTGTAAGCAGCAGTTGTCGACAGAGAATGTCATGCTTTTCAGTTGGTCGAAACGGTCGTGACGTCACAGTGCGCCAATTTCAAACGGGGCCAATTGTACTTTGGCTAGTAACCATGCAACCAATTGAAGGGACCATATAGTGATGCTCGACCATATAGTGATGCTCCAAGTAAGTGGGACTGAGCTTAGTTAATTGCTTAATTACCCAATTAGCTTAATTAACTTCTCTAGTCAGGCCATATAAATAAATAAAACCTAGTAAGAAATTGGTCGAGCTCGGGAATCGAACCCCGGTCTTCGGAGCGCGAGACGAGCATGCTATCCACTCCGCCATGCCAGCTCGATGGTTTGGAATGAACAAAGGCACGTCTAGTGAATACGGTGTCTTCGCTCACTGCCATCCTCCTCCCTTCCCTTCCGGCGAGGTTTAGGTGTCCACCGAGATATGAGAGAGAAATACATTTCCTTTCCTCAAAAACCAATTTACCGACGAGCGAGGCGTAGAACCGAATGGGCGATGGCGTTCTATGGACTCCCTGGCAGCGTTGCAAGACGCTTTCGCGTTACACTCTTAGAGGCGAAGCTTAACATCTTAACCACACATCAGTGACCACACTTTGGGTCAAAAAAGCGCACCCCCCCCCCCCCCCTGAATTTTGACGGGTGTCCACCGAGGTATGTGAGACAGTTACTGCGTAATTTTCTTTCCTCAAATACAATTTTCATTTTCTTCATTACGGGCCATCTTCGTGTTTCTTCTTTCACTCCCACTTCCTCCGTTCCTCTACGGTGCGGTTCAGGTGTCCACCGAGATGACAGAGATTTACTGCGCCATTTCCTTTCTTCAAAAACCGTTGCGTTGAAACGGCAAGGCATCGCGCCGAACGGGTGGTGGCGTTCCGTGGACTCCCTGGCAGCGCTACAACACGCTGTCGCGTTCCACTCCTAAAGGCGAAGCTTAAGCTTAAGCTTAATTAGCAGTTAATTAGTATTCAGGCATTAATCAGTAATTAACCATTAATTAGTGATTTGTCATCACTTAGTAATTAGTACTCAATTACATGTGACGCCACCAGTGCCACAGAAGCACTGAAAGTGGTGCGGAAAACGCTTTCGCCTCTACGCACTTTAGACAGTCAAAGTGCCCCCTGAATTTTTAAATCTGCTCTCGCCCAATTTCAACCAATACTGCTGCAATGGCACTGCACATACAAGTCGGCGGAGCCCAGTGCTCGCCAGAGCCCGACTTTAGGGGCGTCAGTGAAGTCGACTGCTTATCTAGACAGATGTGGGTTTCAGAAGTCGCCGATCTTACTGACCCCCACCCACTTGACAGCTAATCTCTTTTCAATGAGAAACGGCCGTCGGCCCCTTGCTACCCCGACAAAGCTGATCGCAGTCTTGCTCCCCAATCCTCGCGGCCTTGGACAGCGTACGAAGCGCGCGACCCGCTGTCACCATTCCTAACCCCTCCAGACTTCCGACGGAGACGGTAGTTACCGCCGAGAGGGGGGAAAGGAGCTAGTGGCGCCGTAGGCTTCTAGCTTAACACCATCTTCCACCAGCAGTACCACCATAAAACACTGGTGAACATAAAGGCACAGTGAAACCTCCAGTGAATCGATTACAGACCGCCTACACACAAAAAATGTTCATGTGAATGCTTGCAGAGCTGCAGAGTACAAGCAGCATCTAGTTTGCAAGCAATAAGCTAAATATACGAATGAGAAATGAAATATCGGTGGCAATAGACTGAAATAGGCATTCTTAAAGCCGCGTGAAGCGTCCTTGAGAGCGTAAGTGATTCATAATTTATGAAACCAAAGCAAAGCCTACCTGATGCAGTGTGTGGTTAACATAAGGTTACAGAAAATGTCTAACTGATAAACAGGCGTTAATTCTAGTGACGTTTCACTGTATGCTGTAAAGATTGGGCTCTTACGTTATATGTGGCCCTAAGTTACAATTTTTGCATATTAGGACACATTTAGGCAGCATTTGCCAACATGGAAGCACGAGAGACTAAGCTGCAGGATGGGGAGCGACAATTTAATAATTTGTGAACTAACTGTGTGAAAGCCAGCGTCAACTAGGAATGCTCTACACCTTACTTTCTGAAGGAACTGTGACATTACTTGTGCCATGTCATCAGTCAAGTCTTTCAAAGCGTGGAATGCAGTGGCCTCATAATGCATACTAACACAGCAAAAATAATCATAACTTCAAAAGGCGAAGTGGCCTGTATGAAGCATGGCTTCAGGAATTATGAAACATGGATTCAACGGCCGGCAGCTCGCCGGCTGTTGAAGCCATGCTTCATAATTTTTAACGCAATTTTGCAGCTTCGTTGAGGACGTGGTGTCTAAACCATCTCTCGCTCCCCTTAGCACTTGCATGAGAAACGGACAATTCGATGGGGAGCACGCTGTGAAAGGGAACTGGTGTAAAGTGATACCAATCTTGCACTGCTCAAGTCCTGTGTGATGTGTGGTGTCATGCGGGTGATTGAATTGTGTGATGTGAAAATTTGCATGAAGAGCTTGTAGCGCACAGATACGCTGTAAACTGGAGGCGCTAAGATGGGCGTTTTAAGCCAGCAAAACAAGAAAAAAATTCAAGGGCCGCTTTATTGATCTAAAGTACGGTGAGGCGGAAGCCTTAAGCGCGGTGTTGCTGCTTGTGTCACTGATATGTGGTTAAGATGTTAAGCTTCGCCTGTAAGAGTGGAAGGCGACAGCGTCTTGCAACGCTGCCAGGGCGTCCACAGAACGCCATCGCCCGTTCTGCTCTACGCCTTGCATGTCAATTAATTGGTTTTTGAGGAAAGGAAATGTATCTCTCTCGCGCATCTCGGTGGACACCCGAACGTCGCGTGAGGGAAGGGAGGAAGATGGGAGTCAACGATGACACCGTATTCATAGACGCGCCTTTGTCGGCTGTCAGGACCTAAAGACCCAAAAGGCCTTGGTTCACCGGACGCGGGCGGCGTTGCTTGCCAATGGGGCCCCGGAATAGGGGCTCCACCTAGTATTGTTAAGGGAAAGGGCCAATAGGGCCTACCCCAATCACCTCTCTGTAAATATTTATTGTATTATAAATGTTTTTCACCACCACCACCATTCCATTACATCGAGCTGGCATGGCGGAGCGGATAGCACGCTCCTCTCGCACTCCGGAGACCCTGGTTCGATTCCCCAACTCGAGCAATTTCCTTCTCGGTTTTATTTCTCTGGTCGCACTAGTACGGTTAATTAGGCTAAATGGTTAATTAATTAATTGCGTTAACACGTTTTGGCGGGCTAGTTGGTTAAGCATCTTGAATAAAACAGCGCGAACGAAGACGAGCACAAAAGACAAGAAAATGGACGACACAGCGCTGACTAACAACTGACTAACAACAATGCTCAGTTGTTAGTCAGCGCTGTGTCGTCCATTTTCTTGTCTTTTGTGCTCGTCTTCGTTCGCGCTGTTTATTCAAGATAATTAATCAAACTAACCGAACTCAGTCCCACTTATTTGCAGCATCACAACCATTCCTGAAATTGGTTGCATGATCACTGGCCAAAGTAAAATTGGCCCCGTTTGAAATTCGCGCACTGTGACGTCACGACCATTTCGACCAATTGAAAAGCGTGACATTTCTGTCGACAACTCCTGCTTACAACGATGAGACATTAAAAGCTTCCGCCTTAATAAAGTTTAACTGCACGTGCTTTGTGCGCAAGCATGGCACAGGCTGTTTGATCCGAGAAGCCTGCCATGCTGTTCCGCTTGTCCTGGTGCTCCATTGCGACTCCGTCAATTCTCTACAGTGGTGACTCCGGCCTATGACATGACCGACCCCAGCAACCTATTGCCCTCAGGCGACCTTCCGCCTGACGCTACCTTGTGCTCACGGGACATCGCAGCTATCCAGCGCCGCCTGCCGACATTCTTGTCCAAGCATCCGCATCTGGTTCACCCAGGTAGAAGCCATCTTCCATCTTCACCACGTAACCGCGGAGGCACCTCGGTTTTGTCACTTACTTTCCAACCTGCCTCCTGAGGTGGCTCAAGAGGTTAGACCCTTGGGCAATGCTCCGTAGCAGCGACTTAAGCAGTGCATTCTGGACCGCACCCTGGTGTCTGAGACTGCGCACCTCCAGCAGCTGTTCACCCGCGAAGAGCTTGGAGACCACCGCCCCTCCCGGCTACTCACTAGCATGCGGCAGCTCCTAGGCGAAAGTGACGCCGACTCGAACGGTGCACTGTTGAGCGAGTTCTTCCTCCAGCGTTTGCCGCAGTCTACCCGCCACGTCTTGGCTGCTGTGGGTGACTTGATCCTTGACCCCTTAACCCTTGACCGATTCGCCCAGTTAGATGATCGAGTCTACGACGTGACTTCTTCTGTCGCCACCCTCTCCTCTCCAGCAGAGTCCTCTGCCATTTCACGGTTGAAACAAGGATCGATTAGCCAGCCGCTTCTCTCGATGCCCTTCGGACGTCCTCGCATGCCAAGTACAGATTCTCCCCAAGTCCTCGCAGACTTGCCCGAGGCCCCGAGGCCTTGTAATTTTCACCAGCCACCCAAGCCACCCAGTCACCAGCCACCCAACCCACCACATTGTGACGCGCGGTCCACCCGTCGCAATCGACCGCGCCGCCTTTCCGGTGAGCGTCTGGCGATTGCTAGACAGGAGTTCGACCAACGCCTTCAGAACTGCATTCAACACCTGCGCCCAGTCCCGCCTCGATCATCCGACCATCAGGCGTTTGTTCACTTAGATCGTGCGTCCTCGACGCATGTCTCAGACTTTGCGTCCTCGACGCATGTTTTAGAGCGCAGCTCTTTGGCGTCCGTTCCTGGGTTTCGCGTCGTCGTCGGCGTCGGCCTCGTAACCAGCTCCGCCCCCCTTTCATCCCCCCAGCGCTATCGGCGTCAGCGGCATCAGTCAGTCGCTGCTATCTCTTCCCTCCTCCCTTTATCGTGTTGTCCGCTTGCTGCGCGCGCTTCTGCCCCCATCGTTTGCCGCTGGGTGTACACGCCGCCCCCCTCCCCCCTCTTCCTGCGAGTCTCCGGTTGTCAAAGCGCCGGCTCGAACTTAATTCCTTTCTTCGCTCCTCCTCCAATGCAACCCCTGTGCGGTGGCAATCAGATAGCCAGATCGGTGGCGGCGGATCTGTATATGTGCACCGCCCGAGCCGAAGTTGCGAATACGCGTGAAAAATAAAAAAAAAATTCTGTGATAGCGCATACATGTGTTGCTCGATTTCTTTGTCTCAATCTATCGAAAAGGTGAAACAGCTTATTTGCTGCGCTCAAATTTCGCATTAGGAAGTAACGTAATCGTCGGTAATCTTTTTTTCTAAGGCCAGCCAGTGTAAAGGCGCCTCTTACCCCCTCATACGACGGCCCGTACGGCGTCCTGCTTGGATCGCCTCAAACCGGTTCATCTGGTGCACAAGAAAAATCCGTGTGACTAGCGTCCGTGCGGCGAGTACAGGGCTCTCAAAGCTAACAATCTCCACGACAGCTATCCCCTTCCACACTTCCAAGACCATACTGGAAATCTGGAGGGACGCAAGATCTTTATTAAAGTGGACCTTGTCAAAGTGTACCGTAAAATTTCCGTTTAACCGGCCCATATAACGAAGACGGTCCTCACTCACCCTTCGACCTCTTTGAGTACGTGCGCATTCCCTTTGGGCTACGCAACGCAGCAGAAACTCTCATAACATTCATTGCTGAAGTGACGCGCGGACTCGCGGCTGTATTTTCCTACATCGAGGACATCCGCGTCGCGAGTCGTAGTCCCCAAGATCACGGCTGGCTCCTCCAGGAACTCTTGCAACGCCTCCAAGAATTTTGCTTAGTCGTGAACGCCCAGAAATGCGTCTTCGGCTCTTCTTTGCTCGAGTTCCTGGGCCACCCCATCTCGGTGCAGGAAACCCGTCCATTGTCTTCTCAAGTTGTTGAAGACTTTCCAGTGCCCACTACCCTACACAAGCTCCGCGAGTTCCTGGGCGTAGCGAATTTTTTCCGGTGCTTTATCTCGCACTGCGCCGAGCTTCTTCATCAACCTGACCGACCTACTTCGCACTGCCAAATCCTCCTCCTCCGTAATTTCTTGGTCTCCCAAAGCTCAGGCTGCTTTCACAGCGGCAAAACAAGCCCTTGCCGATACGAACTTTCTCATTCACCCTAGGACTTCTGCGCCCACTCGCATGGCGGTGGATACTTCCAGCGTGGCTATTAGCGCTGTTCTCCAGTAGAAAACAGACTCCGAGTGGCACCCACTGGGTTTCTTCTCTCGGAAGCTCCAACCTGCCGATACTCGCTACAGAGTATTTGGCCATGAGCAGCTCGCCATCTACTCCACCATCCAGCATTACCACCACTTCTTGGAGGGCCAGCCAGCTTATGTTCTAACGGATCTAAGCCTCTGGCGTATGTGTTCCGTACGAACTCTTCCAAGTACGTCGCCCGCGGACTTCGTCAGCTGGTCTACATATAGGTGTTCACAACAGATATCCGGCACATCAAAGGCATCGACAGAGGCAGCGGATTCAGTTTCACGCATTACCTCCAACGGCGTGTCTACATCTTCTGTGGACTGCGAATGTCTGGCCTGGGCGTAGCTGGAAGACACTGAGCTTCAAGCCCTGCTTGACCACTCCCGTACCATCCGTCTGCATCTCGTGCCTCATCCGCTTGTGCACGGATTGCTCTGGTGCGACATGTCATCAGCTCTACAATGTCCATCCATCTCGGAGGCCTTTCATCGTGCCATTATCCATTCAGTTCACGACATCTGCCATCCCAGCAACAGAGCCACACAGCACCTCGTTATGTAGTGGTACGTCTGGCAGAACATTAACACCGACATTAGACAGTGGGCGCGCTCGTGCCTTGCTTGCCAGTCCACCAAAATTACTCGCAATACGAAGACTCATCCCCAGTCTTTCCTGCCACCTGGTTGTCGCTTTAACCACGTTCATCGGGACTTGGTTGAACCACTACCTCCCTCTAATGGCTGCCAGTACATTCTGAACATGATCGACCGCGTCACTCGTTGGCCCGAAACAATGCCCATTTCGGACGTTACTGCGGAAACAGTTGCCAAAGCTTTCGTTATGGGCTTCGCGCTTCGGCTTCCGCGGCTTTGTTACCACCGATCACGGCCGCCACCCGTCCCTCACCCTTCTGCTCGACACTAAACTCTGCCGCACCACAGCATACTATCCCTGCGCCAACGGCATGGTCGAGCGGCTCCATCGTCAGATCAAGACTGTCCTCAGTACTCTCCTGGATCACATGCGCTGTGCTGACCACTTTCATATTGTGCTTCTTGGCCTGCGCGCCGTTCGCCAGAGTGACCTTGGCTGTTCGGCAGCCGAACACGTCTTTGGTGCACCCCTGCGGCTTCCCGGAGACTTGTTCGCTCCTTCGGCTCCCTCGTCCCAGCGCCTGCAGTATCTTCATCGCTTTTAGCTCTGCATTCAACGCCTGCCCCCAGTGCCACCTTGATCATCCGACCTTCAGGTCTTGTGCGCTCAGACCTTGTGTCCTCGACGCATGTTCTCGACGCATGTCCTCGACGCAGGCCAGACGCTGTAAAGGCGCCTCTTACCCCCTCATACGACGTACCGCGTCCTCAATAAGACAACAAAGTCGGTGATTATCCTGCTGGAGGGCCGTGAAGAGGTAGTCTCCTTGGATTGCCTCAAACCCGCATACATGAAGACACCTTCCAGGAGCTGCCCTCGAATGCTGCTGGCTTACCAGCCGACGTGCCTGCCGCCGAGGCATCCTCATGCCTGCCCCGTCTGCACGTACATTTCGCCGTTCCGTCTGGCTGGGGGACCCTGTAGCGCACAGCGACGCTGTAAAGCGGACGCGCTAAGATCGACGTTCCCAGGCGGCTAAAGAAGAAAATAAAGTTGAACGACGCGTGCTCGGTGCGCAAGCACAGCACGGGCTGTTCGGTTCGAGAAGTCTGCCATGCTGGACGTCTTGTTCTGGTGCTCCGCTGCGACCCCGCTAATTCTCTAAAAGCTTTTGATCACACTAGAGCTCTCTAAGCAGTAGTTGCAACGAAGGGGCTCTTTTGATATCGGAGCCACTCTAAAGAATGTACGTGCCACGAACTTTATTTGCATCTCACCACTCTCTGTGTGTTGTATATTTCGCAAACACGCCCTAGCATGTCTTCCAGCTTTCTGCATGAGCTATATAGCTTGGTGCCTAAGCACCTCGAGCGAAGTAGTTCGCCTTGAATGACAGGCCTACCAGTGTTGAAAAAATTCAGGGGGCACTTTGACTGTCTAAAGTGCGTAGAGGCGTAAGCGTTTTCCGCACCACTTTGCTTCTGTGGCACTGGTGGCGTCACTTGTAATTGAGTGCTAATTACTGTGACGACAAATCACTAATTAATGGTTAATTACTGATTTGTGCCTGAATACTGACTGCTAAGTAATGACTCTTAAGCTTCGCCTTTAGGAGTGGAACGCGACAGCGTGTTGAAGCGCTGCCAGAAAGTTCGCGGAACGCCACCACCCGTTCGGCGCGATGCCTTGCCCTTTGAACGCTTTTTGAGGAAAGGAAAGGGCGCAGTAATTCTCTGTCATCTCGGTGGACACCTGAACCGCACAGTAGATAAAGGGAGGAAGTGGGAGTGGAAGAAGAAAGACAAAGATAGCCCGTAATGAAGAAAATGAACATTGTATTTGAGGAAAGGAAATTACGCAGTAACTGTCTCACATATCTCGGTGGACACCCGTCAAAATTCAAGGGGGCACTTTTTTGACCTAAAGCGTGGTCACTGATGTGTGGTTAAGATATTAAGCTTCGCCTCTAAGAGTGAAACGCGACAGCGTCTTGCAACGCTTCCAGGAGTCCATAGAACGCCATCGCCCATTCGGTTCTATGCCTCGCTCGTCGGCAAATTGGTTTTTTTTTTGAGGAAAGGAAATGTATGTGTCTGTCATATCTCGGTGGACACCTAAACCTCGCCGGAAGAGAAGAGAGCAGGATGGGAGTGAGCGAAGACACCGTATTCACTAGACGCACCTTTGTTCTTCTTCCCAAACCATCGAGCTGGCATGGCGGAGTGTATTCTGCTTCCGGAAGCCGAGCTGAACGGATCGCAGGGTCATGGGCTCCAGCGGAGCAGCGATAGCGGCCTTTGACGGCCGCGGAAACAGGATCGATGACTGCGGTGATAAGGATTACCAGATTATTTTGCCGACACTGCCAACAGGACGTGTTGTTTTCAACACCGTTTTTCTTCACGGCGACGTGCGAGCGAGGCCGTTCCGGGTCGAGGATTTCCGTGACGCCCTGGCCGAGACCGGTACGCTCCCCGACGTGGTCGCGTTGGGGGCGTACCAAATCAACCACGTGTGGGCGGTTACCCTGCGGAACACGGAGGCAGCAAAGAAGTTGCTCGCCTTCAACGAGCTGCAAGTTAAGAAACGCCGCTGCCTCATTATCGACCCGGAAGACCAGCAGGTAAAGCTGCGGCTACACTGGATGCTTCACGGTGTGGCCGACGATGACATCCGGACGGCATTCGCGGCGTTTGGCAAAGTGACCGACATTACGCGTGAGCGGTGGCGGATACAAGGCGTCAATGACAAGAGCTCAACGACAAGAACGGTCCTACTGAAGTTGAAGCCCGGCTTGAAAGTGGATGACCTGCCACACCAGGTACGTGTCGCCGGAGAGTTGGCTCTTGTCGTAGCGCCTGGGCGTCCAATGCAGTGCTTGCGCTGCCATGGTACAGGCCACGTGCGGCGTGAATGCAAGGTTCCCCGCTGTACGGAATGCCGGCGGTACGGCCACGCGGATAATGAGTGTGTCCGCACTTACGCGGTGGCTACGGGCGGGGCGTCGAAAGAAGACTCTGCGGAACTCCTGATGGATGTAGTCGAGGCTGAAGAATCTGCGAAAGGCATAGAGGAACCCGAAACGCAAGCAGGATCGACGGGCTCTTCGATGCCGGACGCAAGCCGATGCCGGACGCAGCAAGCCGATGCCGGACGCAGCGATGCCGGACGCAAGCCTGAAGGGGCAGAACCTACTAGAAAGGAGACGGAGGCGTCGAGCGGTGAAGTAAGCGTGCCAGCGCTCCAAGAAACTGAGCCAGCGACTCTGACCGAGGAGAACCTTGACCAGAGCGGCGCCCGCACGACCGGCGTCCCTGCCCCAGCGAAGCGGCCACACGCCCAGACCGGAACCGAAGACGACAAGGCGGAAGCCCCCAGCGTCGAAGAGCCGCCGGCAAAAACGACCCAAGGACGGCGGTCGTCCATCCGGCCACGATCAAATGTGTCGACGGAGAGGAGAGCCCTTGACAAGCCGCCCCCGCTGCCAGGCCTGGCACCAGCACCGGATGGCTCCGGTGTCAATGATGTCGTCTAGCCAAGCGCTAGACGTGAAGGGTAAGCACCATGTTCCCGGCCTCTTTCTTCTGCATTAAAATGGCTCATGCGTTCCCCATGAAAGTCGGTACACTTAATGTCAGGGGACTGGCAAGTAAGAAGAAGCAGAGCCAGGTGTACCGCCTTTTAACTGAGCACGACATTGACGTCCTGGCAGTGCAGGAAACGAAAATTGACGAGGAAGAGGAGACCGGGAGCATGGTGAGACGTTTCACGTCTAGGTTTTTTGCAGTTGTCGCCCACGCTGTAGGAACGTCTGCGGGTTGTGTCATCTTTGTAAAGAATGTACCGGGACTTGAGGTTCAGGCATATACGGCGTGTCCTTCGGGTCGATTTGTTTTGGTTGACCTCCTGTACGACAAAACATATTGGCGCATCATTTGTGTGTACGCCCCAAATGCGGTGGATGAGAGGACAGCGTTTT
Source organism: Amblyomma mixtum (assembly GCF_055824585.1). NCBI lineage: Eukaryota > Metazoa > Arthropoda > Arachnida > Ixodida > Ixodidae > Amblyomma > Amblyomma mixtum. The sequence continues at coordinate 1,666,692 of NC_143018.1, read as the reverse complement.
TTCAACGCGTACAAAAACACTTCAGTTGTGAGAAATGCCTGATCGTAATGGGTGACTTCAATTGCGTCCTGAGGGGCTGTGACAAAACCAGTGCAAGGGCATTTAGGGACAGAAGCACTGAAGTACTCTCAGAAATTATAGACACGTGCAACCTCGATGATGTGGCCGAATGTTTAGAAGGCGAGCGTTGTGTGAGACACCCATTTTCAACGGTCAAGCCATGCACGGCTAGATCGCATTTATGTGTCACCGAACGTTATTTCAAAATGCAGTAGCTACAATGTAGTACCGGTATCATTTTCGGATCATTGTTTAGTGAAGTGTGGGATAGGGACAAAGAAACGAGGAAATCAGTTTTCTTGGGAGATGTGGAAATTAAATAATAAGCTCATTACAGACGACATCTTTAGCAGGAAAGTAAACGAAGAAATCAGTAAATTAAAGCCGAGCGGGGAACTGAAAGTATGGCAGCAGTGGGAACTTTGCAAACAACAAATAAAAATAGCAGCAATCGAAAGGTCAAGCTGCATACGACAAGAGGAGAAGCGTGAGGAGGACAATTTAAGATCTTTACTAGCTAGACTTCACGAAAGAGAAAGCGAAGAGCCTGGCAAATGGATGGATGACATTAGGAAAATAAAAAATAAGATTGAACTCTTTGAAGAAGAACGCTATCGTGGCGCACTGGTGCGGGCTAGGGCGCAAGATATCGCTGATGGGGAGACACCTTCAAAACGAGCGCTAGGAATGGAAAAAACGCATGCTCAACGAAACAACATTGAACAGATTGAATGGGGCGGGGCGTTATCTGGAGAAAGCGGGCATATCCAGCAGGCATTTCTTGAATATTATCAGGCGCTGTTTGCAAAGCAAGAAGTGGATGTGAGCGCATTCAAGGAAAAGTTTCTTGGCGCTTTGCCGCGATTAGATGACGAACAGAAAGAAAGGCTGGAGCTGTCGATAACTGCGTCGGAGGTCGAGCAAGCGATAGAAAATTTGAACCTGGGAAAATCTCCTGGACCTGATGGGTTAAGCGCCGCTTTTTACAAAGCATATAAACACGAAATAGTGCCAGTAATGACAGCAGTTTTTAACGAAGCCTACAAAGAAAATGAATTGCCCCCGTCTTATGGTAAATCCCATACAGTGCTAATCCCTAAATCCGATGACGCAGAAAAGTTAAAGCAGGTCACAGCATATCATCCTATCGCCCTCACAAACGTGGATTATAAAGTTTTCATGAAGATTTTAGCCCGTAGACTACAGTCAGTAATTCAGGATATAGTCGGTCCCCACCAGACGTGTGGGATCAAGGGACGCTCTATTGTTTCCAATATTCATAAAGCGAGGTGTGTGCTGGAATGTTGTGATTACACAAATAGCTGTGTAGCCATCCTTCAGCTAGATCTTGAGAAGGCATTCGATTGTGTTTCGCACGATATCCTGTTCTGCATACTCGACCATGTGAATTTAGGGTCCATTATTTGTGAGGGAGTGGCCTTGGCGTACCGGAGCTGCACGACAAGATTAATTGTAAATAAGAGTTTGGGGGCCCCCATTAGCCTGCAGCGTTCGGTGCGCCAGGGTTGTCCCCTCAGCCCTCTTCTATTCTGCATTTACATTGAAGCGTTGTGTTTGAATATCATGGAAAGTGAAAAAATTCGAGGATTCCAGCTACAGGCAGCAGAAGTTAAGCTGCTGGCTTATGCGGATGATGTCGCGGTGTTCACCGTGAACCGGGAAGGTATAACCGAGGCCGTGGCATGCGTAAAAGAATTCACCAAGATCACTGGTAGTAAAGTGAATTGGTCAAAGTCCCTGGGGCTTTGGCACGGAGAATGGCCAACGAAGCCCGGCAATTTTGCAAACGTGTCCTGGGTGACGACCCCAGTAAAGTACTTAGGCGTCCCACTGGACGGTTATCGCGATAGCGATTCGTACTGGAAAGCACAGACGCAAGCCACTCGTGAAAAGGTGGATAGGTGGAAAGGGCGACACCTTTCAATTTTCGCAAGGGCCACAGTGTGCAATCTGTTTTTTATGTCTAGGCTGTGGTACGTGATGGAAGTGTTGCATTGTGCAAGGATGAACGTACAGAGACTGCACCGGATCTTTGCCGTTTTTGTGTGGGCTGCGGACTGGGAACGCTGCAGCCGGACCAATTTGTTTAGGCGGGTGAAGGATGGCGGCCTGAGTCTGGGACACTTATTTCTGCGGCAGATTGTAAGCAGATTTTGTTTTGTGCGCGATGTAAGCGATCCGTTTTTGCGCACTGTGTGCCAATTAAGGCTCGGAAATGCACTGCCGGACTTTGTTGTCACAACCGAAAGTTTCTCGGGACGTATTTTTGGTTACTTTAGAGAGGTTGTCGCGAGTGTTCGATTCCTGTCTGTTCGATTTTCGTATGAATATTTATCTTCTGTTAGCAGGAAGAAGTTGTATAAAGATTTGTGCGATGTAGTTCTTCCACAACCTATGTACAGGGCCTTATACAATGGAGGCCAGGGACGCGACGTACTTAAACGTGTGAAGGCGATGCAGGTGCCGCCAAGTGCAAAAACTTTTTTCTTTAAATTACATACCGGAACACTACCAGTAAAGGAATTCTTGGAAAGGAAGCAGTTATTTCTACCTTGGGGATCACATTGTTTAATTTGTAAACAACCAGAAACAATAGACCACGTTTTTTTGCACTGTTGGGAGGGGGTATACTTTTGGGACATCTTGCAACGGACTTTAAAAAAGGAATTTCCGCTCGACGCTCATGGTATTCGGTACTTGCCTGTAGAGAGTGAGGATGGGACACCATTCGACCTCATTATGCTAATGGGCCTCCATTGTATTTGGCGCTCCAGAATGGCAGGATATCATTGCGATCCTGATGCACGGCCAGCACGGATCTATTTTCGGGAGTGCATGCATAAGTATATTGAAGTTCAGAAACTTGCTCCTGAAGCTCCCGAGTGGCTCCAAAGAGTCGAGCCTTTGGTGACGCTTAAGGAGTTTTAATATGATGAAGCCACGCACCCCCGGGCGGATAGTGTTGTTAATTATTGCTCATGGCGCTCTGTAAGTGTATTTGTGTACTGTGGTTCTTGCCGAAGTCAGGCAATAAATAAATAAAAAAAAGCTGGCATGGCGGAGTGGATAGCATGCTCGTCTCACACTCCGAAGACCGGGGTTCGATTTCCGAGCTCGACCAATTTCTTACTCGGTTTTATTTATTTATATGGCCTGACTTGAAAAGGTAATTAGGCTAATTGAGCAATTAAGCAATTAACTAAGCTCAGTCCCACTTACTTGGAGCATCACTATACGATCCCTTGAATTGGTTGCCTGGTTACTAGCCGCAGTACAATTGGCCCTGTTTGAAATTCGCGCACTGTGACGTCACGACAGTTTCGACCAACTGAAAAGCGTGATATTTCTGTCGACAACTGCTGCTTACAACGATGAGACATTAAAGGATTTCGCCTTAAAAAAAACACCATCAGAACCGTCAGAATTGTTAACTATGAATGAAGGAGCTCTAAGCTTCGAAGAAACTGCTAAAAATGAAATCATGCATGAAGAAAGCCTTGGCAAAGAATACCGCTGTGTAACCTGTATGCTGTCATGATCAATAAAAATTTAACTGCATACAAATCGACTAGCTGCACAAAGGGGTTGGAAAGTGAAATAGGCGAAAAAATTTTCTTTAATTTCATTACCAAAAATAAGTTCTCAAAAAGTAAAGCAACAAGTTATGCTTGCGTAGGCATTCAGTGAATACAATAGAATTCTGTTGTCCCCATTGTCCACCCAGGATGCCATGCTCCAACGTTCCGAGGATGTCCGACACCCCTCCCACTACAAACGCACTCGAGCTGTCCTGGCACTGGAGCTTACCAAAGCATCCGACAATGTACATCACACTACCATTTTGGACACTCTCTCCTCCCTCCATGTCGGACCCCGAGTTCATGCTTACATCGGCGCTTTTTTCGCCCGCCGCACAGCCTAAATCTCATATGGCCCACTTTCTTCTACTTATTTCTCACCCGGCAACAAGGGTACCCCTCAAGGTCCTGTCTTGTCTCCGCTTCTTTTCATCATAACCCTGTTCCCACTAGAACGTGCTCTGCGCACTGTTCCATCTCTACTTCATGCTTTCTCCGCCGATGACATCACCCTTTTGGTGACCACCGGCAATCTTGGCGATATGGAGACCACTCCCCAGGCGGTCATGGACGCGGTGGTGACACACGCCCGGGCTATCGGGTTGAGCTGCTCCCCGTCCAAATCGCAGCTTGTGCTCTTTCTGCCTCGGGGGGTGGCCCCTGTGTCGCCTTCTGCTCTCACCGTCTACCTGGATGGCACACCCATTTTTCTTGTCTCTACCCTTCGCATCCTTGCACTATTTCTTCAGTCTAATGACAAACACACTACCCTCATAATTCAATTCATAAACACTGTACAGCAGACCATCCGCTTCATACGCCGCATTGCCAACCGCCGCCACGCCGTGCGCGAACACGGCCTCCACCGCTTGGTCCAGGCCTTTGTTCTAAGATGCTTCCTCTATTCTCTTCCTTATCCCTTCCTTTGTCTTACCGAGGAGGACAAAAACCAACAGCCTCATTTGCAAGGCGTACAAGTCGTCCTATCCCTTCCCACACTACCTCTACGGCTCCGCTATTGTCCATGGGCGTCCACAACTCCCTTACGGAACTGACGGGGACCCATCGTAAGGCCCAGCTCCTCAGTCTCTCCCGCACCCGCCCAAGTCGCGCACTTCTCTCCACTCTTAACCTTTCCCCTCTTATCCCCCTTGCGACCTCACTGCCCATCCCTCCCCAAGTTTCTCCCTCCTAACCGTTCATCCATTCCCTAAGAATATGCATCTTGAACACCGACCCTCCCGCGGAGCAGCGCGAGCCTCCGCGCTCTGGCATGAGTACGGTCGGAAACCTGACGTTGATTATGTGGATGCCGCCCCGTACAGCCGCTACCCAGCCCACGCCCTTGGAGTCACTGGCAGCTTTCTCCAGCCCACTCTCACTGCCTCAGTATGCACTTCGACCTCTGTAGACGCCAAGGATGTAGCTAATGCCATTGCCATCACGCAGACCTCCACGGAATACATTTTCAGTCACTCCAAGCCTGCGGTCTACAACTATGCGGTTGGACGGGCTGCGTCCCTGGCCATCGCCATCTTACGTTCACACACCGTCCTTCTCGCCCCGTCCAAATCATCTGGGTGCCCACTCACGCTGCCCATCCTGGCAACAAGGTGGCGAATCATATCGCTCGCGATTCAATCCCCCCATCCCGCACCGGGAATGGATACGCGCGATGCGTTCCTCACGTATCGTGATATTAGTTTTGTGAAGACGAAGACGACCGTTCTGCTTAGCGGCGGCGCTGCCATCGCTGCGCGTGCTGTGTTCTCGCCTTCGCCGACCACGGACTGTTGCCGCCCTGCTCCTGAGGTCCCAGTGCCTTTAACAAACCCCCATCCTACATTTGGTGGAGTCGCCGGGTAACGATATCGGTTCTGGAGCTCCGTAGCCGCACTCTTCCGACACCTGCGATGCCTGTAGACATCCAACACCAAGCCGTGCAAGCAGGCCCACCAACTGTCATCTGTGCCGGCTCCCTTCGCCAAAGGGACCCGGCTATCTTCAGCGGCACAGATGACCATGACGTGGAAGACTGGCTCGCATCCTACGAGCGGGTGAGCCTGTATAACAAGTGGGATGACGAGACAAAGCTCAACAATGTAATTTTTTATCTTACCGGCGTCGCAAACTTATGGTACCGCAACCATGAAGGGGACGTTGCGACTTGGTCAGCCTTCAAGACGAAGTTCTCAGAAGTGTTTGGTCGCCCAGCTGTCAGACAACTTCGTGCCGAACAACGCTTGCGTGAACGGTCGCAGCAGGTCGGCGAAAGCTTCACTAGCTACATAGAAGATGTAATCGCCCTCTGCAACCGAGTGAACGTCAGCATGCCGGAAGCTGACAAGATCAAGCAGATCTTGAAAGGCATTGATGATGACGCCTTTCAAATGCTGCTCGCTCGGGACTTGCGCACCGTTTCGGAAGTCATCACGCTGTGCCAGAGCTTCGAGGAGCTGCGTAAGCAGAGGGTCCTGACTCTTCAGCACTCAGCTCAGCCAGAGTCACTTTCTGGACTGACACCCGCAGCTGACAGCTCCTATCTGCTGCCGCAAATGAAGGACTTTGTACGTGAGGAAGTGGCCCGTCAGCTTTCGCTTTTGCCTAGCCCTCAAGGGTCGCCACCATATTTGGCCCCGGCTCTCCAACATGCAATTCGAGAGCAGGTTGCTGAGGTGCTGCCGTCAGCGCATTCACCACCACCTGTCGCAGCTCCGCTGGCGTACGCTGACGCCGCCCCAAGACCAGTCGCCACCCCTCTCAATTATGGCAACGTCGCCCCAAAACCTGTCGCCCGTCCAATGACTTACGCTGAAGTCGTCGCACAACCTCGGCCGCCTACGTACCCTATAATATCAGTGCCCGTACAAGCGCCAGCCCCTTATCTGCGACCATCTCCACGAGACCGAGATCCTTGGCGCACGACGGATAACCGGCCTATTTGCTACACTTGCGGATTGCCTGGCCACGTAGCCCGCCATTGCCGTCGCCGTCTCCCAGTTTCGGCACCGCCGGTCGGGTACTGGCCTCCAGCGCGTCAGTACTCCGCGTCTGCTGAGCCCCGTGCGTCCCCTCGTCCTTTCTCCCCCGACCGTTCAGCGATTACCGACCGCCGTTCCCCTTCGCCGCGACGACGCTCCATTTCTCCGATGCGTCGCCGCCCAAGTAATTCTCAGGAGGAAAACTAGATGTCGCAGTTCCTGAGGCAAGAACTGCGTCCTCGTCGAACTACCAAAGACCTCAGCTGGCCCCTGCGAACCTTATTGACGTTTCGGTCGAGGGAATTTCTGTCATGGCCCTTGTAGACACTGGCGCCGCAATTTCAGTAATAGACGCAAACCTTTGTCGCCGCTTGAAGAAAGTTAAGACGCCAATTGCCGGTCTCTCGCTGCGCACGGCCAGCGCTCAGCACATCAAGCCGTCAGCAGCTTGCACCGCTCGAGTTTTAATTCAGGATGTCCTCTACACGATCGAGTTCGTCGTACTGCCGTGTTGTTCTCACTGTTATTTTGGGCTGGGATTTCCTTTCTCGTCATGCCGCTGTCATCGATTGCGCTCGCGCTGAAGTCGGGTTCTGTGCTCTGCCCCAATCCCTGCCGGACGCTGCTCCTTCATCGCCATGTGTTAAAGCCCTCGTCACCGAGGACATCGACCTGCCTCCATGCTCTTCCGTCCTTGTGCGCCTCTCTTGTGCCCCTTCTCGTGATGACACTGTTCTCTTCACGCCAGCCCATACTTTTCTCCGGCGCAAGTGCCTTCCTCTGCCTTACGCCGTATTGACTATTTCTGCTGGCCTTTCCGTACTGTGGGTCTGTAACCCGTTTCCCTAGTCTAGTGCTCTGCGCCGTGGCGAATGTGTCGGCAGTGTCCAACCTGTCGCGGCTATTTTAAGCCATGAGGAGACTGCCGGTTCATCGCACATCAGTCTCGCTGCGCTCAGCCCACCACCTTCTACACCCACTCCTTCATCTACCGAACTATTTCTCCGCTCCATCGACGCAGATCTTCCACCGCAGCAGCGCACGCAGCTTCTCGACTTCCTCAACCAGTTCCGCGCCTCCGTCGACTGTCATAACAGCTCACTGGGCCAAACGTCGACTGTCACACATCGCATAGACACAGGTGCCCACGCTCCTCTACGGCAGCGCCCCTATCGTGTGTCGGCACCCGAGCGCCAAGTTATTGAAGATCAAGTCGACCAAATGCTCAAGAGCGGCGTGATTAAACCCTCAAGCAGTCCATGGGCTTCGCCACTTGTGCTTGTCAAAAAGAAAGACGGCTCAATCCGTTTCTGTGTAGACTACCGCCGCCTTAACATGATTACGCGCAAGGACGTATATCCCCTGCCACGCATCGATGACGCGCTAGACTGCTTGCAAGGTGCCGAGATATTTTCCTCTTTAGATTTACGTTCCGGGTACTGGCAGGTACCCATGGAAGAGGCCGATCGCCCCAAGACAGCTTTTGTAACACCTGACGGCCTATATGAATTTACTGTGATGCCTTTCGGTCTTTGTAATGCTCCCGCCACGTTTTAGCGGATGATGGATACCATTCTGCGTGGTCTCAAGTGAAAAACCTGCCTCTGTTACCTCGACGACATCGTCGTGTTTTCGCCTGACTTTGACACTCACCTTTACCGCCTGAAGCACGTTTTGACCTGCCTCTCTGACGCCGGCCTCCAGCTCAACTTAAAGAAGTGCCATTTTGCCGCTCGCCAACTCACCATTTTAGGCCACGTTGTTTTCAAGGAGGGTGTCCGTCCGGACCCGGCTAAACTTCGTGCTGTGGCTGCGTTCCCTCGACCTACTTCTATCAACGAACTGCGCAGCTTCCTAGGGTTGTGCTCCTACTTCCGTAGGTTCATACGCAACTTTGCCTCAATCGCTGCACCTTTGACACAACTTCTGTCCGGCAGTTCCGATCTTTCGCAATGGTCCCAAGTGTGTGACGACGCCTTCGATTCCTTGCGCCGTATGCTCACTGCCCCACCGATACTTCGCCATTTCGACCCGACCGCACCCACCAAGGTCCATACTGACGCCAGTGGGGTAGGCCTCGGCGCCGTACTCGCGCAACGTAAACATGGCTTCGCCGAATACGTCGTTGCCTATGCCAGCCGCACGATCACAAAGGCTGAATCTAATTACTCGGTCACTGAAAAAGAGTGTCTGGCGATAGTTTGGGCCCTTACCAAGTTCCGCCCTTACCTCTACGGCCGCCCGTTTGAAGTCGTGACCGACCACCACGCGCTGTGCTGGCTGTCCTCTCTGAAAGACCCATCCGGTCGCCTCGCGAGGTGGGCCCTTCGCCTCCAGGAATACGACATCCGCGTCGTGTATCGTACTGGCCGCAAACATCAAGACGCCGATGCTCTATCGCGCTGCCCACTCCCAGCCAATACTTCGAGCCTTTCAACATTAGACGCCTCCTCACCGATGCTTCACATCAGCGCCATGCCTTCGGCGCAGCGTGCCGACCCATGGATCTCTTCTCTTCTTGACTTCCTCACAAACCCTACGGCTGCTTCTCCGTCGCGTGCTCTTCGCCGCCATGCTTCCCATTTCTCAATTCGTGATAACCTCCTTTATCGCCGCAACTACAGCTCAGATGGCCGCAAGTGGTTGCTAGTTATTCCCTGTCACCTTCGCTCGGAAGTTTGCGCCCATTTTCACGCTGACCCGGAGTGTGGTCATGTCGGAGTGTTCAAGACCTACGCTAGCATCCGGCTACAATATTATTGGCGTGGCATGTACACCTTCATCCTCAAATACGTGCGCTCGTGCCTTACCTGTCAACGTCGCAAGCCGCCACCTCAACGTTCTGCTGGAGAATTGCAGCCGCTACCCTGCCCGCCACGCCCATTTGAGCGCGTCGGCATTGATTTATACGGCCCCCTTCCGTACACTTCGGCCGGCAACCGTTGGGCTATCGTCGCGGTTGACCATTTGACAAGGTATGCCGAAACCGCCGCCCTTCCAGCTGCCACAGCCTCCGAAGTTGCCTCGTTTATATTAAACCGATTCATCCTTCGTCATGGCGCCCCTCGCGAATTGCTGAGCGACAGAGGCCGCGCCTTCTTATCCGATGTTGTGAAGGCACTGCTCACCAAGTGCAATGTAATTCATCGCACCACCTCCGCATATCATCCGCAAACCAACGGTCTCACGGAGCGCTTCAACCGTACCCTCGGTGACATGTTATCTATGTACCTCTCTTCAAACCAGTCTAACTGGGATCTTGTGCTTCCGTATGTTACCTATGCGTACAATACCATAACGCAGTCCACTACTGGCTTATCTCCTTTCTTTCTCCTTTACGGCCGTCACCCTTCTGCTACCATCGACACCATTCTGCCGTACCAACCCGACGCTTCCGAGTATACGCCTCTATCTGAAGCCGCCCAGCACGCCGAAGACTGTCGCCGCATCGCCCGTTCTCTCACGACTGACAACCAGTGCAGAGAGAAATCCCGCCACGACCTCAATCAAACAACGCCACACTTCCCCAATGGCTCCCTTGTGTGGCTGTGGATTCCGACAAATACTCCGGGCCTGTCGTCAAAATTTCTCGCCAAATACCATGGCCCATACCGTGTCCTGGCGCGTACATCTCCAGTTAATTACACAGTCGAACCTCTCGTGCCGTCTTCTGATCGCCGCTGCCGTGGACGCGAGACTGTTCATGTCCAGCGCCTCAAACCATTCTACGACCCAGCCATCCTGCCCGCGCCCTAAGTCGCCAGGTTGGCTCCTCTTTTCCCCGGGGGCAATTGTGAAGACGAAGACGACCGTTCTGCTTAGCGGCGGCGCTGCCATCGCTGCGCGTGCTGTGTTCTCGCCTTCGCCGACCACGGACTGTTGCCGCCCTGCTCCTGAGGTCCCAGTGCCTTTAACAAACCCCCATCCTACAGTTTACACTACTGCCTCTCTCGTCTACCTTTTCCCCCTCGGCACAAATCCCTTTCCCAGCACCACCAACGCTTGGGGCGCCACCTTCAGGCCCACAACTTTCTCACCTCAGCATGTCTTGCTGTCCTCCACTCCAGAGCGTACTCGCCGGCCTGCCCCTTATGTGAAAGACCAAGAGCCAACCATGCTCATATATTATTCTTCTGCCCAGCACAGTTGCCTCCTGCCTCTTGGCACCTAAAGAGACCACTGCAGTGGGAGGCTGCTTTATCTAGCACCGAGCCGAATCTCCAACTTCGGCCGGTGACCTGGGCAGAGGACGTTACGACTAGGCACATCCTGGACGCTACAACCGGCAGTCTGAGGGCCGTCGGCAATGCTCCTACATAATTTTAGTTTTTTTTTGCGGCCTTCACAAATTTGGTTTTTCACCACCACCTTCGACGTATGTCGTTCAAGTCCCATGTGAACTTCTCATGTGGGCTTCTGAGCAGATTGCCTGCGTAAACGATAGCTGCTGAGGCCCTCGCTATGGAACGAGTTTAAGGCGTCTGATAGCCGTGATGAACACAAAAAGAAAAAAATTAGCTGCGGCTTAACTACTGCTGAACGTGCTTAGAGAGCGAAAGCTATGGCGTATCAGGCAGCTATACGCGGCTTGGCGTCTGTAACGTTGAGTGCATTCCGGACACTGCATAGACAACGAGCTCACCCTGCAACCCTGGCAGGTTGTGGTGAAAACTATTTGCAACAAGGGAGTTTGGGACACATATGTCCTTGAGCCTTCCCACGGCCCCACTGCGCTAAAACGTTCATATCCCGGAGCTTCATGACGCTGGCAGCTCGTCCTGTGGCGATGGCTTGCTTAGCCGGGTCCTCGAAGCTCAGTAGGGTCACCCAAACCTCCCAACTGATATGGTGCTCCAGGCCACGCGGGGGAGGATCCGCCGGGCAGAGGAAAAGGATATGGTTGAGAGTGGCTTTGGGATGGTGGCAGGGGTACAGGAGGGGTTTATGTAGACTTGGTGACAGCACGAGCGTATATAACGGGAGGGTAAAGTGCGTGTTTGGAGCCGCCTCCAAAGTGTCTGTTGATAGTTATCAAGAGAGGAATGGGGTGGAGGGTAAAGCCAACGCTCGGCTTTGCAGGCCTGCGGCATTTTACTAAATGAGTGCATGCGCTTCCGCGATCCCCAGATTGGAGGCCACCGGTGCCCTGTTGAAGGATCCTCGGGCTAAAGCGTTGGCGGCGTCGTTTCCGGGATTCCCGGAGTGGGCAGGCACTCGTATCAGCTCCATATGGCGGGGCGGGTGTGCGGCGACGGAGTTAAGTATGCGAAATTCAGGGATGTGAACTCTCCCGCGAGCAAAATTTAGTACGGAAGTTTTAGAGTCAGATAGTATATATCGGGCCTCCGTGCATGTGATGGCCAGGGCAATGGCGGCCTCTTCGGCTCCTCCGAAGTGGCAGCGGGGATATGTGAAGGGTTGCAATCGGTTGGAGGGAGCGTTTCGTCATGGCTACGACCGCGTCCTCGCCTGTGCATGCGGCACCCATGCAAACAGCTTACGGTTCCGTGTGCCATAGTGTTTGTGGAGCACCCGTACGCGAGCTCTGCGGCGGGATTCGTGGTAGATGGGGCGCATGTTTTTGGGGAGAGGTTTAATAAGCAATTTGGAGGTGAATGTATTTATTTATTTATTGTACCCTCAGGGCCAAAGGCATTACAGAGGGGAGTGGGTTAATTAGGATAAAGAACAATGAATATTGTTACGTTGCCCGAAAGGCTAGTCACAAGCAAGGGCGACCGGAGCGCAGAGCGAACAACACAGGAGACACCGAACACTAGCGCGCGCACACCAGTCAGGCACTTCCTTCTCATCGTCTTCTGTGAATATCCGTTGCATGGCCCCCCGTCCGGAAAAACACCGTCACGGTGTACTGGATGACGTTGAGGGGCATGGCGAGAGGTAGGGTTTCAGGCGAGAAACGTGGACGATATCACGTTGAAGGTGGCGGGAGGAAGCGTGCTGGAAGGCCGGAGCGATCTCGTAAGTGACAGCGGTTACCTGGCGCAGGACACGGTACGGGCCAACATAACGGGACAGAAGTTTTTCGGAGAGGCCGACGCGGCGAGATGGGGACCAAAGCAAGACGAGGGAGCCAGGAGAGTAAGAGACTGTGCGGTGACGGCGGTTGTAGAACTCCTGCTGGGAGGCCTGCGAGGCGAGAAGTCGGGAGCGTGCAAGTTGACGGGCGTAGTCAGCACGGGCAATGGCGTCTTGGGCGTATTCAGAGGACGGAGCAGCAGGAGTAGGCAGTAGCGTGTCCAAAGGCAATTGGGGCTCGCGGCCGTATAAAAGGTAAAAAGGGGAGTAACCGGCAGTATCATGGCGGGAGGAGTTGTACGCGAAGGTAACATACGGGAGAGCGAGGTCCCAGTCGCGGTGATCGGGGGAAACGTACATAGCGAGCATATCGGTCAGAGTGCGGTTGAGACGCTCAGTAAGTCCATTTGTCTGCGGGTGATAGGCGGTGGTGAGCTTGTGCTTAGTAGAGCAGGACCGAAGAATGTCGTAGACAACTTTGGACAGAAAGCAGCGGCCGCGGTCTGTAAGAAGTTGGCGGGGAGCACCATGGTGCAATATGAGGTCGTATAGCAAAAAGTCCGCAACATCTGTAGCTGTACTGGTTGGCAGTGCCCGCGTGATTGCATAACGGGTGGCGTAGTCCGTGGCAACTGCAACCCATCTGTTGCCGGAGGTGGACTCTGGAAACGGACCCAGAAGATCCAAGCCGACGCGATGGAAAAGTTCTGGGGGCACGTCAATAGGTTTAAGTGTGCCAGCTGGGAGAGTAGCAGGGCGTTTCCGGCGCTGACACTCATCACAGGCTGCAACATAGCGGCGTACGGAGCGGAACAGGCCGGGTCAAAAGAAGCGACGTCGCGCACGGTCGTATGTACGCGATACACCCAAGTGGCCAGCAGTGGGGAGATCATGGAGTTCATGAAGGATAGCAGGACGAAGGTGCTTGGGGACAACTAGTAGAAGGTTGGGGCCATCACGATTGAGGCTGCGGCGATACAAGATTCCGTCAGAGAGCACAAAGCGCCGCATAGAGGGATCAGACGGAGTGGAATTGAGGCGGTCGATAATTGAGCACAAATCGTCATCGCGGCGCTGTTCTTCGCCCATGTTGGCAAGGACAGAGATAGAAAACAGGTCGGCTTCGGTGGCAGGGCCAAACAAGTCACACTGGCCAATGGGGTTACGGGAGAGGCAGTCGGCATCTTGGTGTAACCTGCCAGACTTGTAAGTCACGGTGTAATCATACTCTTGCAGACGCAATGCCCATCTCCCAAGCCGCCCTGCAGGGTCCTTCAGAGAGGAGAGCCAACATAGCGCATGGTGGTCGGTTTTAACCGTAAATGGGCGGCCGTATAAATAAGGACGGAATTTGCCAACTGCCCAGACAAGGGCTAAGCACTCACGTTCTGTTATGGAGTAATTGCGCTCGGGCGCAGAAAGAAGGCGGCTGGCATAGGCGATGACACGGTCCAGACCGGATTGTCGCTGAGACAGCACAGCGCCGATGCCGTAGCCACTGGCGTCAGTACTGACTTCGGTGGGGGCCGCAACATCAAAGTGCGCCAAAACTGGTGTGGTGGTCAGCTTGGCGATCAAAGTGGAGAAGGCTCGTTCTTGGTCAGGTCCCCAGACGAAGGTGGCGTCTTTCTTCAATAGGTCGGTGAGGGGACGGGCGAGGTCAGCGAAGCCCTGAATGAATCGACGGAAGTACGAGCAGAGCCCCAAGAAGCTTCGGACGTCGTGGCAAGATCGGGGAAGGGGAAAGTCTTTCACGGCCCGGATCTTATCGGGATCAGGGTGAACCCCCTGGAAATCAACGATATGGCCCAAAATAGTGATCTGACGTCTCGCGAAACGGCACTTCGAGGAGTTAAGCTGTAGGCCGGCACGACGAAAGAGGGAGAGAATCTGCGAAAGGTCTTCGAGGTGGGATGAAAATGTAGGCGAAAATACAACGACGTCGTCCAGATAACACAGGCACGTGGTCCACTTAAATCCCTGCAAAAGGGCGTCCATCATGCGCTCAAATGTGGCTGGCGCTTTGCATAGGCCAAAAGGCATTACTTTGAACTGATATAGGCCATCAGGGGTCACAAAAGCGGTTTTCTCACGGTCCTTCTCATCGACGGCAATTTGCCAGTAGCCGGAACGAAGATCTATGGAGGAGAAGAATTTGGCTCCGTGTAGGCAGTCAAGGGCGTCGTCAATACGCGGCAGAGGATAGACGTCTTTTTTAGTTATCTTATTGAGGTGTCGATAATCAATGCAAAACCGCCAGGAGCCGTCCTTTTTCTTCACTAGTGCCACTGGAGAGGCCCAGGGACTGTGGGATGGTTCGATTATGTTCTTGGCAAGCATTTTTGTGACCTCGTTGTTTATGACCTTGCGCTCGGCGTGGGAGACACGGTAGGGCCTGCGGCGAATGGGAGGGGCATCGCCGGTGTCAATGCGGTGCGTCACAGCGAGAGTTTGGCCCAGTGAGGTGTTGTAGAGGTCAAAAATGTCGGAGAACGACTGTAGAAGGTCACGAAGCTGAGAAGTTTGGTCGGGGCGGAGATCGGTGGGCATCATGGTCGTGAATGCGTCCGAGGTCAGCGGAGTGGACCGCGGTGGGTCTGGGGGGTCGCGATTAGGAGAGGCATCAAATGGAGCCACAGGGCACTGGGCGAGCGGGGACAACGTAGCGACGCACATGCCGGCTGGAAGCAGCTGTGAGGAGAAGCCGAAGTTCAAGAAAGGTAGAGACAGGTTGTTGGCTGTGACGGTGGCGATGGTATGGGGCAGGACAACACTGCGGGTCAGTGCGAGGTCAAGGACTGGCGCAACGATGTAGTCACCATCGGGAACAGGGCGAGACGGTGTGAGGGAAACGAAAGATAAGGCTTGAGGGGGCAGGTGGGCATAGTCGGGGCAGGTCAACCGGAGCGACGAGTCGATGCGGTCAGGATCGAGTTGGGGAAGCTCAAGGTGAAGGACACCCTGCGAGCAGTCAATCAGGGCAGAATGATTCGACAAAAAGTCTAAACCGAGAATGAGGTCATGGGCGCATGTGGTAAGGACGGTGAACTGAACCGGCGTACTGTGGTCTCCGATGGTCACGCGAGCGGTGCACAGTCCTTCGACAGCAGGCATGGCACCATCCGCGACGCGCACACGGGACGTTGCAGGCGTAAGTACTTTGCGTAGGCGACGGCGGAGGTCAGCACTCATCACGGAAATATGGGCACCGGTGTCAATAAGGGCGCGCACAGGAACACCGTCAACTGTAACGTCTAGCAGATTGGGTCGAGTCGTCAGTAGAGGGTTTGAGGTCCGGGTCGTTGATGCAGCGTCACCTCCGGGAGCTGCATCACTTAGTTTTCCCGATGAGAGGGGCGGTAGGACGCAGCAGTCGAAACACGAGGCGACTGCGGTGAGCGTGAGCGGCGGGCTAGCGGCGAAGGCGAACGGGAGGACTGTCGTGGAGGTTGATCGGCGGCCTCAGACGTCTCGGATGGGCGGCGGGGTGAAAAGCGGCGAGTGTAGTTTGGACGGTAGTAGGAGGCGTCTCGCGGGGGTGACGTCCAGGGGCTGCGGCAGTGGCGGGCAATGTGGCCGACCCGAGAGCATTGAAAACAGATTGGGCGGTCGTCTGGCGTGCGCCACTCATTCGGATCGCGGTAACGCCGTGGTAAATAATAGGTGGGACGGAAAGGGACTGGAGGTGGTTGCTGTGGGGACGAGTTTCCGATGGCGCACAAAGCCGGAGGGAGGTTGAGGTGGGCGAGTTCTTGCCGCACGACAGCCTGAATAAGCGACACGGAAGGCAGTGGGTCATTAGGTGTGGTCGATGATGTTACCACAGGGGCTAGGGCTTCGAGTTCACGGCGAACAATTCTTGTCACTGTGTCGGTGGCAGGAGGAGACTCTGAGGGCACTTGAGTTTGAAGTCGTTGGTCCTGGCAAGAAGATGTAGCGGCTGTGTTTGGAAGTCGGGAAAACTGTTGAGAAATGCGACGGCTTTTGACTTGTTCGAATCGACGGCACTCCTTGATAATGCTGTCAACAGTTGTGCAGTCTTTGCAAACGAGCAGATGAAAGGCATCGTCAGCAATGCCTTTCAGCACGTGGCCCACCTTGTCGGACTCGGTCATGGTGGCAGCGACTTTGTGGCAAAGTGCCAATACGTCCTGTATATAGGCCACGTAACTTTCCGTCGACGACTGCGCACGAGAAGCAAGCTGTTTTTTCGCAGTGGTCTGCCTATCGTCAGGTCTTCCGAAGAGTGCTCGCAATTTCTCTTTGAATATATCCCAACTGGTAAGTTCTTCTTCGTTGGTTTCAAACCACACCCTCGCCGTTCCATTCAGATAGAAAATGACGTTAGCAAGCATTAACGTTTGATCCCACCGGTTATATGCGCTTACTCTTTCGTAAAGGCTTAGCCAGTCATCGACATCGGTGCCGTCGTTTCCCGAAAAAGTACCGGGGTCACGGGACGAAGCCATGACCACGAAAGGAGCAGCAGAAGTGGTCGGCGACTCGCTGGGTGGGGTCATGATGGTAGTAGCGCCGGTTTGACGACCGCTTCGGAGCTCCGTGGTACTGGGGACGATACCCGACACGCTCCACCAAAGATGTTACGTTGCCCGAAAGGCTAGTCACAAGCAAGGGCGACCGGAGCGCAGAGCGAACAACACAGGAGACACCGAACACTAGCGCGCGCACACCAGTCAGGCACTTCCTTCTCATCGTCTTCTGTGAATATCCGTTGCAATATAATACAGTGAAAACAGCTGGTACAAAATAAATTTTCTCCAGATTAAAACAAACAACATTCAAAAAGCGTAAATAGCATAAAATCAATGTACATAACACAGCGGAAACAGATATAACACATGATCAACTTCTTTCAGAATAAACAATGTTAGCTATTGCGTCGTGAAAGGTTTTGTTATCTGCAATGGCTGCAATATCGGGGGGAAGGCGGTTCCATTCCACAGATGTGCGAGGAAGATATGACTGAAAAGATGATTCGGTTATGGCATGTTGGGATGCCAACCTTGTGGTGGTGATCGATGCGACGTGAAATGTATTCTGGGGGTGATATAAAATAGTCGTGAAGCGTAACGTGACGATATATCTTGTGAAATAGTGTTAGGCGACCAATTTTACGGCGAGATTGTAACGGTGGGAGTGCCACGTTAGATTTCATGGCTGTGATGCTTGCCGTATGGTTGTAATTTGAAAGAATGAAGCGAACGGAATTATTTTGGACTAGTTCCAAGGAGTATGCAAGGTTATCATGTGTAGGGTCCTATATTGATGCTGCGTATTCTAGTTAGGACGTATAAGTGTTTTATAGAGTATAAGCTTAAGAGATGAGGGAGCGGCTGAGAAATTGCGACGTAAGTACCCTAACATGCGGTTAGCGTTATTAATAACGTAGTCAATATGAATAGACCATGTTAAATTTTGAGTGATATGAATACCTAGGTACTTGTATGTTTTTACCCAATCAAGAGGAGTGCCGTTAAGATAATATGAAAGAAGAGCGTTAGGTGCACGGGAAACACGCAAAGCTTTACATTTATTAATGTTTAATTCCATATTCCATGTAGTGCACCAGTCTGACACCAAATTGAGGTCTGACTGGAGAGTGTCAGTATCGTTAACGTTATTTATTTCCCGAAATATTACACAATCGTCAGCAAAAAGGTGAATGTTGGAAGATTTGGCAGAAGAAAGGTCATTAATATAGATTAAGAATAGGAGTGGTCCCAGGACCGATCCCTGTGGAACACCAGATAGCACGTTAGCGATCGGTGAATTAGTGTTATTAGCATGCACAAATTGCCAACGGTTAAGAAGGAAAGATTGAATCCAGTCGAAGAGGTTAGGATTGAGATTAAGATGGCTCAATTTATGTAGCAGCAATTTATGGCTCAATTTATGTAACGGGAGACATGGAGCTCTCTGGGATCTGTGGCTTGTAGACGGATAACGAGGGTGCGTACGATGTGTCTGCCGCTGGTGTTTTTCGCGAGAACTATGTATTGTGGCTGTCAGTGCGCCTCGAAAAGCTCCCCTATCGTATTGTAAACGCCTAGTTGGAGGAGGTTTTCAGTTGAGGTATCTAGGGCTGCTGTAGAGCTGTCTTAAATGCTGTCGGATCATGGCATCCAGGGTGGAGATTTCCCCGGCCTGGAGTTTCAGGTAGGGAAGCGTGAAGATAAAGCGGCTGAGGACGAAGAAATGAATGAGATGCCATAAGTCATGCTCCTCCATGCCCCGGTGGTATGCAGAAACGCGGCAGATTAGGTGGGATATAAACACGTTGTCTGCTTGAGTTTCTGAATGGTGAGTGTGTTCGTCCTGTTGTTTTGCATAAGGAGGCCGAGTACCTGGAGAGTTCACCTATGGGATGTGCCGGTGTTCCAGTGTCACGGTGATTGGGGCTGTGGAGCAGTTGCGGGTTGTGGGGCAGATTATGAGAAGCTCCGACTTCTCCGGAGAGCAGGACAGTCCGATACTCCGCGCATGCGTTTGGGTGAGGGTAGCTGCTGATTGTAGAGTATTCTCTATGTCACCATCAGTGCCATGAGTGGTCCATAGCATGATATCGTCGACATAGAGTGTATAGCGTGCCGGAGACGACAGCACCAGCGCGCCCGCCAAGCACGCGCAGACTGAATTTCGTGGCTGCTTAACTGCTTGCCGGCGTAACGCTGTCCCGTTCCCGCCTGGCTGAGCGCGTCCAGCCATATATATTTGGGGAGACCCGACGACGACTTGTGTCTGCGATTCGTCTCCACAGATTTGGTGACTCCGGACATCGCGTCTTCGTTCTCTGCTCCTGCCCTGCGCTTGCATCAGCAGCTTCGCTAGGCCTACCACTGCCCGGAGCTCGAGACCCCGCCTACCTTCCATCGTGCAAGCACTGGCCATGGATCACTCCACTCATGTACCGTCTCCGACGGCGCCACCTCATGAGTCCGCGTTCTCCGGCCTCGAGCTCCCCGACTTCAGGTCATCGGACTCGGAACTTTGGTTTCTCACCATCGAGGTCTTGTTCCGCCGGCACCGCATCACGACACAGGTGACCATGTTCGACCATGTAAATGGGGCGCTCACGCCTACTACTGCTGCGGTTCGTGACGTCCTGCGCTCTCCGCCTGCCGATCGCCCTCACGATCATCTTAAAGCGGTGCTCATCCAGCGAACTTCTGAAACGGAGCCGCGTCGTCTGCATCAGCTGCTTACCTCAGAAGTGCTCGGAGATCGCAAACGTACCGAGCTGTTGCGTCGCATGAACGCCCTGGCTGGAGACTTGGCTACTTCACACGACAGCGCGCACCTGCCGGAACTCTTTCTGCAGCGCCTGCCTCCACAGGTGCGCATGATCCTGAGCGTGTCTTCGTCTCAGTCCTTAGAATCCCTGGCTGCGCTGGCCGATCAGATCATGGACATGGTCCTCCGTCCGTTGCAACACTCTATCGCCCTCTTGCCCTTCACCTATCGAGCCCAGCTCCTGACGATTGCTATGGCCGTCTCACTGCTGCTAATGAGGAACTAACCCGACAGGTTGCGCAGCTTACAGCTGAGGTTGCAGCACTTCGTACTCGCTATCCGCATTCCTCGTCTCCACCCCGCCGTACCAGCCCCAGTACTTCTGGCAATCGTTCTCCGCCCTCGACGACCCTTTGCTGGTTCCACCGCCGCTACGGCCCTCACGGACGCCACTGCCGCCAGCCCTGCTCTTTCGCGGGAAACGGTCCGGCCGAACACTGAAGGTGACCGGTGTTCTCGACCCGCAATACAGACGCCTTTTCCACGTCACTGACCGTGTAACGAAAATCCGCTACCTCATCGACACTGGTGCCGAGATCTGTATTCTTCAGCCTATGTTAGTTGAGCGACGCCGTCGTTTAGACTCACCTCCTCTGACCGCAGCCAACGGATCGACCATACGGACATACGGCCAGAAGCGGTAACTATTGACCTCGGACTCCGCCGTACCTTTCGCTGGGTATTTGTTATCGCGGACGTGCGCTCGCCAATAATCGGCGCCGACTTTCTATGGCACCACAGGCTCCTAGTCGACATGCGGCAAAAACGCATCCTGGATTCTGAAACGAGCCTCGTCGTCCAAGGCGTCTCTTGCCGCGCTCCACCACTCCGGCTCTTCCAGGCGCACAGCACCGCTTCCGACCCTTGGTCCAACGTACTTCCCGAGTATCCAGATGTCTTACGACCGCGTCCCTTCAAGCACCGATCGCTCACAGCGTGACTTATCATATTGTGACGACTGAGCCTCCCGTGTTTGAATTTGAGCATATGCTACAGCTTGGCTTCAACCGTCCCTCCTCCAGTCTTTGGGCGTCGCCCCTCCACATGGTGCTGTTACGGCTCGAGGTAGCACCATCCCACCGCTGCCACCAGTTGTCATAAGTCGGGTAGCGTGACCAGTTGTTGCGTCTCCCTGAGTGTTCGTCCGGGATGGGGAAAGGTCTGAAGCTTCGAAGGTTGGGGATACGAAAACAAGCACGTTTAATGGCACTTTTTAAGAAACTTATATACATAATGAAGAAAAGAGCAAATAGTCAAAAATTAGTTCATAGCGTCGAGCGTCTGGATGGGCCTTTTCGGCAAGGCCCAGAGCGTTCGTTTTCACTTAGGGCGCTGGTTATATACCCTAAGGCTCCGCCCCTTTACCAGGCGGCAATTCAACGCGACACAGATCGGCACAGTACAGCACAGCACGGAGACACCTGGTGCAGAGTCCACGCGTGGGCACTGGCGAGGAGGAAACGTAAGTCTGCACCTCTTTCGCACTGCGGTGCTACATTACTGCAAGCGGCACGTGTCCATCGAACGCAGGTGTGGCGTCGACATGCTGGCGCCGTGGCCGCATCTGCGCCGGCTTCCACCGATTCGTTCCGGTTCCTCTCAGACGTGCTGAATCCCTTCTTCCCCTGTCTTCTGTCCATCGTCGGTCGCTTCTTGCGGGGACCAAAGGGAAGGTCGTTAACGCCGAGCAGAGTGTGGGAAGAGCTTCATCAGCCACTTCCCAGCCATTCATCCTTTTCGGTGGGGTCATCGTGGGGTCAAACGACCTTTCGAAATTTCCGCTGTTGAATCCGCCACCATCGCGGGTCTCAAGCTGAGTCGTGACAGCTTCCTCCCTCACCAGACGAGTCTCGGCGGGTAGCAGTCACCGCTGCTGCACGAAGAGACGACTTGGGCTAATTGCTCGCACAAGTATGCCAGAAGCACTCAGCCGCTCGCATCATTGTCTTATTTTGCGCTGACCAAATACGTTGAGGCGTCTCTGAAACTTAAACCACATGTCCGAACAAGCACTCAACTTCCCTCCGAGTAAACCAGTTCAAAAGAAGGTGCTACAATCTGGTTATTATAGCCGTTGAGAAAAGCCCACAATGAAACTTCTCAGGACCCACGTAACTTGAGAAAATCAAACCTGCTACGGTATACATTCACTGAAAAACGCACGAAAAAAAACTTTAGTAGCAATTTCGGTTCCTGAAGAGCATCCCGGACTGCTTATAAAGAACAGCTAAGTAGTCCGCGTTTTCCTGAAATGTGCCCTCCTTGCATTTTACGAAAGGCAAGCATCTTTAAAAGCTGCACAACTGAGCTAAAAATTACGATGTCACAAAACCACTCGGGCACTACCACCAGAAGCCTGAAACTTCGTTTGCCTTCATCCCTCTCTCTCTTTTTTTTACAGATGAGTCAATGAAACCACAAAAAAAGGCAAACGTTTATTCTTCGAATTGGACATTCTTCACCCGCGCCCTGCGCGGTCGTGGTCGGACGGACAGTCTACAAGCCGATACTTCGAAAAAACTGCGGGATTGATTGGTTCCGCCTTCGCGCGACCTACTGCGGAAGGGGCGTCTCCTCCACTTTTTTGTCCCTGCTTGTCGCGTCCCCCTCCGACTCACGCGCTCTCTGGGCGCCCCTTTGTGAGGCGGTCGCACGCTATTCTCCCTAGCGCGCGGCATGCCTCACGTGTCCAAGGACAACGGCGTCTGTTTTCCCTCAATGGACAAGGGTGCTTTCGCGCCGCAAGGGCAGTCAACTTCTCTTTCATCGTGCGCATCCGCCTTCGGGAAAATTTTACTGTTGATTTTTTCTTTCCATCAACAGCTTTCGCGATGCTGTCCCGAGTTAATCTGCCGGCGCTATCATCATCATCTACACCTGTCCTAGCATTTCTCAAACGCTTGTTGCGTTCGAGATTTTTCTTGAGTAGCGACGCTACTTGCGCTTTGCTCATAGTGCTAGGCGGCGGCTTAACTGTGGAATCGTAAACTCCGGTGGTTCCGTCTGAGCACCAAAGCTCATCTTCCTGCTGCCTCCCTATCGGAGCAGCAGCACACCCCTTTCGGGTTACAGAATCAATCTCGTCTGTACGGTACTTTTCGGCGAACGTTGCGCTCTTGCCTGGCGCTTCACTGCTGCCGTCACGTGATTCCCTTTCACTCTTTGTGCCGCTTAGTACCGCCTAAACTTCCTGACTGCTAGTGCTAGCCAGCTGCACCAGCGGTGTCTCTTCTCTGGCTCTCTCTCATTGCATTCACACCGAACCTCAATGCATTCTTTCTGGCGCGGGACCTCTGCCTTATCTGCCAACGCGCCATCTGTCTCAGGGCTAAAAGTAAGCGTGTCACACCTTTCTTTTTCCTCGCGAAGTTTTCGCCTTTCCTGTTCTTTCTCCACAGGGAGGATTTGCTGCGGAATCGTTTCACACTTCTCGCCTGCCTCCTTGTTGAGAAGAGGTGCCACTTGCTGGGGACAGCTGCCCGACCTCTCGCTCAACTCTTCTAACTTACGGAGCTCAGTCTTCCGCCGCAGAATAGTTTCACCCGTCTCATCTGCCTCCTTGTTGAGAAGAGCTACCACTTGCTGGGGACAACCGCCCGACCTCTTGCTCAACTCCATTTATAACTTACTGAGGTCAGCCTTTGGCTCCAGTAATTTTGCTTCACTCTCACGTTCACGCTCACGCCTCTTTTCCTCTTTTTCCCGTTTTTTCTGCTGTCTGAGCTGGTCTTTCTTTTTTTTGTTCGATGAGGCTCCACGCTTCACTGACCTCCTCATCATCTGCCCCCAAATCAGTAATTGCCTGAATGATAACGGGTTTTTGTGCCAAACCCCTCGTATCAATCCCCAATTCCTCACACAACAGCAACAGGTCTGGCTTCTGCAGTTTCTGTAGGTCCATGATAGTTCTGAGTCTGAGCTCTTTCCAAAACAACTATGCAAAAATACCAAACTTCTAGGATTTAAGCACAGGTGTCTACCAGTTCTAAATTTTAACCCTCTTGTAGAACCTTGTCCACATGAGAGGAAAAGCCAAACACTCACCCCCACATGTGATCATGTCCCGAGACAGCTGCACTCTCGCTGGCGGACCGTTGTTGCCACTTGTAGCTTCAGATCCCTATCGCTGATCCACCGTTGTTGGGTCTTCGGATCCTAATGCTGATCACCAGTTGTTACGGGTTATGTTGCAGCATCCCACCGCTGCCACCAATTGTTACGGCTCGAGGTAGCAGCATCCCACCGCTGGCACCAGTTGTCCTAAGTCGGGCAGCGTGACCAGTTGTTGCGTCTCCCTGGGGGCTCGTCCGGGATGAGGAAAGGCCTGAAGCTTCGAAGGTTGGGGATGCGAAAACAAGCAGGTTTAATTGCACTTTTTAAGAGACTTATTTACATAATGAAGAAAAGAGCAAAGAGTCAAAAATTAGTTCATAGCGTCGAGCGTCTGGATGGGCTTTTTAGGCAATGCCCGGAGCGTTCGTTTTCACTTAGGGCACTGGTTATATACCCTAAGGCTTTGCCCCTTTACCAGGCGGCAATTCAACACGACACACAGATCGGCACAGTACAACACAGCACGGAGGCACCTGGTGCAGAGTCCACGCGTGGGAACTGGCGAGGAGGAAACGTAAGTCTGCACCTCTTTCGCACTGCGGTGCTACATTACTGCAAGCAGCACGTGTCCATCGAACACAGGTGTGGCGTAGACATGCTGGCGCCCCGGCCGCATCTGCGCCGGCTTCCTCCGATTCGTTCCGGTTCCTCTCAGACGTGGTGAATCCCTTCTTCCCCTGTCTTCTGTCCATCGTCGGTCGCTTAATTCTTGCGGAGACCAAAGGGAATGTCGTTCACGCCGAGCCGAGTGTGGGAAGAGCTTCATCGGCCACATCCCAGCCAGTCATCCTTTTCGGTGGGGTCATCGTGGGGTCAAACGACCTTTCGAAATTTCGGCTGTTGAATCCGCCACCGTGATCATTGCGGGTCTGAAGCTAAGTCGTGACAGTGCCCAAAACGAACGGCGACTGAGTCCCCTGCGGCGATTACCGGGCTCTCAACAAGGCCACAGTCCCTGACCGCTACCCGATTCCCCACATCCAGGGTTTTACACCGGCCCTACATGGCTGCACAATCTTCAGCAAAGTCGATCTTGTGAGGGCATATCATCAGATTCCTGTGGAGCCTTCGGATATCCCGAAGGCCGCGATTTTTACGCCTTTTGGCATGTTTGAATATCTGAGGATGCCTTTCACTCTTCGCAATGCGGCTCAGACTTTTCAGCGCTTTCTTGACCATGTACTACGCGGTTTGACCTGCTTCTTTGCCTATCTTGACGACATTCTCGTCTTCAGCCCTACGGCAGAGGTCCACAAGCTCCACCTGCGTAAAGTGCTCGGAAGAGTCAGCCGCTTTGGTCTTGTCAACGGACCGAAAAGCGAGTTCGTCGTTGCAGAGTTGGACTTCCTCGGCCATCCCGTCAACGCCCATGGCTTTCGCCCGTTACTGGCCCGTATCACCGCCATCAGTCACTTTCCCCGGCCCACCACCGCCCGACAACTGCGCGAATTTCTTGGCCTCGCCAACTATTATCGGCGCTTCATTCCTCGCTGCGCCGCAATACTGCAGCCTTTTCATGACCTTCTCTCGGGCCACAGCAAGCCGACCGCTCTTGTTATTAAGACCGATGCTGCTGACCGCGCCTTCAGCGGCATCAAAGGAGCCATTGCCAGCGCGACGCTCCTGTTTCACACTAAATGTAACGCGCCGACGTCCGTCATGGTTGAGCCATCGGATACTGCTGTCGGCGCAGTCTTGCGACAGTTTGTCGCTGGTGTTTGGCAGCTAACCGTCTTCTTTTCCAAGAGCTGCTAGCAATATATTCAGCCGTGAAGCACTGCCGTCATTTTCTCGAGGGAAGCACCTTTCATATCCTCACTGACCACAAATCTCTGACGTCCGCGCTGGTATCCAGCAGTACATCCTAAGCTTCTCGCTAAATCAGGCAGCTCGCCTATATTTGCGAATTTATTTGCGACATTCGTTACGTCAGCGGCAAGTCCAACATCGTTGGACTTGCCGGTTGCTCAACGAGCCGATGCCGAACTGCAACGGTTTCGCACGCGCGACATCTCTCTGGTGTTGGAGGACGTCTTGCTCTCTGACTGCGCCCTTCCCCTCGTTTGTGACAGGTCAATCGGTCACCCTCTCTCCTACATACCTCCACCATACCGACAAACCGTCTTTGATGCCCTGCATTCTTTGGCCCATCCTGGCATCCGCGCAACACGGCGCCTTGTCACGGCTCGTTATGTCTGGCCTCGCATCAACGTCGACGTTCGCCGCTGGTCGCGCACGTGTCTGAGCTGTCAGCAAAACAAAGTGCACCGACACACTGCGACTCCGCTTGTCACGTTCCCGTCTCCGGACGCCCGCTTAAGCCACCTGCACGTCGACATTGTCGGTCCCCTTCCTCCTTGCGGGAACCACCGCTGCCTGTTAACCTGCATTGACAGGTTCACGAGATGGCCTAAAGCGATGTCCCTTCTGGACATAACGGCGGAGTCGATTGCACGAGCACTCATCACACTCTGCATCAGCCGCTACAGTGTCCCTTGCACCATTACGACTGATCTTGGTTATCAATTGGACTCTACCTTGTTTGCCAACCTATCTAGGCTTCTCGGCGTCAAACAATCAAGACAACCTCTTGCCACCCGATTTCCAACGGTGTAATTGAGCGTTTTCACCGGCAGTTTAAAGCCTCACTTATGCCGTCCGCTTTTCCTTCGACATTGATTGAGCGCCTACCCTCTGTCCTGCTTGGTCTCCGCACCGCACTTTGACTCTTCAACCTGTGCAGCAAAGCTAACGTTTGGCACTACTCTCCGCGTCCCTGGCGAATTTTTCGAGCCCTCGCCACCCACGCCTCCTGACGTCTCAGATAAACGCCTACCGTCTACGTAGCGCTATGAGCACTGTCGTTCCCCCCCGTCAGCGCCAGTATTCTCGTCCTGTCCACGTCCCCCCCGACCCTCAGCGGTGCACTCACGTCTTCGTTCGCCACGACGCCGTACGCCCGCCCTTACGGCCACCATACGATATTCCGTACCAAGTGCTCCGGCGTGCTCCTAAGCATCAACGGCCGGGAGGACACAGTCTCAACTGACCGCCTTAAACCTGCTCACCTTGACACCGACGTCATCGCAAACTGTGCCGCTGCATTCCCTCCCGACCGTGCCAGTCCTCGTCGCGTGCGATTTGCGCCAAGACCATTCGATTTTCGCCATTCACAACTCGATCATGGCTTCATCGCTAGAGGGGGGGGGGGGGCTATAGCGTTCAGAAGACGACGACAGCACCAGCGCACCTGCCAAGAAGGCGCAGACTGAATTTAGTGGCTGTTTAACTGCATGCCTTCGGAACACTGCCTCTTCCCGCCCGGCTGAGCGCGTCCAGCCAAATATAGTTGTGGAGGCCGGACGACGACTTGTGTTTGCGATTCGTCTCTACAAGTGAATGTCGAAGGTGAGCGATGATTTGTAGGTTGCGGACAAGGAGAATTAGAGTGACATTGAACAGAAAAAGGGAGAGAACGGATCCCTGGGGGTGCCAAACCCACTGAGGGTGTATGGGAGGCATATGTGTGGACCGAAGTGAATTTCGGCCGTGCGGTTAGTCAGGAATGCCTGAATATAGGTGCATATACGCTCACGTTTGTTCAAGAGGGAGAGGGCTGCCATGATCGCTTGATGGTTTAGGCGATCAAAGGCCTTGAAGAAATCCAAGGCTGTAGGACAGCTTTTGTGTGACCTGGAATGAGGGTGTCGGAAATGTCGTACATGGTTTAGAGCATGGCGTCCTGTGCCGACAGATGGGGACAGAAGCCCACCATGCTGTGAGTGTAGAGGTCTTGCTCCGCCATGTGTTAGGTGAGTCGGGCGAGTGCGACGTGCTCGAAAACCTTGCCCAGTCATGACGTTAGTGAGATTGGACGGAGATTTTCACTCGTAAGAGGTTTGTGCGGCGTATCTGCCACAACGTTGGCAGCGCTAACGCATGCAGCCCACATTCCTCTCTCACCACCCCTCGTACCTCAAAGCGCAATTCAGGAGTCCACTGACCCAGGGAGCCATTTATGCGCAGTTCTTTTCCTTAAAATAACCAGACTCTAAAACGTTGTAACGTAAACGCCAATTAACACAATGAACGCCGACTGCATATGGCTTCAGTGCCTCCTTTCTGCCTCAAGAAGGTGGATGAGTGGCGCCTTCTACGCCTTCCCTCCAAAACATGGCTGTGCCCTGCAGCACTAGAACATTTTGGCCCCTCCTTTAGCGGCAGCTGCCCGCACTGTACAGCTGTGTCATTTGACACCTATCACATGGTGCTGGCCTGCCGGTCCAACCCGTCTATTTCCCCCATCCCCAACCCTACCTGAGAGGACTGGGAGGCGCCCTGCATGGCTTCCACGACTCACAGGCCCAATAAGCTTTAGTCAGGCGCGCCCGGGCAGCGGCCACCGCCACTGGGGTCCCAAACTAGGGATCTGCACATTGTGCTTGTAAGGATCGGTTTCTTCTGGGCTGATTCAAACACGCCTCCTATACCTTCTAATAAATGTTTTCACACCACCCACAATGTTATCAATTCGAACGCATGCAGCGCACATCTGCCACTACCGCCACGTCAAGGAGCTTAAAGTATGACAGATTTCCACTGTTCCAAGGGACAGTTATGCGCCGTTCATTTGCTTTCTAAGCTCCCGCTCCATCAGTTTCGTAGCTTAGAGCGCGAATAAGGTGTACACTGTCCCAGGAGGCCAGGAGGAGGAGGAGGTAAATTTAATTAAATAAGAGGTGTTAGGCGCGGGTTGGGGTGGTGTTCCCCTCCCCGTGCTAGGACTCCACTTCTAGTCCGGACGTCAGGTGGCCGACTGACTATGTAGTTGGACGACCTGTCCACCCTCTCCGTTCCTTTGGTTTCGAAGCTGCCGCGTTCCATCGGTTCCCTCGGCTTAAAGCGCGACTAAGATGTCCATAATCCCAGAGGCCCAGTTATGCCCCTTCCCTTTGCTTTCGAAGCTCAAGGTCATTTGAAGGTGAAACTTTGGACCACCACGAAACTGGCTTTGCCTACTGTAGTGAAACTTTCGCTTCGAACGACTATGCAGCACGCAGATTTTTAGCGAGTATCCCCTACCCCTTTCGCGTTGTCACGTACCGTGCGCTCCCACGTACGCGATCTACACTGTTTGACCGCCGCCGCCTGCGTTTTGTCAACTTTCTCTGAAGGACTGCCATTTCCGCTTAGCCATAGCACAGACAAACTCACGACACCAAAAGAGACAACCGACTCGATCGATCCCGCCACAGTTTTGTCTGATTACTTCGACAAAAATGCACAGTGAAAGCACTATTCACGCAGAAGGTTGAATGACTTCGAAAGCGTATTTATCTTCGCTTGGTAGCGTTGCACACATTCATATCACGGCTTATTTTGCTGCCCATTCTTGACAGAGATAGCTGCATCTTCTCAAACACAATATCTTGTTGACTCGACGTGCTCACTGCTCATTGCTACGAAGAAGTTAGCGGCAGCAAACACACAACACAACAGTGCAAAGAACGGAATCACCTCCGGCGCCCGCGGCGCTGCTTTCCCGTGAAGAATTGGCAAAGTTGCCAAGGTCTTTACCTGTAATAAGGGATAAACACGGTGCCGAAACGTTTCCGTTTGCCACAGACATCGGCGACACAGGAACACTTCGGATTCTTCCCGGTAGATTCCGTGAGGACGTATCGCGCGGCTTGCGAGGATCGACAGCCACGTCGTCGCAGCAAGTTCGGTCTGATAGTCTTTAGTGCATGGCCTTAGAGAACGTCTGCATGAAGTGCTCAGCGTGAAAGACATGATTAGCTCTCGCGAAGCAACGAAGCAGTGCGAATTTTCGGCACAAGCAAGGAACGCCCATACATTCATAAGCAACGAGCTATGCACGGATCTCAACTCGTGCCATGTTGCCAGACTTCGGAGCGCACCCCGATGTTGAGTTTGCTCGCTAATAATAGGATAAACTAAAAAAAACAGTTCTTTGGAACAATACACCATTGCCTTCAAGGTCCTCTGTTAGTGCACTCTCAAGTCAGAATTAAAATTCCAAGAAATCAGCCTTTTAGTGTTTGACTCCATTCAACCAGCCCGGTACATAAAAAAATCTTGCAATTAAAATTTCTTCTTCAGTGGCGAGCTATCTATGGAATACTATGTACAGCTCAACGCCTCAAAGCTGAACATGGACATTGAAAGGCGCCATAGTAGGGCGCGAGAGAATTATTCAAGGCTTGAGGCTTATCAGGAAAAAACTTTTTGCGCCAGATGAAAACAAAAACTGTTTTTCCTTCTTACGAAGGACATTGTTTTATCCTAATGAATATAAAAAGAGATAGAAATGAAGCTTTACTCATTTTGATTGTTGAAATATTCTTAATGTACGTCTGACACCGGCGTTCATAAACTGTTTCGGGTTAATTAAAATTCATATTGCTTCTACTTTTCTAGACAACAGTAGGAAGTATGGAAAGAACAAAAAAAAATGTAGTTACCACAAGATGTATTCGTGAGATAGGGGTAGACGAATAGAATAGTTTTCGCACAGGCATCTTTTGAGAGAAAGTGCAGCAGAAAGGAAACAAATTTCAATTCTATTTACTGTGTTCCATTGCACAGCTAGCCTGATAAGAAATAAGTGTAACAAAATTCAATAAAAAAACTTATCCTTGGAAAACGTTAGGACTGCTCGCGTACAAAGGAATGGAATGAACGCTGAGTTCAGAAGAAAACAAGAAAGATTAAAAGGAATAACTACAAAGTCCATAAAGCAATGTCCGGGAGGATCAAAATTTACCGGATTTGTCGCTCTATTCCTCCTCAGCCTTGCTTTCCCTTTATTTTGCTCAAGAAAAGGCTCACTTTGATTTTTTTTGTGGCATCAGTGAAAGGAAGAATTTCATATACCTTGGTGGGCATCTGTCAGACAAGCTCTGTGTGTGGACAACCTTCGATCCCGATGTGCTTCAAAGCGTGCAGCTTATCGCTGTTACCGTCACTCGAGTGACACTCTGCCATTTTACAGAGTAAACTCCGTTTTTGGTGCCCAGACTTAATAATGCAATGTGTTCCAAACATCTTTCACAACAAACGAAATATATGGTGCAGTTACTGTAGGTATAAATTTAAAAAAATGTGCAAAAAATAAATAACAAGCAAACATTTTTTTTTTTACCTCAAAAGCTTTTAATTTCGCTTTCGGGAAATGCGCAAGTGGTAGAACATTGCTCTAATTTTGTAACAGTGTTAATTGCAGCACTGAATTTTTTCACGATTCATTGAGCAATGACTCGGCATTTTGAATGAAGAAAAGTTGAAAAATTCGATTTAGCAAAAAGTTTGCGCTCTAAAAGTGGTGCAGTAAACATCGTCCAGTCAACCATGATCTGTAGCGTGTTTTGACACTATCTGCTCTGTTTTGGACGACGGCGCAGGTCGCCACACACCGAATGTCACGGGGATAGCGGAGCGCCGAGTCGCTCGGTGTGAAAAGCCAAGTTCCTGATAACGTATGTATGTACCTATACTGGAGCTCTATGCCGGAAGGTCCGAGTTTGTCGCTCGCCCGAGTTTCATCCTAATTTGCGATGACGGCAGTTAGTGAACGAAGATAGCGCGGAACGTGCGCAGGCAGCCGACAATAAAATTTTGTGATAAAGCCACGCAAAGGCGATACAAGCGCTCCCTGCGCGCCTGTTTCACACTTCAAACCCAATACACTGCGCAATACCAGGCCGCAGCGCTACCTGAAATTATCAACGCCATATAAGCAATCGCGAAATCGTGACTTCTCTGCTATCTATCTGCACACTCGCCGCTAGCTGTTTGACACGCCTTTTCGGGTGCGTCAAAGGCGTGTCTTCTCTTTCAGGCTCTATCTGTTTCTCCATTTCCGAAGGCGAACAGTGCGCACTAGGTGAACTCTTGTATCAACCCTTTCTCTTCTCTGGAATACGTTAAAAGGCAACAGATAATATTATGAACGTTTTATTCATTTCCAAATGTATTTTAAAATGTGAATTCAATGAAGCGTTGTTGAAAAGCATAGCTTTAGGCAATTAACAAAGATTTGACACTTTCTGGCGCTAGTGGCGATAGTGAGGCCATAGCTTGCAGCGTGGCTTGCATACGAACTAGAGCGGCAGCCCACCATGCCGAAAACGAGAGAGCTCCTACGCTGACGCGCCGCCGGTAGCGCTGCCTTCGACTGGAAAGACTGGGCAACTACTACACGCTGAATCTGTCTTATTTTTCGGCCATTGTGGTAATATATTTTATTGTGTCGTATATCAAAATGTAACAGTCATGCATCTTCTGGCTTGCATAATACGCAAAAGCAAAAAATTTAACTGCACTGCACCCCCGAGTCACTGCTGCGCTCTGCAGTGACCTTAGGTGGAGTTCTCCGCTGCTACGGACGCTGCCCCACCCCGCTATGGCCAACCATTGCATTTAGTACGCTCTTGGCGAATCTCAGCGGTAGAAATTGGCCGTGCGAGCGGCTGTGATGCGGTGTCAGAAAAAAATTGCTGTTTGGCTGTACTCAATCATTCATTACGTATGCCTGTTCTGTGTGACGCCTCTTTAGTGCACTGTGGATGCGAAGAGCGAGCTACCCAGCGACACAACTCATCCTATGTCGTCAGACGCTGACTAAAAGCTGTGAAGGTGGTGGCGCGCGTATCTGCGTAGTATTTGTTTACGTCGCGTACTTCAAGGTTTTGAGGACTGGTTTTGTCACTAACGTCGATCGCCGTTGTATACCGCAGTGACATCGCAGTAATATCGTTCGAGCATATGAGGGATCTTGTCTGTAATAATGGAATCGGACTTATAACAGAGAAAGGTGTTACGGTGGTTAAGTACGCAGTGCTTGCGTGCTGGAAATTACAAACTCTTTATTGCACTGGGTCTAGAGCAGCGACCGTTTGTCGATCCCGGATGTGTTTGACACATTGATGCTGAGCTTTATCACCGATGAAAGGACGGCCAAGCCAAACACCTGTGATGCGATGTTGTGGGTGTAGGGCGTGCTCCAAGCACCGTTTCGTAGTCGTGCTCCGTGTTTGACGCCTTGCAAGAAGGTGTGACGCGCCGTCAGCGTTGTGCTCTCTCTTACGTGGTTGCGACAGGCTATAGTGTTGTGCAATCTTGGTATGCGAGCGAAGAAATCGGCGGCTGTCGCGAGATTGCGTGTCCTTCGCAGAGGTGCTTAGATTAATCAGCGATGACGTAAGTTTGCCTGTTATATTTCGATTGGTCAACATCGTCGATGTCTGTCAGCAATCAGAACAGCCGCGCAGCATACCTGTAGCCGGCAGGGATGTTGGGAGTCGCCCAACCATAGCGCGTACGCCTATAATTTATGTACGGCACGCCGGGGGCGTGACCAATGGTTTTGATTGACAGGTGAATTCGGAGCTAAACTCGTGAATGAAGTCCCCGAATTTATCTCGGGACTGTCATGGAGGCAGCAGCAGCAGCCTGGGTCATCGCTTCCTCTGAAGGCAAATGTCAGTACGGCCGGCTGGACCCGTTTACTGCCATGGCCGACGACGTATTCCAGCGACATTTTGGCCTGCCATAACATCGGTACGATGGTTGTGTAAAGAGTTGGGCGACGACCCACGCCTGCGGAGAGTGCGTACCGGGCCTCATTCGCTTTCGCTCGCAGAGCAAGTCCTCTGCGCCCTCCGGTTCTTCGCGACCGGGAGCTTCCAGGGGAGCGTCGGCGCAGACCGCTTTATTCGACGCCACCAAAGCACTCTGAGCCGCTCTGTCGACGTGCTTATCGACGCAGCTGTGTAGAAGCGGTGGCTCACTTTGCCCACGACTGCGGCCGAGCGTGCTTTTAAATACGAGATAACATGGTCGTGTGCCGGAGAGAGAATGAGGGACGTCGGAGACGCGGCTGCGGGAAAACACAATGAGAGAGGACTTTATACAAAATTTACACTATTTACAAGTGAGCTGCAGGAACGCTGCATGACGACAGCTCATGAGTAGACCGTTCGATGAATAAGAGCCCCCCGGCCGGGCCGCTGCCGAGGTTTTCGAAGAGTTCCCTCTCCCTAGGGTCCCTAGATGGGGGCCGGGCCTGCAGGGGAAGGAAGTTCTCTCTTGCACCAATCACAACACACACACACACACTCTCACTCGCGAGGGATCACACCGCCGTCACGCGCTGGGAGAGGGGGAACGATGCCATCCACGTAGCGCAGACGCCGGAATGTCCATGAGCGGCGTTCCCGCGCATTTCGAACGCGCGTTCACACTCGGTGTAGGGGAAACGCTCGCTCAACCGGGCAGACGGACGCGGCTTCCGTGGCAATCCAGGCGCTCACCCAAGGCGCGTCTCCGGGTTAGTCGGCGTTCCGCTGCAGCCATGCCGTTGTCTTCCCCACGACGAAGGCGAGACGTAACAGACTGCCCCGCCGGGGGAAGGAGATCCCGATGGACAGGGGACAGCATCCGCTGTCCGGAGGGATGTCGCTTGAGGCTGGTCTCAACCGGAGTCGGTTGTCTCTCGGCGATTCTGGAGCTCAGTGCACTCCGAAGGCTTCCTTTGCACGTGCAGGTTCACAAAGGGCACTGCAAAGTGACTAGTGCTCCGCTAGCGTTAGAACCTTGCCGAAAACCCAACCGCTCAGTCAGCAAGCACGACACAATCCCCACTAAGCAATGCCAGGCTCTTTCCCTCTTACAAAGCAAATTAATCCCTGGGAGTGGTCCAGCAGCAATTAAGAAGTTTCCACGAATTTGCACATTAAACAAGACAGCGCATCTGAATGTAAAACAGTAAACAAAACCAATAGGTTCAAAATCCTATATCAGGAAAAAAAACCACCAGGGAACTGCAACTATGATGCTGACTCTTCTGTTAGGGACCTCAATTTAAGCTATCGGCATTACCTTTGAGACTCCCCTTTTTGTGATGATTTCGATACGTAATGACCACGACAATTACGAACGCGCTTGTTTCCCCTTCATTCTGCATGGCAGGATACTGCCGTCACCTTACATAACCATGCAAAGCTTAGCTCAACATAGAAGCCAAAGTCACAGTAATTTTCCTAATGCCATAAAATCAACTCCGGGCACTTATGCTAGTCGCCAACAATGGCCCGTCTGGCTAGCACTTCCGCGTGTCAGCGGACGCTGCTACACATGGACACCACTAGTGCATGTTGCAAAACAATTTTTTTATCAGAAGAGAGAGAGAGAAAACTTTATTTACAGAGAAATTCGGGGCACGCCCCAGGGTCCCCGCACGACCCCACTGCACTCAAGTGTTTATGTTCCGAAGGTCCATAACACTGGCAGCACGGCCGGTGGCGATGGTCTGCACGGCCGGGTCCTCCCAGCGCAGCAGGGTCTCCCAGTCCTCCCAGGTCTTGAGGTTCTCTAGGTCCCGCGGGGGAGGGTCCGCCGGGCAGAGGGAAATGATGTGGAGGGAAGAGGCGAAGGGTGCTGGGCATAGAGTGCATGCCGGAGTGGGGAAAGAGGGATGATAATGGGCTAGGGTAAGGGGTGAAGGGAGTGTGTGTGTCTGTAGTCTGCGCCAGAGTGTTGCGTGTTTGTTATCTAGGGAGGGGTGGGGCGGGGGGTAGAGCTGGCGTAAGGCTCTGTGCGCCTGGGTCAGCTCACTGAATGAGTGCATGCGCTCCTTCGTGAATCCCCGATCAGAGGCCACCTGAGCCCGGTTTAAAGAACCTCGGGCTAAAAGGTTGGCGGCCTCGTTTCCGGGATTCCCGGAGTGCGCGGGCACCCATATCAGCTCCACTTGGCGGGGCGGGGGGGCATCGGGCGAGTCCAGTATGCCAAAAGCAGGGGCACGGACTCGGCCTCCAGCAAAATTTAGAATCGCAGTTTTAGAATCGCTTAAAATGTACCGGGCTACCGTGCGGGTTATAGCAAGGGCAATGGCGGCTTCCTCTGCAGCCACTGGGGACGTGTCTGGAGGGAGAGGTAGTGTGAGGAGGGCGGATAAAGAGGAGTCCACCACAGCTGCTGTCGCTTCATCACCCGTGCAGGCAGCGTCCACCCACACGGCGTCCGGCTGGGGGCCGTACGCTCGATGGAGTGCCTTCGCACGGGCTCTGCGGCGCTGCTCATTGTGGGACGGGTGCATATTCCTCGGGAGCGGCCTGATGAGGAGCTCGCGGTGAAGGGATCGTGGGATGGCGAGGAGGGTTGGGTCGTTGGCCGGTATTTTGATTCCGAGGGTGTCCAGGATATAACGACCTGTGGAGGTTTGTGTGAGCCTGATGTATTGGGCCTGTCGGTGGGCCTCCGCCAGTTCCCCGATCGTATTGTGGAGGCCCAGGCCTAGTAATCTGTCTGTGGGTGTGTTGAGGGGAAGGTGAAGTGCTACCTTGAATGCCTTGCGAATCAAAGCATCCAAAGCGTTTATGTCATGTTTGGATAGGTGTAAGTATGGGGTAGTGTACAGCACACGGCTGAGGACAAAGGCATGAATGAGGCGACATAGGTCGCGCTCCTTCATGCCTCTATGACGTCCCGAAACCCTGCGGATGAGGTGCGATATCGCGCCTACAACCTGCTTGAGTTTCTTGAGGGTGGTGGTGTTTTTGCCATCGTTCTGAATGTGCAGGCACAATACACGGAGGGTTCCAACCTCAGGTACCGGATCACCATTCAGTTCAATGGCAATGGGGGAGCGGGGGCAGCGGTGGTTCATAGGCCGGATGAGGAAGAGTTCGGACTTCTCTGGGGAGCAAGACAGTCCGATGGTCCGTGCGTAATTTTGGGTGAGGGTGGCTGCTTCCTGTAAGGTGTTCTCTATGTCTCCGTCACTGCCGTGGGTGGTCCACAGGGTGATATTGTCGGCATAAAGAGTGTGCTTCAGGTGGGGAATAGTTGCCAATTCTTGGGCGGGGGCTATAAGGGTAATGCTAAAGAGAAAGGGGGAAAGGACGGACCTTTGAGGTGTGCCGATACTCTGAAGAGTGTAGGAGGGGGAAGACAAAGGGCCGAAGTGTATCTCAGCAGTGCGGTCAGTGAGGAATGCTAGAATGTAGGCATACGTGCGCGCACCCACATTTAAGGGGGATAGAGCAGTCAAGATCGCCTGATGTTCAATGCGATCAAAAGCTTTGGAGAGATCCAAAGCTAAGACTGCCTTGGTGTGACCCGGAAGAAGCGGATCGAAAATGTCGTGTGAGAGTTGCAGCATAGCGTCCTGTGCGGATAGATGGGGGCGAAATCCTACCATGCTATGCGGGTAAAGATTGTTGTCCGCCATGTGACTTGTGAGTCTCGCTAACACAACATGCTCTAGGAGCTTCCCAAGGCATGAGGTTAGCGAAATAGGGCGAAGGTTTTGAAGTGTAAGTGGTTTGTTGGGTTTAGGTATGAATATTACCTTCGCGTGGCGCCAGGACTGCGGGAGGTTACCCTCCCTCCAGCACTGGTTGAAGTATTTCGTAATGTGGGTGATCGATTGGTCATCCAGATTACGGAGCATGGAGTTTGTGATTTGGTCTGCACCAGGTGCGGAGTTGCCGTGGAGAGTCAGGAGGGCCACTCTGACTTCCGTCTCCAATGTAAGCAACGCGTTCGAAACCTATTCCTGCTGAAAACTTTTTTTTTGCACTTTTTTTCTGCAAAACGTTTTTTTTCTGCAGGAATTGCCAAAAAAATGGCTGAGGCTTAGCTAAGGTTAAGCCTAGTCAGATGCGAAGCATATTGATGGCTAGGCTTGGTAATACATGGCTTTCCTTGGTTGAATACTTGGTCATTTTAATACAACCACTAGAAGTGTAGCAAGGATTGCCGTGGCAGCTATATACGGGATCATCGGTGAATTCAATGCAGAGTGTACAACCGCTGCCCCAGCACCGGCTACAACAGCATTCTTGGCACCCATGGAAAGTACATTGGAAACACCCTTAGTTATTCCCGCACCACCACCATTCCCTATAGACTGTACTGATGTACCCCCAGAAGCAGCAGGCACCGCCTCTGATGTGGAGCCTCCACCGCCGCGGCCGACCGCGCGAGCCGGCAACCCCTCTCCTCTGCTGTGACGTCATGTTGTCACGTGGTGTCACGTAGTCACGGTGGTAGCTCCACCGCCACGCTCGACGGGCTGTAGTGTAGCTCTAGTAATATGCTTCGCATAAAAAGAAAAAGCAAACAAATTCAAATTCAAATTCTTTATTTCTGCCTTGTAAAGATACAGACAGCGGAGGCGCAGAAAAAGCTGTGAGAGACAGCTTGACTAAGCCGCAGCCCCCTTTCGCTTGGCAGCAGCTTGACAGCAAGGCTTTTAATACAAAAGGCAGTTGCAAAGCGTGATAACAAGTATACAATAATGAGCAGGTACAAGAGAAAGCGAAAGAACATTATACAATACTGACACAATATTCACATTGGGTAGACTCAGGTAATGGCAGCAAAGAAAAAAAAAGACAAAGAAAAAAAACACAAAACAAAAATTCTACATGCTAGCATACAAAGCACGCAAAGACCTGTTTGACGAACTGAAAAGGTCAAAATTATTATATATATACGCGTTTAGCAGGGACGGAAGAGTGAACTGCAGGCGTTCTCCACCCGAGTTTAACCGTGGGGTCGGGACTATCCATGTCTCCGCATACCTTGTTGTGTAGCTTGCATCTCGGGTATGTAGTTCGGCAAGTTTACGTATGTCGTTTACATTTCTACGTGTTTCGAGTTTAAACCGGACACTCAAGCGATATTTATACAAGTTGTGTATTTTTAGCACACCACTTTGTAGAAAGAGATCTTTGCTTGGCGAGTCCCAGGGGACATTGTAAACATGACGAAGGAACTTTTTCTGAAAAATGTAGATACGCTGAAGACAGCTAACCGTAGCTGTGCCCCACACTAGATGGCAGTAGTTTAAATAGGAGTAGAAAAGTGAATTATAGAGGAGTAACTTTACTGTTCTTGGAATGACGTATCTGAGCCGACTTATGACTCCGGTTATTTGAGCCAGTTTCGTGACAATATGGTCCGTGTGGTGTTCCCAAGACATGCTGGAAGAGAAAACTACTCCAAGGCATTTAAATTGTTCAACTATGTCTATACGTCGTGAGTTTAGTTTAATCTCGATGGGGGAAGGAAGTACTTTTTTTTAGGACGAAATATGACAGCTTTTGTTTTCTTCTCATTTATACGCATGTATCTGGATTCGGACCACTTTTGTAATTCACTCAAGGTGTCATTGCATTCCCGAACAAGGAGATCAAGATCATTTCCAGTAAAAAAGATGCTAGTGTCGTCAGCGTAGATAATAAATTTAGCGGCGGAGTTAATGTTGGAGATACCATTCAGGTACATATTAAAAAGTAATGGTCCCAATATACTACCCTGGGGAACGCCAGAAGTAACAAGTTTTAGTTCAGATGTCACATTGTCTATGCTTACAGCCTGTTTTCTATGCGAAAGATATGATTTCAGGATCATTTGAGCCAGTCCACGAAGACACCAATAACAAAGGCCTGATTTTCAAACTGTGTTAGTATATATTCCTTTTGTTCGAGTAGTGCTAACTCGGCAGATTTATTTTTACAAAACCCAAATTGATTAGGTGACAAAAGGTCATGTTTATCAATAAAATCAGACAACCGTGTATACAGAACTTTTTCAAAAGCTTTCGAGAAGATTGGGAGTATCGATACTGGTCTATAATTTCCTAAATCATTGCGGTCTCCTTTCTTATACAAAACTGTTACTTTGGCTATTTGCATTTTTTTAGGAAATCTGCCCGTAGTAAAGCATAAGTTAAATATATCTGCAAGAACAGGGGCAATAACTCTTATAACATGCTTGACAGGCCTCACTTGAATGCCGTCAATGTCACAGCTATGGCTGTTATTTAGGTTTTGTACGACTGATATAACCTCCTCTGTCGTAACTGGGTTCAGAAATATTGTGTCCCTATTGTAAGAGCTAAAATAGGTGTTGAAATCACTTGACGGGGTGTTATGGGCAAGGGTGGTAAAAAAGTTGTTGAAGGCATCTGCCAACTCTCTGCCGGATACATCTTTATTATCAAGCTTTAAAGCCCGCGGGGTAGCCTGTGGTTGCTCACGCCTCAGTAAGAAATTCAACCTTGACCACAACAGATCGTGGCGACCATTTTTAATTTCAAGAAATGTCGCAAAGTATTCCGCACGAGCGAGACGTAGCTTTTTTGTTAATCTATTTCTGTATTTCTTAAAAATGCTTAGGTCATCTGTTGAACGTGTGTTTAAAAAGATTTTGTACAGTTTGTCTTTCGTTTTAATTTCTTGGCGCAACTCAGAAGATATCCAAGGTTTGCGAGTTTTATGCTTTATTGCACGCACTTTTAGCGGGAAAGAGGAATGGTAGAGCCGTTTAAATACTTGGAGGAACTCATCGTAAGCCTCATTTGCGTCACTGGTAACGTCAATACTATCCCACTCAACTTGTTCCAGTGAGCTGTGAAATGAATTGAGGGTAGCATTGGTTATACTTTGGTACTTCGCTTTCTCCTGCCGGTACTTTACCAGTCTAGTCTTATTTATGCATGCAAACACTGGAAGGTGGTCACTGATCGCACATGATATTACGCCGACTCAACTATCGGTTGGGAAGTGTTCGTAATCAGCAGATCAAGAAGTGACTCACTTTCTTGTGTTACCCTTGTTGGATCGTTAATAAGATTAATAAATCCGTTCGAGGCCAAGACTACGTTAAAGTCTCTAGTAGAGGAGTTATCCTTCAACATATCGATATTAAAATCACCTCCAGCTATTAGAGTGTATTTGTTATCTGTTATAAACGAAAAAAAACAGTCATAAAATTCCAAGAACCTAACCATATTTCCCTTAGGTGGACGATAGCAGACCGAAAACACGAACCTGCCAGTACAGACTGATAGCACTTCAAAATCTTCAGTAATAAGACTGTACGAATCCAGCTTGTCGCATTCAATGTCATCTGACACCAGTAAAGCCACTCCACCCCCCCCCCCCCCGGAGGCCGGAGCGGTTCAAATAATAAGTTTTGTAGTTAGGCATCCTGAAAACGTCGGAATCATCTGTGCTCCAAGTCTCACTGAGCATGATCAAAGAAAAAGCAAATGAAAATTCGCCAAAGAACTCCTCTAAACACATTATCTTGTTTTTTACAGAGCGTGCGTTCAGGTGAATAGCGTTAAGCGTTGTCAGCGCAACACACGAAGCAGTGCGGTTCAAGTCACTCGGCAGATAATACATCTGCTGCATGTCGATTATGTTTCAAGAAAAAACTCTAAAGATACCATGCTGAGTGCTATAGCCGATCCAAATCGCCCTTTCCCTTCACATGAATGGCACTCATTCCCTCACTTCGCCTAACGAAAACCTTTCCATTGACATACCAAGTGAACTTATAGCCTTTTTCTTTGGCACAGACTTTAGTTGCCTGAAGCAGTTCTCTATTTCGGCGTGTTAAATTTTCTTGCATGAAAATGGGCGGGTCGCTATCTTTTAGGTTCTTCTTATTCTTCAACCAGTTTTCTCTTGTAGCTTGCTTTGCAAAACGCACAATGATGCCTGGCGTCTTATCACGTTTAGCGGGAAGTCGATGAACAGTTGCTATCTCCGATTCCATCAAGCGAGGCACTCGAAGTTTATCAGCCACGTTATTTAATATGACTGTTAGATCCTCATCCTGCACTTCTTGTATGCCATGCAGTTCCAAGTTCAGCTGCCTGCTTCGGAATTCAAGATCGTGTATCTCCTTTTCAAACTGAGCTTGTGCTGCCTGATTTAAGTCATCCTTTTTCTCAAGCTCCGATATCCTCTTTTTTAGGTCCATGATATCAGCCTCTTGATGGCCGACCTTTTGCTCAAATTCATCAAACTTCGAAGATATGAAGCTAAGGGACTCCTCCATGCTTTCAATTTTTTCTGCCAGGGGCATCAGCCGTTCCAGCTTTTGGTTAACTGAGAAGAGCGCAAGCTTGATATCTGTTTCAGAGCCGCTACTCTCTTTACTACATGTGTTGGTGTTTCCTGCACTTCTGCATGATGGGCACTGCCACGCTTTCTTTGTGGCCTCATACTTCGATTTGAAGGTCTTTTCAGTAAGACCAGCACATTTTCCAAAGTGATAGTTGCTCTCGCATTTGGAACATTCCACAAATGAATCATCCTCAGAGATGATCACAACACACGTGCTACAGGAATCAGACATTGTTTGAAGTGTACAGAAGTACTCGCAAAATGGATCTCAGTAATGCAAAAAGCATAGCAAATGTCAACAAATGTCAGCAAATGGCAGCAGCAGCAGCAGCAGAAATACTATTAAAATGGATATTATGAAAACATAGGGCTACTAACCTGCAAAAGAGCAGTTTTTCAAATGGTGTTCACGGCTTGCTGCCGCTGCTGCCAAGTGACGGGTGGCCGAAGATGCTCCG
Organism: Amblyomma mixtum; assembly: GCF_055824585.1. Lineage (NCBI taxonomy): Eukaryota > Metazoa > Arthropoda > Arachnida > Ixodida > Ixodidae > Amblyomma > Amblyomma mixtum. Next base: position 1,624,180 of record NC_143018.1, on the reverse strand, counting down.
CTTTTTGTTGGGTCGAGCTGGCTGGGTGCGCATGTGCAGATGATTTCTTGCCAGGAATCCCTCGTCACTGGGGCGGATCCGTGAAATGCACAGCCAGAAGTCGACGCAGCGCTTCGTACGCACGTTCGGTGGGGCCTCGAAGTAGACGGCACTGCAAAAGAGCAGTTTTTCAAATGGTGTTCACGGCTTGCTGCCGCTGCTGCCAAGTGACGGGTGGCCGAAGATGCTCCGCTTTTTGTTGGGTCGAGCTGGCTGGGTGCGCATGTGCAGATGACTTCTTGCCAGGAATCCCTCGTCACTGGGGCGGATCCGTGAAATGCACAGCCAGAAGTCGACGCAGCGCTTCGTACGCACGTTCGGTGGGGCCTCGAAGTAGACGGCACTGCAAAAGAGCAGTTTTTCAAATGGTGTTCACGGCTTGCTGCCGCTGCTGCCAAGTGACGGGTGGCCGAAGATGCTCCGCTTTTTGTTGGGTCGAGCTGGCTGGGTGCGCATGTGCAGATGACTTCTTGCCAGGAATCCCTCGTCACTGGGGCGGATCCGTGAAATGCACAGCCAGAAGTCGACGCAGCGCTTCGTACGCACGTTCGGTGGGGCCTCGAAGTAGACGGCACTGCAAAAGAGCAGTTTTTCAAATGGTGTTCACGGCTTGCTGCCGCTGCTGCCAAGTGACGGGTGGCCGAAGATGCTCCGCTTTTTGTTGGGTCGAGCTGGCTGGGTGCGCATGTGGAGATGACTTCTTGCCAGGAATCCCTCGTCACTGGGGCGGATCCGTGAAATGCACAGCCAGAAGTCGACGCAGCGCTTCGTACGCACGTTCAGTGGGGCCTCGAAGTAGACGGCACTGCAAAAGAGCAGTTTTTCTAATGGTGTTCACGGCTTGCTGCCGCTGCTGCCAGCAGAGACAGCAGAGACATCCTCGGAATCCGCTGCTAACGAGCCGCGCCGCGGCTCAAAGGGGTCGCCTATTCTTCCACCGCGCCCCGCGCGGACGCACACCAACAGTGGCTTTAGCAGCCGACAATCGACAAAAATCAACTGCTCTTCAACACCTGCGAGCCCCAGACGCCAGGAAACTACGATTTGTTCCGCACCCCGGCCGCGCGTCATCATCACCCGAGCAGCGTCTGAACAGTTCAAAGCGAGGGGTTGACGGTCGCGCAAGAAGGAAACGCCTACGAGAACTCCTTTCTTGATTTGGCAACGTCCTTCCTCAAGAGCGCGTTCTGCGGCGTTCTTTCGTACGGTAGCAGTGCGGGCTTTTCTGTGGCGCGCTCCGAGTTTTACGCGTCCTGCTACCGCAGCGTCGCCACAATGGGTCAGGTGGCTTTCGCGCTGTCTGTATACGCCTAGCCAGTCTGGCCCTAGTGCGGTACCTGTCGCATCTGGAGTGCCGTGATGACAGCCTCGGACGATTACGCTGCTGGCCGGCCTTTAACTTTACAATGTCCTCGGCCCGTGCTTCGTCCGTTCTCTCGAGAGCACCCCTCGTCTTGGCTCTCCTTGCGCGTGGTCGCCTTCCTAAAACTGCCATCGCAGAACGGCTCTGCGCGCCTCCCTTTCTCGTGGTGCCCTCACCCTTCTCATCAGCTTTTTGACTCAGAAGCGAGCCGCCTTTTCTACTAGAATTCGAACTATCGGCTCCCTCTTTCGATGAGTCAGTGCGTGCCGCAGCACGTAAGTGTCCCGACTGCCCTTTATCTCCTGCTGAGCATAACTTGCTCTCCTGAGGCTTGCTATTCGATCCTACTACCCTAACGCTCTTGCCCGGAACTTGAACTACGCGACGCTGTTCGGCTAACGTAGCGTTATTGTCCTGGGTACTACCTTCTCGATCGCAGCAATCAGCCTCCTTCGCGGAAAGTGCATGCTTCTCTGGGCTCAAAACCAAGGCATTGCCCCTTTCTTTATTTCTAGCAGTGCCTACATTACCAAACCTCGTAGCCAAGAATCGAGCGCAGTCGTTCCGCTGCAGGCAACCAGTCATCACAAAGGGCTGTTGCACTGCCCCCGACTCGCTGTTCTGCTGCTCAGCGTCTCGTTGTCCGCAACTCTCCGCTGGCGTCCGATGTTTCGCATCCCACCGCTGCCAACCAGTTTGTTAAATACGAGGTAGCATGGTCGTGTGCCGGAGAGGGAATGAGGGACGTCGGAGACGCGGCTGCGGGAAAAGACAATAAGAGAGGACTTTATACAAAATTTACAGTATTTACAAGTGAGCTGCAGGAACGCTGCATGGCGACAGCTCATGAGTAGACCGTTCGATGAAAAAGAGCCCCTCGGCCGTGCCGCTGCCGAGGTTTTTTTTAAAGAGTTCCTTTTCCCTATGGTCCCTAGATGGGGGCCGGGCCTGCAGGGGAAGGAAGTTCTCTCTTGCACCAATCACAACACACACACACTCTCACTCGCGAGGGATCACACCGCCGTCACGCGCTGGGAGAGGGGGAACGATGCCATCCACGCAGCGCAGACGCCGGAATGTCCATGAGCGGCGTTCCCGCGCATTTCGAACGCGCGTTCACACTCGGTGTAGGGGAAACGCTCGCTCAACCGGGCAGACGGACGCGGCTTCCGTGGCAATCCAGGCGCTCACCCAACGCGCGTCTCGGGGTTAGTCGGCGTTCCGCTGCAGCCATGCCGTTGTCTTCCCCACGACGGAGACGTAACAGTGCGTATGTTAAGGAAGGAAGGAAAGAGACTTTAATGGATAATGGAGAGGTCTGCCTGGTTATAGGCCTGGCATGCTACTCCAGATGAGGATGAAAGAAGAGGGTGAAAAAAAAAGTGACATCAAACATACTCAACACACACGCACTCTCTCACACACAATGATTATCAAAGTATGAGTATGTTAAGGAGCTTTTCCTTCTGCGCGGCGGCATCACAGACGTCGTGGGATGCGTCCACGGGACCTACATTGGCATAAAGGCCCATTCGAAGTCCAGCCCTGACATGGTGAAGGCCAACTATTTCACGAGGAAGGCACTATATGCATTGAACACAATGCTTGTAAGAATGCTCTGTTTTGCTTTCATGCATGTTATGGTGAATGGAATGTTCCCCATTTATTAGTGATAGTGGTCCGTGTACTGTGCAGTGTCAGTGGATGTTAAGGAACCCCATATAGTCGAAGTTATTGGCAGCCATTCACCATGGCATGCCTCATCGCTTGAGTTACTTTGGGGCATTAAACCTCAAACACCGCTTCCGTTTATCAGTAACTGAGCAGTTTTACACACAGTGTAGATAATTTTTTGTTTTACCTCATGTTTGCACATGTAATAAGGGCATGAATTTTTCCAGCTATTTCATGCAAGCATTTTAATGGGTTTTTTAAACGGTAGCATTTGTGTCACTTGGCAGATTGCATTCTTATACAATATTCATAGTCGCAATAAATATTTCACTTTGGCTGAAGTGGAAAAGCTCCTGCCGGAAGCACTGGCGTCTCTAAGCCAGGAAAACTGGCAAAACTGTTGTGTTCATGTGGAGAAAGTTGAGGCTGAATCATGGCAACGCGATATGATTGTTGGCGCTGAAATTGAACCGGTTGTCTTCAGCATTTCTGACTCGTGCAACTCCTCCTCTGATGAGTCGAGCACTGATTCGAGTGATGAAGATTTGAGTGGCATCGATGAACTTGCTTACTTCGAATTAATGTGTAATACACATGCTACCGAGTAAAGAGAGAGGACTCATCGGCTTGCTGTGATCACCTTGTGCGTGTGTGGGTGGAAATTTGAAATACATGTGCATGTGGGTGTGTGTGTTGATCAGCCTACCGAGGAAATTATAACATTTCCATCAAATCATTGCAATTCATTGCATCAAATTGTATAGGGAAGTAACTTGCAGTGTAGGTGGTGAGTTGGTCGTGTTAATAGTGTCTGTATAGAAGTAGAATTTGTGAGGGAGTGCAAATAATACTTTTCCAATTAGAATACGTATACTAGTACACGTCGTCAATGTGTGCAGTTTTTGGAAGGTTTCGTTTGGTTTGGTTTATGGGGTTTAACGTCCCAACGCGACTGAGGCTATGAGAGACGCCGTAGTGGAGGGCTCCGGAAATTTCGACCACCTGGGGTTCTTTAACGTGCACTGACATCGCACAGTACACGGGCCTCGAATTTCTCCTCCAAAGAAATTCAACCGCCGCGGCCGGGATCGAACCCGCGTCTTTCGGGCCAGCAGCCGAGCACCATAGCCACTGAACCACCGCGGCGGCCTAGTTTTTGGAAGATTAATTGCAGAAAAATACAGTGGAGCTTAATCAAGCGTTGTGTCAATTATTCGAAAACTATCTCAAAATTTGAGAGCAAATTGGATTGATTTAAAATAATTTTGAACGTATACTGTTTGATTCACTCGACTAACTGAACAGAGATTTATTCAATTATGCTGTCCAAAAAGTTTGAACATTCACAAACCCCTAAGCATTGTCCTCATTTTGTGTGTGAGGGTTGGGAATGGCATGTATAGGTGTCTGATCTTCATGTCCTGAAAAGGGATTCCTGGTTTGGTGTTGTATTGCATTACTGTCAATCTCTGGTCGTTTAGAGATGTTATGCAGTATCAGTGTTGAGGTAGCCAGTACTGTATGTTTTGTCCTGAATTTTTCGGAGGTGTGAATGATTTCAAGCTGGCTCTTGCTCAGTTGAGTGTGAATTTGTTTCGAGTCATATCTTTGTTAGTACATTGGTCAGGCTTTCGTTTTATCAAATACTGTTGTTCGATGGCTCCACATTTTTTTTTTCAATTTTGGAGCACTTGACTGATTGTTTGTTGGTGTACATCCACTGCACGTGTCCTTTAATTTGTATTCACTGTGATCCATGCCACTGGCTGTTTCCAGAATAAAGAATTTCTCGCAAACACTGCGGGGTCAGCATTCTTTATTGTCCTGACTCATTTATTGTTTGCTCTTTCGAAATATTTCTTCCTAGCGTTGTACAACTTTTTCTGCATTCTTACTTGACACTCCCACAGCTTGTAACTCTTTTTACCTGGCTGCATGAAAATCCTGCCTGAGCAGCTTCTGCTCTTCTAGAAGAGCAGGGAAATCGAGCCAAGCTGACTCTTGAGGCAGTACTATTTTCTGTCACTGTGTGAATCAACACTATGTTCAAAATTTAACACTTAACACGGGAAAACCGGCCATATCGAGGTGGTGTGCGTAAAAATAATTTGACCAATCCGCTTAAATATACTGCTCATTTGCCGCATATATAGCCAAGTTATAGAGCTCTCTTCAATGACAAAGGAAAACGTGCTTTGCTTAAGAACGAAAGATATCTTAACAAAAACCAAAGAACTGCAGATATTCACAAGAATGTGACATATATACAGTCAGAAAATAGGCGATTAATAAGTCTAGAACATGTTTTCTGCGCTCCTGAAAAATAAACCAGCATTCTAAATGAAGAGACATGCTTATGAACTTTGCGATCAGTAAAAAATAATTGTTCTCGCCAAGTCCTTTGGGCTACTCTACAGCACAGTGCCAAAGTCGGTCCCAGACCCTTTTGTCGGAGACTGGATCAGCCGCTAACCGGTTGCACGGAACAATTCATAACATGTCAGGTACCTTAAGAGAGACCCACAACAAAGTGGGCTCCTCGGCAACGACGAAATCGAAAGTTGCAGACGGCCACTTGTTAATCGGGCCACTGCAGAACACTCATCACTGTGCTAATTAATTAAACCCGACGAATGAATGTCATCTTTCGCACAAACCTCTCGCTTGCATCTAAAAAGTATAGTAACAATGCTGCAGAATCGGGAAGAAAACCACCACTGCTGACCAAAAGCCGGTGCGAGCTCATTGACAACGAATTTCGGACAGATCACATTAACGCGGTATGCATTAAATGAACAGATGCATGCAGTTCATTTCAGAGCACGGCCTAATATTCAAGCGATTCTGAACAAAATAAGTTTTCTCATTCAAGTCATGCGAAATTTAACTTGCGATGGAAAAAAAAAATGTGCGAAAAAAAAAAGTTCCCCCACCCGGGATTTGAACCCACGCACTCCCTTGCCTGTCGACTCTCCGGAGCGACGCGTTAGACCACACGGCCACAGAACAGCGCGAAGTGATACACCTTTCGTTATTTTTTTTTGCGGACTACTTCCGTAGCCTTCACAGCGTTGCACATGTACCTCGTCGCCATTGCCAGTCAGCTGATGATGGGACCGTAGCGTTGGTAGCGCTCCTTCGCGGTACAAATAAAAATTTAATAATGCATGAATCACTCTAAAGCGCTTTAATTACAAATCTTGCACACTTTTGTCTAACTGCACACGCAATGCCCTTGGTGGAGCGACACACAAATGAAAAGTTCACCGGCTGTTTGCTCACGTGACCCGTTCTTTGTAGACCGCCTAAGAAGCCGATGAGGTGGCTCCGATGTGATGATAAAGCACGGAATATATCCTGATAACCCAATGAAGTTGGAGGCGTGACGAGGGTGGGATTTTGTCTTCCTACCATTAATTCACTCATCTGAGGGCGTCGCCAGAGCTCGGGAAGATTCCGAGTTTCAGGAAACTCGGGCCTTCCAGCATAGCGCCCCTGGAGTCAAGCTGCCGTAACTGTAAGCAGCCCTAGAATGTGCTGTGGCTTTTCGTGAAGGCGAGATGTGTGCTAAGCGACGTTTAGGCTAGGAAATTTTGGTTATCTATCTACGGGACCTCAGAAACATAGGAAGAAATCTGAAATGTTTCCGTAGAAAGGGTTGATATTGCCGCGAATCTTTGTAGCGTTTGTTTGTTGTGTTTATTTGTTCATGCTTCAAGGCTGCCGGCACGCCGCTTTATCGCTTCGTTTGTGACGCAAGACGCGCTTAGAATTATCTCGATTGATCGCATCCGGACGGAACCGGTTCTAGTTTGCGCCAGAATGTTCTAGTAACTTCTAAAGCTTTATCTCGAAGGTTCGCTATCAGCTTTAAAAAGAGCACGGCCGACAGCGGCGGTCATTCTGTTCGACGACCACCGAGCGCGCTTGTTGCTAAGCCGCCGCCGAGTGATTCAGTTCTTTGCGGCCGCAAGTCAGCCAGAATAAAGAGTTTCGTTTCGAAGACGTTCTCGCTGTTTTCCTGTTCACCGTATTGCAGTCACCACTACGTGACATCTGGTGGAGGTGCTGACCTGCTATCCAGCTATGCCCCTCACGCTGGATCCTAATGCACAGCCAACGCCCGTCGTGCTTCGCCAACCCCGTGATCCACCGACTTTCCGTGGAGAACCACATGAAGATGTCGAAGACTGGCTGGACATGTACGACCGTGTGGCAACGCTGAACACGTGGGATGACAGCGCTAAGCTTCGGAACGTCTATTTTGCAGTGGTCGGTACTGCGAGAACGTGCTTTGAGAACCACTAACCTTCCCTCACGACCTGGCCGACCTTGAAGAAGCAGTCAGTGGGTACGTTCACTAGCGTCGTACGGAAGAAAAGAGCGGAGCTCCTGCTGCAGTCACGAATTCAGCTTCCAAGCGAGACCGTGACTGTGTACGTGGAAGAAATGAAACGCCTTTTTAGGCGCTCCAACCCTGACATGACTGAGGAAAAGAAGCTCAACTTTCTAATGCGTGGCGTAAAGGAGGAACTGTTCACTGGTTTGATCCGAGATCCTCCAAAAACCGTCGCCCAGTTTCTGGTTGAAGGTTCCACCATTGAAAAGACCCTTGACGCCAGGACCCGTCACTACAATCGACCACTTCAAGTGCTGACGGCAAGCCGCCCAGAAGATACCGTTGCAAGCGGGGATAAGCTGCAAGATTTGATACGCGAAATTGTTCGCGAAGAACTTCGTCGTCTGCTACCATCCCCAATGCAGCAGACGCAGCAGACTCCGGTGGCGTCGCTCACGGACATCATCCGTGAAGAAGTGCAGCATGCGCTTGGCTGCCCGTCACAGACGACACTAACGGAAGCTGAAGCCATCAACTACGCAGCCGCACTACGCAGTCCTGCGCCCCGACGACACCAACCAAGCCCTCTTCGACAGTCACCAGCTCAACAAGAACGACGAACCCTTGCTCCCGCCCGCCCGCCTTACGAGCGAAGCAACGGAAGTAGGAAATGCGACCAGTGGAGGACTTCCGAAAACCGCCCACTATGCTTCCATTCTGGCCACGCCGGGCACATACTTCGCCACTGCCCTTACAGGCGCATCGGCCTGCGAGGTTTTGCCATCGACGCCCCACGACCGCTCCCCGGCCAGCGACCACGGGAAATCGATGACTACCTGCGTAGAGGGGAGTACGCGTCGTCAAGCCGTCTTTCCCGCTCCCCTTCGCTGTCCACAGCACGTTTTTTATCACCGGGCCGCAGCTACGCCGCGGCTGTCGGAGGAACGTCCCCTAGACCCCGTAGGGGAAACTAAACAAAGCAACCTGTGGAGGTCAGGTTGCTTGCCGAGGAAACGACGAAGATCCTCCAGCGACCACGCCGTATGAGGACGCCGCACCAAATACACCGACGACGCATACAACCTCGACCACGACGCAAACCGCCTTCAAAACTACGCCGCCATCAAGAAAAGCTACGACCACACGCCCCTCCCACTATTCACATATCCGACGAAGCCGCAACCCGACGCCGAGGACGACGTGTAACTCCAGAGCCAGGACATCCGACTTAGAAGCGGTTATCGACGGCCGGAAAGTCACCACTCTAGTCGACACATCATCATCATCGTCATCATCAGCCTGACTACACCCACTGCAGGGCAAAGGTCTCTGCCATGTCTCTCCAATTAACCCTGTCATTTGTCAGTTGCCGCCACTGTATCCCCGCAAACTTCTTAATCTCATCCGCCCACCTAACTTTCTTCCGTCCCCTGCTACGTTTGCTTTCTCTTGGAATCCACTCCGTTACCCTTAAGGACCAGTTGTTATCATGCCTTCGCATTACATGCCCTGCCCAAGCCCATTTCTTCCTCTTGATTTCAACTAAGATGTAATTAACCCGTGTTTGTTCCCTCACCCACTCCGCCCCCTTCCGATCTCTTAACGTTACACCTATCATTTTCCTTTCCATAGCTCGCTGCGTTGTTCTTAACTTAAGCTGAACCCTCTTTGTTAGCCTCCACGTTTCTGCCCCTTACGTGAGTACCGGTAGGATAAAGCTGTTGCATACTTTTCTCTTCAGGGATATTGGTAAGCTACCATTCATGATCTGAGAGAACCTGCCATATGCGCTCCACCCCATTCTTATTCTTCTAGTTATTTCCCTCTCATGATCAGGATCTGCGGTCACTACCTGCCCTTAGTAGACATATTCTCTTACTACTTCCAGCACCTCGCTACCAATTAAGAACTGCTGTTCCCTTGCTAAGCTGTTGAACATTACTTTGGTTTTCTGCATGTTAATTCTTAGCCCCACCGTTCTGCTCTACCTGTCTAACTGATTGATCATGCTTTGCAATTCTTGTCATGAGTGGCTTAGCAAGGCAATGTCCTCAGCGAATCGCAAATTACTCAGGTATTCTCCATTAACTCTTATCCCCAACTGTTCCCATTCCAGTCCCCGGAATACCTCCTGTAAGCAGGCAGTGAAGAGCAATGGTGAGATCGCGTCTCCCTGCCTGACACCTTTCCACATTTGGAATTTTATTGCTGACTTTATGGAGAGCTATAGTAGCTGTGCAATCGTTATAAATATCTTCCAATATTTTCACATAACACTATTCCACACCCTGATTCCGCAATGCCTGCATGACAGCCGAGGTTTCCACTGAGTCAAATGCTTTTTCGTAATCAATGAAGCCTATATATAGGGGTTGGTTATATTCTGCGCAGTTCTCTGTCACCTGATTGATAGTGTGAATGTGATCTGTTGTCGAGTATCCTTTACGAAAGCCTGCCTGATCATTTGGTTGACTAAAGTCCAAGGTTGTCCTGACTCTATTAGCGATTACCTTAGTAAATACCTAGTAGGCAACGGACAATAAGCTGATTGGTCAGTAATTCTTCAAGTCCTTGACGTCTCCTTTCTTATGAATTAAGAAAATGTTAGCGTTCTTTCAAGCTTCTGGTACTCTCGAGGTCACAAGGCATTGCGTATACAGGGTGGCTAGTTTTTGTAGCACAATCTCTCCTCCGTCCTTCAACAAACCTGCTGTTACCTGATCCCCACCAGCTGCTTTCCCTCTTTGCATTGCTCCTAAGGCTTTCTTTACTTCCTCCTTCGTTACTGGCAGGATGTCCCATTGCTGTACTCGACTGCCTCCCTCAGTAACTTGATGATTACATTCGCTATGTATAGATTTGTGTAGAACTCTTCGGTTAATTCAACTGTCTTATCCATATTGCTGACGACATTGCCCTGTTTATCTTTTAGCGCATACATCTGGTTTTTACCTATGCCCAGTTTTCTCCTCACTGATTTTAGGCTACCTCCGTTCCTGAGAGCATGCTCGATTTTCTCCATGTTAAACTTTCTTATGTCGGCTACCTTGCGCTTATTTATTAACTTCGATAGCTCTGCTAGTTCTATCCTGTCTGTGGAGTTAGACGTCCTCATGCTTTGGTGTTTCTTAATCAGATCTTTAGTCTCCTGAGGTAGCTTGCTGCTATCCTGTCGAACCATCCTACCACCTACTTCTGCTGCGCACTCTGTAACGATAGCTGTAAGATTATCATTCATTGTTTCAACACTACGATCGTCTTCTTCAGTTAAAGCGGAAAATCTATTTTGCAGCGACATTTGGAGCGACTTTCCAGTCGACACAGGAGCCGATTATTCGGTGATGAGCGGACCATTCACTGCGCAACTGAGGAAAGTAACGACCGCTTGGGACGGCCCACAAATTCGCACCGCAGGGGGCCACGTCATTACGCCATCAGGACGATGCACAGCGCGAGTGACTCTCAAGGGACATACCTATCCCGCGACATTCGTAGTGCTACCGCAATATTCCCGCGAAGTGATCCTGGGCATGGATTTCCCTAATGAGCATCAGGCGATCATCGACCTGCGATCCAAGATGATCACACTTTCCACGGACGAGGCCATGCCGTCGATGAGAACTCCGGAACATCACGTTGCACTTAGTATCCTGGAGGAACAAGTGAGTGTCCCACCCTGCTCAAGCGTCATCGTCACCGTCGGCGCCACGGAAGCGAGTGACACTGAAGCCATTATCGAGGGGAACATGCAGTTGCTTCTCGACCGAGGAATCGGCATCGCAACAGGCATCGCACATTTCCGCAAAGGCCAAGGCGAAGTACTGCTGACTAACTTTAGCGAAGAATACCGGCACATTAACAAAGGAACGACGATTGCATTCCTCGACGAAATATCCGACGTACGAGACTTCTTCGCGCTCTCCGAACCATCCGTAGAAGATTCGCCTGACCAAGAGAGTTCGCCCACTTTCGACATAAACCCAGCCCTGCCCCGGAGCAAACAAGACAAGATCCGCAATCTCCTTCGAAGCTACAGCGAGTGCTGCTCGTCATCGCCGAAGGTGCGACAAACGCCGATTGCCAAGCATCGCATTATAACCGACCAGCACGCCCGACCTCTCTGCCAGAGCCCCTACCGAGTGTCGCTGCGAGAACGACAAGCCATCCGGAACCAAGTGGAAGAAATGCTGCGCGACGACGTTATTCAGCCTTCAAAGAGCCCCTGGGCGGCACCTGTGGTTCTAGTGAGAAAGAAAGACGGTGCACTGCGATTCTGCGTTGATTACCGGCGCTTGAACAACATCACAAAGAAGGACGTCTACCCCCTCCCTTGCATCGACGACACACTCGACCGGCTCTGCAAGGCCAGATATTTCTCATCGATGGACCTCAAGAGCGGCTACTGGCTAATTGAGGTCGATGAAAGAGATCGCAAGAAGACGGCGTTCATCACTCCAGATGGCCTTTTCGAGTTCAAGGTGATGCCGTTTGGTCTCTGTTCCGCACCAGCGACATTTCAACGAGTAATGGATACAGTGCTGGCAGGCATGAAGTGGCAGATTTGTCTGGTATATTTAGATGACGTCGTTGTCTTCGCCTCGAGCTTTGAGGAGCATCTGAAAAGGCTTAGAACAGTACTAGACGCAATCAAATCGTCCGGGCTAACCTTGAAAGCAGAGAAGTGGCACTGTACCTATGAAGAGCCTGTTGTTAGCAAGGAGGGAGTACGCCCAGACCCGCAGAAAACAGCTGCTATCGCAATGTTTTCGCCACCGGCCGATAAGAAAGCTGTGCGCAGATTCCTCAGACTGTGCGCGTAATACCGACGTTTCGTCGAAAACTTTTCGCGCATCGCCGAGCCACTGACCCACCTGACAAAGGCAGCTGTGCCATTTAAATGGGAAGCGCCGCAAATAGAAGCCTTCAAGGAAGAGAGAAAAAGATGAAAAGGCCGAGACTGAAATTCATACCGACGCAAGTAGTGTGGGCCTAGGCGCTATCCTCGTTCAGAAAATTGACGGAGTGGAGAAGTTCATCGCGTACGCTAGCCGTTCCCTGTCCAAAGCCGAACCTAATTATTCGACAACTGAGAAGGAGTGTCTTGCCATCATCTGGGCTACGTCCAAATTCCGCCCCTACCTGTACGGACGACCATTCAAGGTGGTCAGCGATCACCACGCACTGTGCTGGCTCGCCAGTTTGAAGGACCCCTCCGACCGCCTCGCTCGATGGAGCCTACGGCTCCAGGAGTTTGATGTAACCGTCGTTTACAAGTCTGGACGCAAGCACTCTGACGCCGACTGCCTGTCACGAGCCCCTGTAGATGCACCGCCGCCGGACGACGATGAGAACGCCTTCCTGGGACCCATCAGCTCCAGCTCTTTAGGACAACAGCAACGCTCGGACACCGAAATAAAATGCCTCATCGAATACTTGGAAGGCAAGGTTTCTTCATCCCCCGCCTGTTCCAAGCGAGGATTGCAAGGTGTTTCGCAGGACGACACATCGATGAAGACTAGTTCGTGGCCCCCAGGCCTATGCCCAAAGGAAAAAGCCCCCGTTTATTGCAACTTGACAAGCATATATTCAGACACGGGGTACGTCACGCATGCGCCGAGCTTCACAAGAGTACACGTGCACTTGCTACGGTAGATACTATCACACGAGGATCGATAACGCCACATCTTCCCTTTCCCTTTGAGAAAACTAAAGCAGCAACTTGCAAAACAAAATACAACAACTAATCAATGGAAGCGGTTCCATGAATGGCATTCAGAAATACCGTACCGTTCCGGCTTCCTTACTTTTCGACCAAAGCGTGTGACATGTTCACCCTGTTCCGCAAGCGAAGAGGTTTCCGGTGGCGGCTGCAACGGATCACTTGGGAGAGCTTCCGTTCCGTTCTCCTCAAGACCGTCTGGGACAGTTTGTGCAATAGAAACAGAGTTTCCGTTCTCCTCTGTACCATCTAGGCTAGACAGAAATTCATGCTCCCCGTCCTTGGAATCCGAGCCTCTGTTTGGCGCCTGCTTGATTAGCGCTCGCCGGTTTCGTTCAATCTGGCCCCCGCTCTCCAAAACCACAATATACGAGCGTGGCCGCATTGCGCGCTGAAGCACCACACCTTTTCGCCTGTAGTCCTTGACCCAAACAGAATCACCTGGCACCAACGGGAACATATGTAGGGCAGCATGCCGGCGATCATAATTTTGCCGCTGGGTCTCCCTGAAAGCTGTGTCTTTTTCCCGTGCTTCTTTGAGATTGGGGGCCTTGGGTGCCAGCTTCTTTGGGTGGAGAGGCGCAGGCGCCGCCCCATGAGTAGCTCTGCTGGCGTTTTTCCTAGGGGTCCCGGCGTGTCCCTGTATGCTAACAAAGCCAGATGTAGGTCACCAGATTTTAGCAAGAGCTCTTTCACAGTTTTTACCATTTTTTGTACCTCCCCATTTGCCTGCGGGTACCTAGGGCTACACGTCACACGTTTTAATCCATAACAGTTCGCGAACTGGCTGAACTCCTGGCTGACAAATTGAGCACCGTTATCGGTTACCAGCGTTTCCGGTATACCGTGAGTAGAAAACACCTTCTTGAGATGATACATAACGTCTGTGCTGCTAAGAGAGGTCAGCGGACACAATTCTGGAAATCGAGATAAGTAATCAACTATGAGCAAGTAGTAACAGCCTTTCACATGGCAGATATCCGCGGCAACCCTTTGCCATGGCCGAAAAGGTGTCTCGGTCGGGATCATTGGCTCGTATGGCTGGAAGCGGAATTGGGAACACGTGCGGCAGTCAGCAATGAATACCGCAAGCTGAGCGCTTACACTTGGCCGCCACACGGACTCCCTTTTGCCCTTGCTCTACACCTTACAACATCCTGGTGGCCCTCATGAAGCAGTTTTAACATTCTGCTTCTAAGGCAGTGTGGCATAACAGTGCGAGTGCCGTGCATGAGGACACCTTTACACACGCTCAAAACGGCGCGATCCTGCCAATAGGGCCTCAAAACGGCCTATAACGAAGGTAGACTAGGCCACCCCTCACGGACGTAGCGACACAACGTACGACAAGTCTCGTCCTTTGCCTTTTCTTCGGCTACTAGCCCGAAGTGCTGCGACTCGCTAACTCAGATAACACGCCGGCAACGTAATAGTTGACTTCATCGACCGAAAGAAAGTTCTTTGTCTTTTGGCCTGCCACTGGTGCTCTGGAGAGTTCATCAGCTATTTGGAGATTTTTGCCCGGGACATACTGCACCTCAAAGCTGAACCGCATTAGCCGCATTCTAAACCTTTGAACGCGAGGCGGAACCAGATCAAGTGGCGTCTTTCCTAGCAAAGTAACCAACAGTTTGTGGTCTGTTTCTACAGTAATGTGCAGTCCCCGCACATAGCTTTCGAGACGTTCCGCGGCCCATGTTATAGCTAAAGTCTCCTTTAAAATTTGTACATAGCGCATCTCAGTTGGTGTCAATGACCTTGAGACGAAAACAACTGGCCGCTTTTCTTTATTCAGTTGTACTTGCAGTAAAACTGCTCCTAGGCCGTACGACGAAGCATCTGCAGAAATAATCGTTGGACGTTGTGCATCAAACTTAGCCATACACCTACCTGAGCTGATAGCACTCTTCACGCTATCAAAAGCTATCTGCTGAGGCGCTGCCCAGACCCACTCAGTGTTCTTTTGCAGCAGTTGACGCAAAGGCGTTGTTTGCTCAGCCAAGTCTGGAATGAATCGTGAACAATGATTAGCAAGACCTAAAAACCTGCGTATTTCTGCAACGTTCGATGGCGGCTTTATATCTGCAATTGCGCGAACCTTCGCTGGATCCGGGCGTATGCCATCTTGGCTCACGCGGCACCCAAGAAAACAAAGCTATTTTACACTGAACTGGCGCTTTTCTTTGTTTAGGGTCACACCGTTTTCGGCCAAGCGTTCCAAGGTGCGAAACAACCGTTCGTCGTGTTCCTTGTGAGTAGAGCCAAAGACAAGGACGTCGTCCATTAAGTTCACTACGCCCTGAATTCCCTCAAGAATCTTGCACATTTGGTTTTGGAAATACTGCGGAGCCGAAGTTATGCCAAAGGGTAGCCGCTCAAAGAAATAACGGCCGAACGGAGTAATGAAGGTTGTGAGCGGCTGACATTCCTTTGCTAACCTCACTTGATGGAAACCAGAGTTTGCGTCAAGTTTGGAAAACTTGACGGCACCGCTGAGCAACCCGAGTGTCTCATCAACCGTGGGGAGCACAAACTGTTCGCGTTGCACCGATTTGTTTAGTTGAGTCAGGTCAACGCATATTCGCACTTGTCCTGAAGGTTTCAAGACGGGCACTATGCCAGCACACCACTTCGTAGGCCCTTGAACTTTACGAATGACCCCATTCTTTTCCATCTCTTCCAGCTCTTGTTTTACGCCGTCTCGAAGCGGGATGGGTATGAGACGAGCAGTGTGAATGGCATAGGGCACGGCATCTGGTTTAAGACGAATACAGTATTCGCCTTTCATGGTCCCTAGACCGCGGAACAAGGAACCAAATCGCGTCTGCGCTACCTGATGAACTGATGCTTCGCCCACAAATTTAACTATTCCCAGGGCTTCTATTCCGGGTAAGCCAAGAATCGCACCGCTCACCGTATCGAAAACGAACACATCCTCTCTAACCGAAGCACTCTTCCACAGAATGTCAGCAGTAAACTTTCCGTTCAAGTCCAACCTGTCACCGCCTGGTCCCATCAGAATAACATCAGAAGGCTGTAGTACCTTCGGCAGCGCTGGAAACGACCGTGGGACAACATTTACCTCAGCTCTTGTGTCAACTTTCGCCGAAACAACTGCACCATTAATAGCAATCTGAACAAAGCGAGCCTTTGCAGATGACACAGCCAAATCTCCCACGGAAAATGTCACACAGTTCATGTTCGGTTGCTCACCTAGAGGACTGCAGATGCCTACCTCTGAAGGCCATGCTTGGGGTTCCGTGGTCTTGTGTGCCCGTGAGCAGACAGCTGCGAAATGTCCCCGGCGCTGGCACACGTAGCACAGTGCTCCTCTGGCAGGGCACGACGACCTCGAATGAGGGCCCTACCGCAAGCGGCACACGTCTGATGATCCGGACGTCTCTGGTTTGATGTCCGCCTATGAACAGTGTCGACTTCAGCCCTCGTCAGGGATTCATCCTCTTAGCGGTCCACAACGCTCCGAAGATCCTGCTGCTGTCGCTGCACAGCTTATTTCAGGCGTGCCTTGGTGAGAGCACTTTTTAGAGTCAGCGCCGCATCCATTTGGAAGAGCTTCCGACAACTTTGCGTCCCGTAGTCCAACTACAAAGCGGTCGAGAATCATCCGCTCTTTCATCTTCCCGTAGTCGCATCTATCGGCCAGCGTATGTTACTCTTGAACATACTGATCTACAGACTCGCCTGGTGCTTGGTGGCGGCGATGAAAGCACGCACTTTCGTAGACTAAGTTCCTTGTGGTGACAAAATGGGCGCCGAACTGTGTCTTCACCACGTCGTATTTCTTCGAGTCTTCCTAGGACAAGTTGAAAGTCTTGAAAATGTTGCGTGCCTGTCGTCCCATCGTGTACAGCAACGTACGCACCTGAGCCTCATGACTTCGCTCATTAAGTCCTGAGGCGAATCGGTAGTCACCGAATTCTTGCATCCACCCAGGCCACTCGGACGTCTTGTCGAAGTTGAAGATCGCTGGCGGCTGCACCAAAAAAGGCTGAGACGAAACCTTCGTTTCTTCCGACATTTTCTGGACTGTTATCCGGCTGGTATACGATGCTGCTGGCGGCCGGCCACAGGCGGTAACCTTACGTCTGCCGTGGGCCTAAGCCCAAAGGAAAAAGCCCCCGTTTATTGCAACTTCACAAGCATATATACAGACACGGAGTACGTCACGCATGCGCCGAGCTTCACAAGAGTACACGTGCACTTGCTACGGTAGATACTATCACACGAGGATCGATAACGCCTACAGATTGTCTTCGTTCTGTTTACAGAATGATGTCCTCGTGAAGAAGAACTTTGCAGCGAACAAGACAGCCTACCTCCTTGTTGTACCTGTAAGTCTGCGCGGAGAAGTTCTTCAGGCCTCACACGACGAGCCGACAGCTGGACATCTCGGGTTTTCTCGCGCCCTCCGCCGCATTCAAGACAAGTATTACTGGACCCGACTGTCTGCCGATATCGCACATTATGTGAAAACCTGCCGAGATTGTCAGCGACGAATGATCCCTCCATCCCGACCAGCAGGATTTCTGAACCCCATTGAACCCCCCTCAAGGCTCTTTCAGCAGATCGGCATGGACTTGCTTGGCCCTTTCCCGAAATCATCATCTGGGAATAAGTGGATCATTATAGCGACCGACTACCTGATCCGCTACGCCGAGCCAAAAGCCCTACCGAACGGAACACAGCAGAAGTCGCCAAATTTTTCGTGGAGAACATTCTTCTGCGACACGGCGCCCCCGATGTGCTCATCACTGACAGAGGAACAGCATTCACGGCGGAACTGACGCAAGCCATTCTCCATTACAGCCAAACCAGCCACCGGAGAACAACTGCATACCACCCGCAGACCAACGGACTGACCGAGCGCCTCAACAAAACCATCGCCGATATGCTCGCCACGTATGTTGATGCTGAACACAAGACCGACGTCATCTTGCCTTACGTATTCTTCGCCTACAACACCGCAGTGCAGGAGACCACCCAGATGACTACTTTTAGGCTCGTCCATGGCAGGGAGGCCACGACCACGCTGGACGCCATGCTGCCGAACGTTACCGAGGAAGATAACGTCGATGTCGCCGCCTACCTTCAACGCGCAGAAGAAGCCTGAAGACTGCCCGATTAAGGATCAAAGACCAGCAGCGGACCGACGCCAGACCCTACAACCTACGAAGACGCAACGTGGAATTCAAGCCAGGAGACCGAGTGTGGGTTTGGACGCCCATCCGCCGCCGAGGATTGAGTGAAAAGCTTTTGCGCCGCTATTTCGGCCCGTACAAGGTTCCTCGTCGGCTAGGTGAATTGGACTATGAAGTCGTTTCTGACCAAATGACTGCATCTCAGCGACGCCGCGTACGACCAAAAGTAGTCCATGTCGTACGCCTAAAGCCCTATCATGCACGCTAGAGGACGCCGTGTTTCCACATTCGGTGTTTGTTCTCGCACAATCCATTTTTGATTGTTGATAGCCGCATTATACTCTAAAGCATCGAGTCGATGCTTCTTTGAGAGGGGAGTAATGCCGCGCATCTTTTTAGCGTTTGTTTGTTGTGTTTATTTGTTCATGGTACAAGGCTGCCGGCACGCCGCTTTATCGCTTCGTTTGTGACGCAAGACGGCCCTAGAATTATCTTGTTTTTGCGCCAGAATGTTCTAGTAACTTCTAAAGCTTTATCTCGAAGGTTCGCTATCAGCTTTAAAAAGATCACGGCCGATAGCGGCAGTCATTCTTTTCGATGACCGCCGAGCACGCTTGTTGCTATGCCGCCGCCGAGTGATTCAGTTCTTTGCGGGCGCAAGTCAGCCCGAATAAAGAGTTTCGTTTCGAAGACGTTCTCGCTCTTTTCCTGTTCACCGTACTGAAGTCACCACTACGTGACAATGTACATAAAATGCTTGCAAATCGCGTAATCGTGAGTCATAAAAAGAAGCAATTTTTCGCTTTTTTTCTTACCCTGTCTGCGTCGAAGTACACTTTATTGTCATCGCACTCATAAAAACTTTCGGAATCGATATCCTTCAGCTCTATAATGCCTACTGTTGCAGTGATGGCCACTGCCGTAGACAGAGAGCGATTGATTTCTTTTGCGATCTCCTGAAAAGAAAAGAAATTATAACTGGATCCAAGATGCTGTCATGATTGCAGCATAGATCATTCCTACCGGCAGCCTCTAGAGTGTAGGCGTCAAGATTTCAGGCTGTTTTCCAGTAGCGTTTCTTTCAAGGAACCACTTAAGTAGCAGGCAAAATATGCTTACTTACTGCGTTTTCATCATGGAGAATTCATTTGCGATACAAAGTCACATGGCATGCTGTTTGAGAAATTCGTAAGTTGGAACAAATTAGTGATGGCACCAATTCTGCGCTGAATCTGCGGGAGCGGGTTTGATTGACAAGCCCAAACCATGTGGAGGTGTCAGCCACCTCCCCACAGAATTGGCATGCGCCATCAAAGGATGTATTGAAATGTTTAAGCACCACCTGGCACAGTACAGTGTTAGCGAGAATTTTGATGAGGAGGCGCTCGTCAGCATGATCCAGTCCCTTACAACGGCCCGGGTAGCGCCGGTGCTGCACCTTGTAGTAATCGGTGATGTGTTTGAATGTAAGGGCCAGATTGTGTGATTGGAAGTAGGCTTCCAAGGACAGGCCCCTCCAATCCCAACCCCACCAGAGAGTACTGGGAGGCGGCCCTGCTCGGCTGTCAAGACCTAAAGACCCCAAAGGCCGTGGTTCAACGGACGCGGGCGGCGTTGCTTGCCAATGGGGCCCCGGAATAGGGGCTGCACCTATTATTGTGAGGAGTAAAAGGGGCAATAGGGTCCTACCCCAATCACCTTTCTGTAAAAAATTTAATACACGATGAATGTTTTTCACCACCACAACCGAGAGTGGAGTGCGGGCAGATAGATACCCGTACAACACATCATAGGCTTTGTCTGGAAAGCTAATAAAATGAATTACTAATCCTATCCTAGCCGCCTCTGCTGCAATCTCAAAAAGCCGAATAGCAATAAGGCTTTATGTAGTTATTTTTGGGCTGCATCTCCATAAGACCGGAGTCATCGTAATTTGCTATGTGTTTTAAATTCTTCTCGGTAAATAAGGTTTACCCATAATGAAGAGGTATGCAGCTTCACCATTTATTTGTGTAGGCTGACTGCCTTTCTGGCCAATAAATTTTAACTTCATGCCTGCAACTTTGTGACAAACATTGCGAACGAACTCCTTTTTACATACGCCGTCCTTCAAATATATAAACAAAATTATGGCTATACAAAATTAAGCACGTCCGCAAGTACTGCGGTTTATTCGCCGGAAAAAAAGAATGCCCATGACTGCGTAACTTCCTACTACGAAATTTGAGCGCCGCTCATCAGCTGTTTCAGCTTTTCGATACATTTAGGCAAACAATTCGAGCAAGACATATATGTACACTTACAGACAACTTGTTATCACATATCGAGATACGCCGCCACCGATACGGCCCTCTGATTGCCGCCGCACAAGGGCATTGGGGGAGGAGCTAAGAGAGCCATTAAGTTATCGGGAGATCGCGGGAGGCAGGGCGTGGCGCATACGAACGTCGCGCGGCGAAGTGATAGCAGCGACTGATTGATGCCGTTGGCGCCGCTAGCGAGTCAAGTGATCGTGGCTCAGCGTTTCGGCTTGGGATGCACGCACTGGATCCGCTGATGCCGAGCCGGTGCTTCGGCGACCGTACACCGCTCGTATCGCGCGCTCCCCGCCACAGATTGAAGGGGGCGGGGGGAGAGGAGGGCTATGCGTTTCGGCTTGGGCGTGAGGAACGGGCGCCAAGCAGCTGCGCTCTAAAACTGGCTGACGAGTGCGCTTCTCCGTAATGCGATTTTTGAAGCAGGTACTGTGATACGTGAACCGTATAGGGAACCACGTACAAAACGCACAGTGCCTGAGGCCGCTCTAGATTCTTTCGGCTTCGGCAGTGCACAGCGGTCTCCCGCCTCTGGGTCTTTACCCGAGCGAACTGAGGACGGCGCGTGGTACACTGGCGCCATCTCTTGGCATGTCGTAGCCGCGGAGCCCGTCTTCTGTCTACACCGTACCTTCCTCATCCGCTTTCCTCCTCGCGCTATCTTCGCGCAGCTGGAGCAGCGCGCTGCCCGGCTGCGGAGCTGGTTACGAGGGTCAACGGCGACGCCACGAAACGGAGTAACGGATGGCAAAGAGCTGCGCTCTAAAATACGCCTTTTTTCTTTGCCAGTTGGGCTTTCTTTCATGTTTCACGATTGTATAAGGAATTTTCTGCAGATTGTGATGTACTAGCGCATCTGGGTCATTTCTTCCAGGAGGGACCGAACAATACACAAAATACCGCCGTAAATGCAAACATCCAATACATATTTCCATGTACCCTAAATTGTAACTCATTTTTGGCGTCTTTTTGTATGCATCATAAAAAAAATGCACGCAGTCGCTGATGTTTTCACTTACCATATATGTTTCATTAAACCAAAAGTTCTCTTTTGGACAACCCAGATAAAGTGGCCGCTGTAGAGCAACGAAGCCGATACTGAAAAGAAAATGAGCCAAGGCGCAATATAGCAGCTGATGAACACCAAAGATCATGGTGATGATGATGATGATGATGTGCACTAAGAACTTCCTCCGCGACGACTATGAACTTCCACCAAAAGTATGATAGTGAAGACATCTTGCGTGCGCGACGATTTGGATGTAGTACTACACAATGAGCATGCGCTAACTGGAGACGAATGGCCAACCGGTAGTTGTCGGTCTGATGTTATGCTGAGGGGCCAAAAATCTACTGTTTAAAGGCGGGCCGCAGTCGGCCACGTGCAAAGCCATCCGAAAGTCGGCTGTTGTCCACGGCATAAGCAGGTCTTCCCTACCAAATGTCAACGACATCCATAACGCGTCTTCAAAACAAGATAGGTCCGACTTCAGGCCTGCTTCAGACGCCGACCAGTCTTTACTGAAGGCTAAACACAGTTTCAATAACCCGTATCATTTAGTGTTACCTTAAAGGCTGTGGCTAGAGTTCCGTCCAGACGGAACTACAATTTGCGCTAGAGTTCTGTCTAGACGGAACTACAACTTGCGCCAAAGTTCCGTCCAGACGGAACTGCATGTAGCGATGGGGTTCCGTACAGACGGAACTGTATCTGACACCATACAGTTCCGTCCAGCATTATCTGCCACAAGAGATATGTCAAGACGGAATTAAAGCAGCTGGCGTTAGGGATTGGGAAACCAGTTTGCTTGCAGAGTTTTGCATGTCCATTTAAAAAAGTGGCAATCCTGTTCCGCCTAATGTGTGACAGGATATTGTGCTGCATCATTTTATTTTCCAAGCAGTCAGTGAGAAATGGCAATAGATCGAGTTTTGGCTTGGGTTTGTTGGTGCGTTCGCATGATGCTTGTTGACCGTTTGTGTACGTCTTAGTCTTTTTCGCGCTACGTCATCTTGCAGCACAAATAGCGACAGGGCTTCACATCACTTCGCGAAGAATTTCTGCACTCTGCTTCTAACAGTGTCATTTTCCCGATCCTGCATGCATGCACGCAAATTATACTTCCGAGGACGTAACTAAACGCAGTACGCGGACAGATATTTTGGTGCCGTATACATGCGTAGAGAGAATATCTCGATACAGCCTGGTCAACTGGTTGTTCCAGACGCAAAGCAATGCTTTTTGTGGGTAGAAATTACCCATTTTGAATAGTATGGGCCGTACGGACATTAGACAGTTTTAGTTTTACGTACGTAGAACCTTCACGCACGTAAACGTGAGCAGTCTACGTAGCGTACGCTCGTGTCACTTCGTACAGTTTAACTACACGTACAGAACGCAAACTGTGTAGATTTGCCATAGAACCTAAAAAAATGCGCTATCATGTTGAGCCGCGCCATCTAGTACAGATAAAGAAAACTAATTTTACTTAGTCGAGCTGCTTGGAGCGGAGCCAGGCCAAGCCGCAGTGCGGGCTGTAAACACTTTCCCCCTGTCTTCTGACAAACGTTGAGCGATTTTATTCCATCGAACTGCATGTTGCATGTTATCTTCAAAGGGATTGCATTCTTTCACGCCCCGCATCATATTTAAATCATCGCTTTTCGAGAAGCGAAGGCGCGCTGGTGTCCCACTCAAGTTTACGACGTCTGCGTATGGAGCCAAAACGTGCACCGTTTTGCTTTTCCCGCTGACTGTGCCAAGGGTACCGCGATATCCCGCTAGGTCTTGAGCTTCGCGTGGTCTCGCGAGACCGTCGGCACACTCGTTGCTATGACGACCACAAACGTTTCTCCGTCAGGCTTAGAAGCTGCTGAAACGGATTTCTATCTGGAAAACAAGAACTAGTTCTCACCTAAAACGTCATGCGAGAGCAAGAATGGACCAACTGAAGGCAAATACAGCAGCTTACAGCACGATACCACGTCGAGGGATTAGCGAAGAAGCTGTTATTGTTGTGAAGCGGGCGGGCAAGGCGCCGCCATCTTACCAACGCTACGTACGCAAGCAACGTGAAGACCGCAACGCAAAGATCCGAATCTCATGTACGTCCGTGCGACCCACACAGACACTTCACGTTCTGCGCTTGCGCAATGGTGACCCGTAAGCGCTTTACTTACGTGAAACTTCTGTGTACGTGAAACTAAAACAGTCTATTGTATGGACGGAACTCTAGCTGCAGTAAATATTCCGGCTGGACGGAACGCTAGACACTCCGTACCTTAAGTAACTAGTGCCAAGAAGGAATGCCCTGATAATCTAGGTATATTTTGCTTAATTAAGCTTCACGTGAATAAAATACTGCTACTTTGTTGAAGTTTGCTACGCTTAAGAAACATGAGCTTCAGAGCGAGCAAGTAGCCACTGATAGCTTGAATAAAAAATCAGAGATCAAAATGAAAAACTTTTGTTTCTGTGTTGGCAAGAGCCAATGAAAGCCAAGCAAAGGCAGAAGCTATCACTATATATCCGAGAGACGCCTTAGTTACGAAAATAACTAACCCTTTGCGTGTCAAAAAAACCACCAATTACTAATACGAAGAAAAGCACAGGTGTTAAAATCTTGGCGCAGGCTAGTAGGTGATTCATCATAGAAAGGGGCAGTGCAAAATAAACGGCGACGAAGATCCACGTTTCTACATCGTCATTCCTTTTTTTTTGTGCGCTGCCACTTTTCATGAAAAACGTGAGGGAATGTATATATATATATATATATATATATATATAAGCAGACAAGGCAAGGGGACTGAGGGGCTCAATATAACTCGAATTTTATGGTATTACAGGTCCCGTGTCGCGACTGCTGAAAAGCTATTTACAAAATCGTCAACAAATAATCAATATTGGTGGAAGCTTTTCCCAAGCTAAAACTATTAACCAAGGTGTTCCTCAGGGCTCTATTTTAGGACCCTTACTAGTCTTACTGTATATTAATGACCTTCCTAATTCTATTAATCCAACTCACTGTGTCTTATATGCTGATGACACTACCGTGTCATTATCTAATACTTCCATAGATGATCTAACTCTTGAATTGAATGCCGTTCTAAGTATTGTAGCCAAATGGTGCACTGATAATCAGTTGTTGATTAATCCCTCTAAAACTAAATTCATAGTGTTCAAAAGTAGCCAGAAAATTATTTCGTGTCCTCCTACGTTAAACCTTTGTTCTTGTAATATTCCGGCTTCTGATAACACCAACTTCCTCGGCGTTATTCTTGACTCAACTCTTAAATTTTCCGTCCATATCGCTCATAAAAACAAGATCTATGTTTGGCATCAGAGCTCTAATTAAGGCGCGTGCATATTTTCCATGCAACCTACTCCTATCTTTGTATTATGCCTTCATATATAGTCACATAACTTATGGGATTACTGCATGGGGAAATACTTATCATTGCCATTTATCGTCTCTGCAACACTTACAAAACCAGGCCATCCGCATTATTACCCGTAGCCCTTTCTCATCTAATGCTCGTTCTTTATTACAGGAGCACAGTATTTTACCAGTCCACCAGCTTTTCCAGTATCACCTTGCAATCATGTTCTTTAGATTACTACATGGCACCCTACATTTTCAGTTTGTAGACCCCAATCAGCTCATCAATCACAACCCTACCAGATTTGCAGCAAGAAACAATTTTCTACTCCCCAAAGTCCATACCAATTATGGTAAATCGACGTCGTCTTTTCAAGCCATTTCAATTTGGAACACATTGCCACCCAATCTAAAAACATCAATTTCCTTGCCTGAATTCAAAAACAAACTTAAAGTATTTTTATTGGAATGCTGATGTATTATTCTCTTTTTGCTGATGTGTTATATTACCTGCGTTATTGTGATTTTTGACCTTGTTTTATGAAGTATTGATTTTATATTTTCTATATTTTGTATTTATCCGCTAACTATGCTGTAACCATTTTTTGTACTAATGATTTATCGAGGGTCCCGGTGCAGTCTTTGACTTTGGGACCCTCGTCTGTACATTTATGTTGTTTTGTATTTTTTTTGGGACCAATAAAGCTGACGTCATCGATAAAAAAAAAGAAGCCAACAGCCACAGAAACCAAGGCGCACAGGGGGTTTTTAATTAATTTATTTATTTTGTGGTGTGGATCAATTTATATTACTGAATATCTTATCGCTTTAAGGTAATTGATCAGAAAAGCAGAAGAAAAAACAACCACATGCCGCCGGTGGGATCCGAACCCACGACCTCCGAATTACGCGTCGGTGCTCTACCGCTGAGCTACGGCGACGGCTGTCAAACCTTCTGCTTTCGGGGGTATTTATGTTTACAAATAACCTAACCTTGGGAGTGTTCACCAGCGCCACCCACGTTCTTAAGCGGCGGACGTAGCACGTCCTGAGTTACCGCTGATGTGACGTAGAACGTCATCGAACGGCGAGGGTGGAAGCTGTGTGAGAACCCTGCTTTTCTAATCAATTACCTATAAGCGATAACATATTCAGTAATATAAATTGATCCACACGACAAAATAAATAAATAAATAAAAAATTCCTTGTGCCCCTTGGTTTCTGTGGCTGTTGGCTTCTCTCATATTTATAACGAGCTCCTCATTCCGCTTTCTTTGTCTGCTTAATTGCTTAACGAGGACCTCGGTTCTGGCAGCCTTGATGCCTTAGGAAGCATAAGAGGGTTCCCACACAGCTTCCACCCTCGCCGTTCGATGACGTCCTGCGTCACATCAGCGGTAACTCAGGACGTGCTACGTCCGCCGCTTAAGAACGTGGGTGGTGCTGGTAAACACTCCCAAGGTTAGGTTATTTGTAAACATAAATACCCCCGAAAGCAGAAGGTTTGGCAGCCGTCGCCGTAGCTCAGCGGTAGAGCACCGGACGCGTAATTCGGAGGTCGTGGGTTCGGATCCCACCGGCGGCATGTGGTTGTTTTTTCTTCTGCTTTTCTAATCAATTAGCTTTAAGCGATAACATATTCAGTAATATAAATTGATCCACACCGCAAAATAAATAAATAAATTAAAAATCCCCTGTGCCCCTTGGTTTCTGTGGCTGTTGGCTTCTCTCATATTCACACCGCCATTCGTCGTCATCGCTCTCATGAAAACACTACCGCGCGGATTGCGCGCGAGCTCGCCTTGAGAAAAGAAAGAAGCCGAAGTGTGGGGCAAGCGAATGCTCAGCTTTAAGGCTGGTACCGACGTCCACTGCAGTCGCCTAACCCAACCGTACTGAACCACGCGTGACATCTGGTGGAGGTGCGGGGTAACGCATTCCATGCCTCGGACTCCTCCAGCAAGCAGGGATTCAAGTCCTCGAGGGTCATCTGCCATCGAGGTGACGCCTGTACACCACGGCAGCCGCCGGCTCGAAGGCCTTCAACCTGAGTTTGGGCTCCTGGAGTCTCGTTAGACCCAATCGGTTCGTCCAGCGCCATCGTCGACGACTGTCCAGCCCGAAATAGGCATGCAGACGACGGTTAGTGCACCTTCCGTTGTGCTGCAGCAGCCTCGGGAGCCACCGATCTTCCAAGGCTCTCCAGGCGAAGACCCGGAAGACTGGCTGGAGAAATTTGAACGCGTGGCCCGATACAACAGGTGGGCGGATGACTCCAAGCTGCAACACGCATTCTTTTCGCTGGAGGGCGCAGCTCGTACCTAGTTTGAGAACCGGGAGTCGTCCATAACAACGTGGAATGTATTTAAAGAGCAGTTCCTGAAAGATTTCACCACGGTGCTTCGAAGGGAACGGGCCGATCTGCTCCTTCAGTCTCGAATTCAGCTCCCAAATGAAGGCTTGCTTGTGTACTTTGAGGAGATGGCGAAGTTATTTCGTCGATCTGACCCGGATATGACCGAGCAGAAGAAACTTCGGTACCTTATGCGAGGTGTAAAAGAGCAAATCTTCGCCGGGCTGGTGCGCAATCCACCGAGCATGGTAGCAGAATTTCTGTCAGAGGCCACCACCATGGAAAAAGCATTCGATATGCGGTTGCGGCAATACGAGCGTCAGCCTTTCGCCGCCATGACTGCTCCAGCCACTGAAATCAATACTACTGTCGTGCTCCGTGAAACCGTACGCGCTATCGTTCGCGAGGAGCTCCAGAAGCTGTTCCCGGCTACGCCGCCTGCGCCAACGGTTTCTACCCTCTCCGAGGTTATTCGGGAAGAGGTGCAACAGGCGCTTACAACCCCAGCTCCCTTTCAGCCGTCTACAGCCCCACCGCTAATGACATACGCCGCTGTTGCTCGTCGCGCACCACCGCCGTCGCCGAGTCGCCTTCAGGAAACCCCAGCCCCTTTTCGGCCGCCACCACCTACTCGTCCTGCTCCAGCGTATTCCCCCCGTAAAAGTGACATCTGGCGCACTCCCAACTACCGTCCACTCTGCTATCACTGTGGTGAGCCGGGACACCTGTACCGCAATTGCCGGTATCGTCAGATGGGCCTGCAGGGGTTCCCTGCCGATGCACCCCGTCCGCAGCCTGGGCAGCGACCCAGGGAAATCAACGACTATCTGGCCGAATCTACCGGCGGGACACGCAGGTCGCCATCCCCTCGTCGTTTCTCTTCTCCTCGTCGGTCTTACGGTGACTTTGCGCGGAGAAGGTCGCCAAGCCCCCTCCAGGAAAACTAAAAGCAGCAACCTTTGAGGGGAAGGTTGCTCACCGACGAAATGTAACAGACCCTCCTACGCCGCCACTAGGTGGCCACCCGATGCCACGACCGACTGCCGTCCAACACCGTGATACGCCGACTCGACGCGAATGCCACCTGACGAATCGAAGTGAACCCGCGCCGCACCGCAGCCGTGACCGAACACCGCGCGGTACCTTCCACACGACGTCTACGACAGCAAACCTGAGCATTTCCCTCGACGGAACAGACGTCACTGCACTCGTCGACACAGGGGCGGATTTCTCTATCCTCAGTGGAAATTTCGCCGCAACTCTGAAAAAGGTCACCAGTCCTTGGAAGGGCCCACAGATTCGTACAGCCGGGGGTCACTTAGTTACACCGACGGGGACTTGCACATCAAGAGTAGCAGTTCAAGGCGCAACCTACCTGGCAACGTTCCTTATACTCGAACATTGTTCATGTGACGTCTTTCTCGGGATGGATTTCTTGACCGAGAATGGAGCGGTCATCGACCTCCAGTCGAAGGCCGTGTGTTTCTCCACAGAGAACGCAATACACAGAGATCCAGACCATCCGACCGCACTTTGCGTCCTGGATGACCACGTCACCATCCCACCTCGTTCGAGTATCATGGTTTCTGTCGGCGCCAAGACTGTGCGGAATTGCGAAGGCGTCGCGGAAGGCAACCAGATCTTGCTTTTTGCCAGGAGCCTTGCTGTCGCCAGAGGAGTCGTTAATCTCGTCGACGGAGCAACACAAGTGCTGATAACCAATTTCGGTGGTGCACATCAACATCTGAACATGGGAACCGTTGTGGCACACGTTGCTGCCATCGCCCATGTCAGCAGCACACCCAGTATATCCACAATGTCGTTGTCGCAACAGCAGATCCCAGTCACTGGTTTCACGTTCGACGTCAATCCAGCACTCTCCCCGACGCAGCAACAACAAGTTAAAGATCTTCTGCGCTACAGCGACACCTTTTCGGTATCATCGCGTGTTGGACGGACTTACCTAGCGAAGCATCGCATTTTTACGGACGGTAACGTGCACCCTCTCCGAAAGTCCCCCTATCGAGTGTCTCCCGCTGAACGAGACGCTATTGGCCGCCAAGTCAAGGAAATGCTCCCCGACTACGTAATTCGTCCTTCCCGGAGTCACTGGGCAGCGCCAGTCGTCCTTGTGAAGAAGAAAGACGGAACATTGCGGTTCTGTGTAGACTACCGTCGCTTAAACAAAATCACCAAAAAGGATGTCTATCCTCTCCCCCGGATCGAAGACGCTCTGGATCGCCTTTGTAGCGCGAAATACTTTTCTTCGATGGACCTGAAGTCAGGTTACTGGCAAATTGAGATCGATGAGCGGGACCGTGAAAAAACAGCTTTTATTACTCCAGATGGCCTGTATGAATTTACAGCCATGCCCTTTGGGCTGTGCTCTGCACCGGCAACTTTCCAACGCCTCATGGATACCGTCCTTGCCGATTTAAAATGGTAGACGTGTCTCGTCTATCTTGACGATGTTGTCGTCTTCGCCCCGACTTTCCAGGAACATCTTCACCGCCTCGAATTGGTCCTAAAAGCAATAAGGTCTTCTGGACTCACGCTCAAAAATGAGAAATGCCACTTTGCGTATACAGAGCTTAAGTTCTTAGGGCACGTTGGGAATCAAGTCGGTGTGCAGCCAGATCCTGAAAAAACAACAGCTATTGCCAATTTTCCGCCGCCGCAAGACCTGAAAGCTGTCCGCCGTTCTCTTGGATTGTGCGCGTATTACCGTCGCTTCGTGAAAGATTTTGCTCGCATTGCCGAGCCGCTGACGCGCCTAACAAGGTCGGACACACTTTTCAGATGGGAAGCAGCGCAAGAAAATGCATTCCGCAGCCTTCAAAGCCTCCTGCAGGCGCCTCCCGTTCTGGCTCACTTCGACGTAAACACCGACACGGAGCTCCATACTGATGCCAGCAACATCGGCTTAGGTGCTGTCCTGGTCCAGATCCAAGCAGGTCAAGAACGGGTCATCGCTTACGCACGTCGGTGTTTGTCACCAGCCGAATCAAACTATTCCGCTACCGAGAAAGAATGCCTTGCCATTGTATGGGGCACTTCGAAATTCCTACCGTACCTTTACGGCAAAACTTTTAAGGTGGTGACCGATCATCATGCGTTATGCTGGCTCGCAAGCCTAAAAGACCCGTCCGCTCGCCTCGTCCAATGGAGTCTGCGGCTCCAGGAATACGACATGACTGTCGTGTACAAATTCAGGCGCAAGCACTCTGACGCCCATTGTCTCTCCCGCGCCCCAGTAGATCCTTTTACCGACGCCTCATATGATGTCGACATCTTACTGAGTGCTCTCAGCGCCTCCTGCCTCGCTGACCAACAATGCGCCGACCTCGAACTTCGAGATGTAATGGAATTTCTCAACGGCAGCAACACGACCGCCCCGCGCGCTTTCAGGGCGTGTTGCCATGTTTATGCATCCGCAATGGTCTTCTGGTAAAGAAAAATTTCGCTCCAAACAATACGCAATACCTAATCGTCGTACCGGCTAGCCTGCGCAATGAAATCCTCCAAGCCTCCCATGACGAACCCACTTCTGGACATTTGGGCATAACCCGTACGCTAGCCCGAATCCAAGAGAATTACTACTGGCCTCGTCTCCGTGCTGATGTCACTCACTACTTCAGAACGCGCCGAGCCTGTCAGCGTCGCAAGGTACCGTCAACCAAACAAGCTGGGTTCTTGATGCCCATTAGACCACCCACAAGGCCCTTCCAACAAATAGGAATGGACATGCTGGGCCCGTTCCCACGTTCGAACTCTGGCAACAAATGGATAATAGTCGCGACGGACTACCTTACCCGCTATGCAGAAACGTCAGCTCTACCCAGCGGCACCGCTTTAGAAGTCGCCAAGTTCTTCGTGCATCAGATCGTACTCCGCCATGAAGCACCTGAAGTGCTCATCACTGACAGAGGCCCTGCGTTCATGGCTGAGCTGCTGCAATAGATCTTCATACCGACCACCGCCGAACAACGTCGTACCACCCTCAAACGAACGGGTTGACTGAAAGACTGAACCGAACCCTCTGTGACATGATTTACATGTACGTAGATATTGAACACAGAATGTGGGATGAAGTGCTTCCTTATGTCACCTTCGCCTACAATACGGCCATGCAAGAAACAACGCAGATATCCCCGTTCCACCTCGTTTACGGCCGTGCAGTGACGACGATGCTCGACGCAATGTTACCACATCTGGACGACTCTAGCCTTCACACTGATACCTACACGTTCCTGGAACGCGCCCAAGCTGCTCGCCAACCGGCCAAAGTTCGCATTCAGGACCAACAACTTCGAGATGAAGATCGCTACAATCGGCGCCGTCATGACGTCCATTATGTGCCTGGCGACCGTGTGTGGGTGTGGTCCCCATTCGGCGACGAGGACTGAACGAAAAACTCCTCCATCGCTACTTTGGACCATACCATTTGGTCAGGTCATTGGGCGACCTCAACTACGAGGTCATTCCCGATGGATTTCAGAAGTCCCGACGGTCTCCGTGCCCTGAAGTGATTCACGTGGTCCGCCTGAAGCTTTATCACGAGCGGTAGCCTCGCCCACTAATCCCGTTCATTCCTTCCGACCTCTCCACTCACTGCCAGCATCGGGACGATGCTTCTTTTTACCGGGGAGTAATGACACCGCCATTCGTCGTCATCGCTCTCATGAAAACACGACCGCGCGGAATGCCGGCGAGCTCGCCTTCAGAAAAGAAAGAAGCCGAAGTGTGGGGCAAGCGAATTCTCACCTTTAGGACTGGTACCGACGTCCACTGCAGTCGCCTACTTTGACGTACCCAACCGTACTGAACCACGCGTGACAATATTTATAACGAGCCCCTCATTCCCCTTTCCTTGTCTGCTTAATTGCTTAACGAGGACCTCGGTTCTGGCAGCCTTGATGCCTTAGGAAGCATAAGAGGGTTCTCACACAGCTTCCACCCTCGCCGTTCGATGACGTTCTACGTCACATCAGCGGTAACTCATGACGTGCTACGTCCGCCGCTTAAGAACGTGGGTGGCGCTGGTGAACACTCCCAAGGTTAGGTTATTTGTAAACATAAATACCCCCGAAAGCAGAAGGTTTGACAGCCGTCGCCGTAGCTCAGCGGTAGAGCACCGGACGCGTAATGCGGAGGTCGTGGGTTCGGATCCCACCGGCGGCAGTTGGTTGTTTTTTCTTATGCTTTTCTAACCAATTACCATTAAACGATCACATATTCAGTAATAGAAATTGATCCGCAGTCGTGGCCTCGTGGCAGAGCGCCCGCGTCGGCTTCGGGAGGTGATGGGTTCGAATCCCGCCACCGGCCGGGTACCCATCGGTTTTCTCAAAATGGGTACAAGCTATCCCTTAGCGAAAAAGAGGATGTGCTAAAAATGCATTTCAAACGTATTGTATTAATTTCATATTTATTTCGCATTTTTTTGTCCCTATGCTTAAACTGCAATACGAATGCTTTCTAAGTACACTAGGAATAATATTTTAAACGTTCTTAAAAATACGTGAAAAGTACATTTTTGCCCACTGAGCATATTTATAATGCATTAAAAATATAATAAAAATATACATTAGAAGTATACTAAAAATATACATTTAATACATTAAAAATGTGTTTACTCGGGCTTAAAAAAACTCTACTGGGCGGCTCCATGGAATCACACGGGCTAATTCTTCAACTGCAGAACAAATCGTACACGGGTATTTAACACTAATGAACAGGAGTCTGATATTGTAAGATGACGTGATTGAATGGGAACGGCAGATACCTACACACAGCATTCCAAGACGAGTCACACAGCAAACAACAAATCCTACGACAAGCGGTATACTTGGCTTGCCGTATATATACCCAGCGAAAGCGACGCACTATTTTGCACGGTGAGCCCTTTTTTTGCGCAAATACTGTGGGCTGCCAAATTATCGCAGAAGTACCCTACTGGTCGCGTTCGAATGTGGGGTTTATTGAGAACGGAATTGCTAGTTGAAACTTGCGTCAGGCACAGGTCAAGAGTCGAACTCTCAACCAACAGATACATGGGCGTGTAAGGGAGCCGGTCTGCCCTGCCAGACGGGGTCCTTTCCGCTGGCTTATTCCGACCCAGAAGTACCCAAGGCGCTTTTGCTGGTATAATGCTATCACGTTCTCACACGGAAATGTTCGAATGACATTGAGTGGAATGACATTCGAGATTAGAAATGACATTCGGACTCGACGGACTGCCGCGGTGCTGCACGACACTTTCGAAACGCATTCGAAAGCCTCAGCTCGTTTTCAGTGTACAGCGACGACGACGACGGCGGTCACACTAGTCCGACAACGAAAGTATATATCACGCTGAACAACAGCATGTAATTATAGTGAAATATCTAGTTTACTATAATATGATTCTAAAGGGACACGTTTTTCAGGCCAACGACACCGACGAATCCGGTCGGCGGCTGAGCGAGAGCACGGTGATGAGGCGGCGGTGTGTATATGCTCGCACTTCCAAAATGAGCGAAACGAACGGCTATATTTCACGTGTGTACACCTGAACTCTCACCAGCGATAAGCGCTTGCCAAATCAATTTCAATCGACGACGGCTCTGTTCCCTTCCGCGACGGCTAGGCCCAGCGAGTTCGCAGGGTTGGATCTGTGAATTCGGCGGTTGTGAAGAGCGAATCACAAGCTTTAGCGTATGCAAATGGTCAGCAGGTGTAGTTTTGGCAACAGTGACCTGAAATAAACTATTGCTTACATCGCAGGGCACGTGTACGATGAACGGGAATCGCCAGTGTGACCCGAACTGCCGAGCTGTGCTTTACGGCCAGCAGCAGTCGTCGCCGTCGCTAGCTTGTGAATAACAAGTTAAGCCGTTTCAGTTAAAGCGAACAGTCGCCAGATATACTTCTGGATAAAGTAGTTTAAAAAAAAGTACTGGTAACGTCGGAGAAAGCCGGGACAAGAAGCGAGAAGCGCCAGTCCTGCGCGATGCCAACAACCCGGCTTTCTCAGGTGTGCGATCGCATCATCGCTTCCCACACATTGTCGCACTGCGTAAACAAGCACGAGTACAATCAGTAAAAAAGAAAACAGATTGTTTAATAGAACGAAAGCGCAGATTGCGTTTTATGTTATGTAAACAAGCGATGTAAACAACAGTATGAGTGCAGTCGTCCTCATCGGCGCACACCCGGGGAAATTTCATGCTGACGCGGTTAATATTCATTGCCGTAATATTATCTTCAAGCACTCCCTTAGACAGAACACGTGTAGCATCTTTAGATGACATTCGGCTGGAAGGCATTCGAAGCGCCCGTGTAGCAGGGCTATAGTGGTGATCACCTTCCTGCTAGAAGTTACCATAAGCGAAAGGATGACAAGAAAGGGAAAGTTTTCACTCTTCGCTGAAACGTCATTTCGAGCCCTAGATTGTTCACGGTAGCTTGAAGTGTAATGCAAATATGTTTACGCGGACAACCCATTTGTTAGAATTTAAATATACTACTTCAGACGGATTAATTCCGCATTTACGAAAGTACACTTTAAATAGATGGCCAGCACCAAAATGCGATGTCCCGAAACTCGATTTTGAGATTTAGATTGTTCAACGACAGCTTGTAGTACGCTGCAAACATGCTAATGCGGACTGCCAATTTGCTAGAATTTCAGTGTTCTTTGGACGAATTAATTGCGTATTTACGGAAGTACACTTCAAATACATTGAGGACACGCAAATGCCATTTCCCGAAACGCGATTTCGAGCACTCGACTGTTCAACGGCAGCTAGAAGTGTGCAAAGACGTTTAAAAGGACTGCCTCTTTGTTAGAATTGAAGTATACATCGGATCAATTAATTTCATATTTACGAAAGTTCACTTTTAATACATTGACAAGATGCTAAAACTGCATACATATACGCTTACAAGGGGTGCCCGTTTTCTAGAATTGAAGCATACTTTCGATGAATTAATTTCATATTTCCGAAAATGCACTTTTAATACACTGGCAAGATGCTAAAACTGCATACATATTTTTTCACGTATTTGAAAAGCGCTCGAAGTATGCTTTAAGTGAGGTATTTTTGGCACATTTTAAAAATATATTTCGAATACCAAGCATGAAATTTCAGAAACGTATTTCCGACATATTTTTAGTGCATTCATGAATACAAAATATGTTTAAAATACATTTTAAATAGCCCACCGTATATTCCAAAAGTATTAGTTTTTGCTAAGGGATGGCCCGGCCTGGTGCTCGGCTTACTAGGGCTACATTGCTTGGGAAAGGAGCCTGCGCCTTCAAATCCCGTCACTGTGGGCAGAGAGTCGTGGCCCGCAGTCGTGGCCTAGTGGTCTGTGCGTCCGCTTCGGCTGCGGGAGGTGGTTGGTTCGAAACCCACCGCCGGACACCCACCGGTAAAAATGGGTACAACCAACCCCCGGCCCGGCGCCCGTCTTCTTCAGGGGTGTGCGCTTGGAGGAAGCTCCGTAAACCCCGCTGCGCCCCTTCGGGGGCAACCTAGTTTCTAGCACTCAGCCTGCAAAGGTGGTTCGTGTTTCACTGCAAAGTGAGGAGTTCCGACTCAAAACTCGTACGCTCTAACCAGCGTGTCTCAAGACAAACACTGTAAGCGATCCTTCGTTTCGAAGAGAAAACTTCAGAGTATCACAGCTGACTAGACATGGCGGTTTTTCCGGCTGTCTGACTTGCGAGACTGACTTCCGGCTGTCTGACTTGCGAGACTGACTTCCGACTGTCTGACTTGCGGGAGATGGAGATTTGTGCTGCATAAGTTCTCTGTCTCTTCAGCCGGGCTCGGTTGGCGTGAGCCTGTAAAGCAAGCCAAAGGCTGGCTGAGGTTGGGTTCCTAAGCGCATGGGTGAACTCTCACCCGAGGCGGCCCTATTAAAATAGGGCTAATCTGTGCTGCCTAAAGGGTGTACGGCGCCTCGGGGCTGGCGGTGCTCGGTGTGTGGTGAACCGCAGCCCCACCCAAAACGTTAGCAGCCTCGTGTCAGGGCTGGATTGACTGGGGTGTTGTGTCTATCACAGCACCACCGCCTGCTGTCGGCTGTCAACCGGAGGGTTGGCTACCTGGCCGCAGTTGAAAAGCTGTGACTGGGGCTGTGGTGTACTAGGGTTGCTCCCAGGCCGGCTAACACTGGGAAGGATAGCGTCCTCCTGTTACCTAGCGGGGTGTGATGGCACTGGCGATGAAAGTCCTGAGGCGAAACGCTGGGAGTACTTGCGTACTCCTGTAATCCAGTGAAATAGGAGGCGATGCTAATGCATCCCAGGACTTTGATCCTGGGAAGGGTCTGTGGTGATCCTATCCCAGGACTTAAAGCGAGAGAGTTCATACGCTGCGGCAGTCTAGGGATAGGCTGCTGTGGCTAAGTCTCCAGCAGATTCGCTGCAGGGAAATCCCCGCTGACTAAAGTCATCAGGGGTAGGGGCATCCCTGTGTAACCCTTGTCCAAAGATCACTCGGGAGCGCTGCTGGGGTCTGCCCTCGTTCCCCCTCCGGGAAACCAGGGCCATCTCTGGGAAACGCTGAGGCCTTCGGGCGTCTCAGTAGGCTAAGAGAGCGAGGGCAAAGCGAAAGCAGAACTGGCGCTTGCGTCCCTTGAGAGTCTGTGAGTAGTACCGTCGTGAGACCGGACGGGTGTGGGATGAAGCCCACACTCGCACTGCGGGTACGTAGGCGGTAGGTCCTGCTTGCAGGGCCGGCGTCAAATCCAAGACGCTTAATAAAAGTTGGTAGAATCGGGCTCCCGTTTGCAGTGCGGCGCGAAGGGATTACCCGAAGTCGAGGGCGCATCGGCGTCTGGCAGGGGTGCACATCACAGAGGTGCACCACGGGGCGTAACGACCCCGCCTTTCCGAAGTTCGTGGGTTGGACCCACACACGACCATCGGGGTGGCAGTAGTTCGTCAGTCCGCCACGCTCGATGGGAGGGCTTTCGAGCCCGAGGACGACCAAACCTAAATTGGTACAAGAGCAGTCTCTGGTGAGGGGGCGCACCAAGCACTTTGTGCAAGAGACTTGCACTTGGGAAGTGGCCTGGCCCTGGCCTAGTCTGTGTATGGCCGGGGGAGGCTGTTTTGGCAGGCCGAAAACTTCTTCGTACCGAAGCGTGGCCTTGTGGTAGAGCATCCGCCTCGCATTCGGGAGGTGCTGGGTTCGATCCCCAGTGCCGCCGGGTACCCACCGGTTTCTTTAATGGGTACAAGATTTCCCTTGGCCTGGTGCTCGGCTCTTCTAGGGTGAAATGCTTGGGAAAAGGGTCTTAGACCAAACAGTTGCCTTGGCGGATGAGTGATAAGTTCCCCTGCCAAGCAACCATAAGTCCGCCTCGTGCGGCATAAGCCCAATTTGTGGCACTTTTTTTTCGCTTTGTCTACAGGACTCTCTGCCCATAGTGACGGGATTTGAAGGCGCAGGCTCCTTTCCCAAGCAATGTAGCCCTAGTAAGCCGAGCACCAGGCCGGGCCATAGCTTGTACCCATTTTGAGAAAACCGGTGGGTACCCGGCCGGTGGCGGGAGTCGAACCCATCACCTCCCGAAGCCGAGGCGGGCGCTCTGCCATGAGGCCACGGCTGCGCAGAGTTGGCGCAGTGCCACTGAGCTCACGTTAGAGCGAACTCGTTTAATCTTTATCGAACTCTCCAAACTCCGTTGAACCTGTAAAGTCTGAATCACGAACCACCTTTGCAGGCTGATGGTGCTCGAAACTGGTTTTGCCCCCGAAAGGACACAGCGGGGTTTGCGGAGCCTCTTCCAAGCGCACACCCCTGAAGAAGCCGGGCGCCGGGCCGGGGGTGGCTTGTACCCATTTTTACCGGTGGGTGTCCGGCGGTTGGTTTCGAACCAACCACCTCCCGCAGCCGAGGCGGACTAAGGGGGGCTTTATTAGCAGGCACGAAAGGGAAGGCCAGGCAAGCTGGGGCAACAACAGCGACAGACTCCACACGGCGCGAGCCCTACTTCGTCGTCGTCGCCCTACTTCGTATGCGCCACCTGGCAATACTAGGTGGCATTATTCCCCCCTTATGAAGAAAAAAAAAAGAGCGCTATTGCTGTCGACGTAAGGGTGAAACAAAAAATAAACAAAAAAAAAACAAGCAAACTGCCGCAACTGAAGCGCGCGAAAACATCAGCACGGTTGCGTCACCGTGTATAGTACGGCTTAAGCCGCACAACGTGCACAGTGTCAGAGTCGGGCTGTCGGCGTCGCGGTTGCGCAGCACCGTCCGAAACCACTTCATAGTTAACCTCACTCACACGCCGTACCACTCTGTAAGGGCCAAAATAGCGGGAGAGCCGTTTCTCACACAAGCCTTGGCGACGAACAGGAGTCCACATCCAGACTTGGTCACCGGGTTTGCAGTCAACCTGTCGGTGGCGAAGGTTGTAACGGCGCGCATCCGAGCTCTGCTGTTGCCCGTTGTGCACACGGGCCAGCTGACGGGCTTCTTCAGCACGTTGGGCAAACTGTTGGGCGTCTGGGGCGAGTTGGTCATCCTCTGGGCACGGGAGCATGGCATAAAGCATGCTCTGGACTTCGCGTCCGTACACAAGGCGAAACGGGGAGAAGCGCGTAGTTTCCTGCAGGGCGGTGTTGTAGGCAAAGGTGACATACGGCAGGACCTCATCCCAAGTTTTGTGTTGAACATCTACGTACATGGACAACATGTCCGCAAGGGTCCTGTTTAATCGTTCGGTCAAGCCATTGCTCTGCGGATGGTAGGCCGTGGTCTTGCGGTGTGTTTTGCAGCTCAGCCGAAAGATGTGGTCGATTAGTTGCGCTGTAAACGCCGTCCCTCTGTCTGTAATCACGTGCGAAGGAGCGCCATGTCGCAGGACGATGTTGTGCATGAAAAACTCTGCGACTTCTGAAGCTGTGCCACGAGGGATCGCCTTGGTCTCGGCGTAGCGAGTCAAATAGTCGGTAGCAACTATGATCCACTTATTGCCGCCCTGCGACAAGGGGAAAGGGCCGAGGAGGTCCATGCCGATCTGGTCGAACGGAGCGCGAGGGGCAGTAACGGGCTTGAGAAAACCCGCCGGCTTAAGTGGTGGCGTTTTCCGGCGCTGGCATTCTCTGCAGCTTTCAACGTATCGTTTGACATCAGCAGAAAGTCCAGGCCAGTAATACATGTTCCGCACTCTGGCGAGCGTACGTGAAAAGCCCAAGTGGCCAGACGTGGGCTCATCGTGGCAGGCGAAAAGAACGTCAGATCGGAGATCGGCTGGAATGACGAGAAGGTAAGGTCTATCGTTGCCTCTCGAGTTCTTCTTGTACAAGAGACCTTGCCGCAAACAGAAGGAGCCAAGACGTCGAGAGAAGTGGCGAGGTATAACCGTATCACTATCTTCAAGGGCGTCAATGAGAGGGCGCAGGTCCGAGTCCGCCCTCTGCCGAGTCAGTAGGTCGGAGGCGGTGAGAGTACCAAGGAAGCCGCTGTCGTCATCGGGCGCTGCGTCGGCAGGATCAACTGGTGCACGCGACAGTGTGTCGGCGTCTTCGTGTCTGCGGCCGGACTTGTAAACAATAGTAATGTCAAATTCCTGGAGCCGTAAGCTCCAGCGTGCCAGGCGTCCAGATGGGTCTCGCAAATTTGCCAGCCAGCATAGGCAGTGGTGATCGGTGACCACTTTGAATGGGCGGCCGTAAAGATAAGGGCGAAACTTCATGGTGGCCCACACGACCGCAAGACATTCTTTTTCAGACGTGGAGTAATTGCTCTCGGCGCGAGAGAGAGCACGGCTAGCATAGGCGATAACCCTCTCAAGGCCGTCTTGGTGTTGAACAAGGAACGCGCCAAGACCGATGTTACTGGCGTCGGTGTGGACCTCGGTATCGGCATCTTCGTCGAAGTGCGCAAGAACGGGAGGTGTTTGAAGGCGCTGGCGGAGCGTAGAGAAAGCGGTCTGTTGCTCAGTGGTCCAGGCAAAGGAGGTGGTATTCCTAGTGAGGCGCGTCAACGGCTCAGCAATCGTGGAAAAGTCCGCAATAAAGCGCCGATAATACGCACAGAGACCCAGGAAGCGCTGGACAGCTTTCTTGTCGGTCGGAACGGGAAACGTGCGACGGCGGCAGTCGTTTCGGGGTCTGGCCGCACTCCCTCAGCGCTCACAACGTGACCCAGAAATTTGAGCTCTTCGTAACCGAAATGACACTTCTGGGGCTTCAGGGTAAGGTCTGCCGAGCGGAGGGCTTCGAGGACAGCCCGCAGGTGCTGGAGATGTTGGTCAAACGTTTCCGAAAAAACTACGACGTCGTCCAAGTAAACAAGACAGCTTTGCCACTTGAGGCCTGTGAGGACGGTGTCCATCATCCGTTGGAACGTAGCCGGGGCGGAGTCATAAAGGCGGTTTTTTCGCGGTCCCGTTCGTCTACTTCAATTTGCCAATAGCCGCTCTTTAAGTCAATGAATGAGAAGTACTTAGCGCGCCGTAATCTATCCAGCGAGTCGTCAATGCGCGGCAACGGGTAGACCTCCTTTTTGGTCACACTGTTCAGTTTGCGATAGTCGACACAAAACCGGAGAGTGCCGTCCTTCTTCTTAACAAGGACTACAGGTGAAGACCACGGGCTTTGGGAAGGTTGAACAACGCCATCGTCAAGCATTTCCTGAACCTGAGTTTGGATAACCGCCCGTTCTTTAGCAGAAACACGATAAGGCTGCTGTCGTATAGGGCGAGCGTCGTCATAGGTGATGATGCGGTGCTGCGTGATGGGTGTTTGACGCACCGTCGAGGAGGAAGCGAAGCACGACTTGTATTCCTTCAGCAGCTGTTCCAAAGCCAGGCGTTGCTCCCGAGACAGGTGGCGGTTTATGTCGACGTTTTCAAGGGAAGGTTCGTCAGTGCCGGCTGCCGCGGACGCAAAACAAACGGGAATATCGGTAACAGGTTCGGCAGAAGCGATAGCCGTTCCTGCAAAAAGGTGCCGGTACTCATTAGAAAAATTAGTGACCAGGACCGCAGACCGGCCACCACGAAGCGTCAGTAGACTGCGAGCGGCGCAGATGCCTTGAGTAAGCAGGAGTGAACGGTTAGCCTCGGCGACTGCTTCTGCGTCATGCAAGTCGTTGCAAGTGACTTGAACCAAAACACTGCTCCGTGGCGGCAACGTGACACTGTCTGCAGAAACACGAAGGGCGGCACTGTGGTGGCAAGATTCGGCGAGGTGGGTCGCTTTACTGGTCGAAAAGGTGATGATTCGTCGGCGGAGGTCGATGACAGCACCATACTCCCGCAGAAAGTCAATGCCGATAATGAGATCGCGGGAGCAATTGCACAGAACTACACAACTGACGACGAACGTAGATCCCTGAATCTGAACGCGAGCCGTGCAAATACCCTTTGGAGTAACGAGATGACCACCGGCAATACGGAGATGCACTACAGAACAAGGCGTAAGAACTTTTTTTAGAAGAGTCGCCAATTTATCACTCATAATTGAATAGTCGGCCCCGGTGTCCACTAATGCACTGACTCTGTGACCGTCGAGAAGAACAGGTATGTCCAAGGAAACGCAGCTGTCTTGGTCAGATGACGGTACTATCTGTTCACGGTCGGAGCGTAGCGGTGGCGGCGGGAGGTCTTCAGCGGAGCGACTCCCAGCGACCTCGCCCCCGAAGGTCGCTGGTCTCAGTTTTCCCGGCGAGGGCTCGGCGAGGGCTCGGCGAGCGACCCTGTACTGCTCGCGGGGAGCTGTGCGGGTTCGGGGAAGAGCGCCGCGGAGAAGATGAGCGCGGCTGATGCGGCGCACGGGCTGAAAATCGCTGTTCCGCGAGGAAGTCTTCAATGGCTGGAGGCCGGTGGCCAAACCGGGGTCTGGGCGAATCGGCTCGAAAGCCCTGCAGACCGAGG
Organism: Amblyomma mixtum; assembly: GCF_055824585.1. Taxonomy (NCBI): domain Eukaryota; kingdom Metazoa; phylum Arthropoda; class Arachnida; order Ixodida; family Ixodidae; genus Amblyomma; species Amblyomma mixtum. The sequence goes on along the minus strand of NC_143018.1, from coordinate 1,581,954 downwards.
CGTCGATAAGGGCAATTGCGGTAGAGATGGCCTGGTTCTCCGCAGTGAAAGCAGAGTGGCCGGTTGTCAGGTGTGCGCCAGACATCGGCCTTCCGCAAGTGCACTCAGCGATCGTCGAAATACGAGACTGGTGGAACTGGGGACAGCGGTGCAGGAGGCGTTACTGGAATCGGCGGTGGCGAAGCTGCAGCCGGGCGTCTCGCAACTTCGGCATAGGTGGGGTGGCTGTAGTCTCCCGGCAGAGGTGGTGTTTGGACGGTAGGACCCCTGAACGCCTGTTGCACCTCCTCGCGAACAAGAGCGGAAATCGAACCAAGTGCAGACTGCGAAGCGCTGCAAAACTTCAGGACCTCTTCACGCACGATGGTGCGAATCAGTTCGCGAAAATCGTCAGGGTGGCTCCCGGCGGTGGCAAACGATTCGGTGACTGCAGCAGCATGCACAGGCCGGTTGTAAGTCGCAGAACGTTGTTGAAGAACCTTTTCCATCGTCGCGGCCTCGGCAAGGAATGCAGCGACGGTCGATGGTGGGCTGCGCACGAGGCCTGCAAAGAGCTGTTCTTTGACGCCGCGCATGAGTTGGCGCACCTTTTTCTCTTCGGGCATGGCCAGGTCAGGTCGCCGGAAGAGCCGAGTCATATCCTCCACGTACATGGCTAGAGACTGATTCGGCATTTGAATGCGAGACTGCAAAGCCCGTTCAGCCCGTTATCGGCGATCCGTGCTGGTGTAGGTCTCCAGCAGGCGTCGGCGGAACTCATGCCATGATGTTAGCGCATCTTCTCGGCTCTCGTACCACGTACGTGCCCCATCCTCCAGGCTAAAGAAGACGTTTCGAAGCTTGGCTGCGTCGTCCCACTGGTTGAACGAGGCCACGCGTTCAAACTCGACCAGCCAGTCTTCGACGTCTTCGACCTGACTGCCATGGAATGGTTTGGGCAGTCGCGGATTCTGCAAGGTATAGTAGGCTGCAGCTGGCATAACAGGTCGATGGGTGGGTGCTCTTCCAGACTCCAAAAGCCCGTGTTCGGGAGGTAGGCCTTGGTTTCTCCGGCTAGCACGGTGCACAGGGGTGTCCACCAGCGATGGACTGGAGCCCAGGGTATGCGGAGGAGTATTAGACATATACAGGGATCTTACCCAGCGCCTACACCAGACTGTAACGTACTTGCTGACGAAGGGGGGCTTTATTAGCAGGCACGAAAGGGAAGGCCAGGCAAGCTGGGGCAACAACAGCGACAGACTCCACACGGCGCGAGCCCTACTTCGTCGTCGTCGCCCTACTTCGTATGCGCCACCTGGCAATACTAGGTGGCAATATATATATATATATATATATATATATATATATATATATATATATATATATATATGTATATATATATAGCACAATAAGGTAAACGTACTTGGTTGCTAGTTGAAAATAAGATGCGAAATTGAGAAACGCTTCGATTATTGGGAGTCGACGTTTCGGACAGAGCCTGTCCTTTTTCAAGACTGAAGTTACATGGTTCTTGCTTCTCTTCTTAAAGGGTCTTCATCTGTACAGGTGTTCGACACCTGAGCCAAAACAAGCCGACGCTGCAGAAGGAAGAACGGCTCAGGGAAGAGAAAACAAGAAACAATTAACAAAAAATACACAAACGGGACGGGGAGTGGGGAGGGTAAATGTCGTCGCCCGCCACCCACATATGCGGTCGCGGGGAGAAAAGAAAAAAGGAAAAAAGGGGGGAAAAAAGAAAGAAAAGCGGGAGGGGAATATGGACAGAGAACTGAGTCCTAACACAGCGGACAGCTAGCAAAGTGTATAGACAAACAGTGGCCGACGCACCGCATAGATTTGAGATGCACTGAGATATAGCAGAGACTCTGGATCAGTTTGCGCAAAAAGGGGACATAACCCTAAGGTTATCTAAAGCCCTCATCGCACCACACCCGTCGCCAGGTCGATTTTACTTACTACCGAAAATCCACAAAAAGGATAATCCTGGCCGCTCTGTAGTATTTGGCATTGGCACGATTACAGAACCAATTTCCAGTTACATTGACACATTAATCAGGCATATTCCAACAACACACCCATCATACATACGATACACAAACCATTTCCTTCGCGAAATAGCGGGCCTTAAACTTCCGGAAGGTGCCTTTCTGGTAACATTAGATGTAATCTCACTCTACACTAATATTCCTCATTCTGATGGCATCAGATCTCTGACCGAGGCGTACAGACAAGATAGAAAAGAGGAGTCTCCTGCCACACATGTTCTAGAAATACTTGCGAAAATCGTACTCGAATACAACAACTTTGAATTCAACGATCAACACTACTTACAAATTAATGGCACAGCCATGGGTACAAGGATGGCCCCCGCCTACGCCAACATCTTCATGCATAGTATTGAATCTAAATTCTTGCAAGATTCTCTCATCAAGCCCATCCTATACAAACGCTATTTGGATGACATTTTTCTAATTTGGACTGACACAGAGCAAGAACTCCTACATTTTATTGAACAATTCAACCTTGTCCACCCCAACATATTGTTCACTCACGCGTACTCCCACACCTCAATTAACTTCCTAGATGTCAAGATTTCGGTAACGGAAGGCCCACTTAACACCAGCGTATATAGAAAACCGACGGACCGTCAACAATACTTACACTTTCAAAGTTGTCATCCTCGCCACTCCAAAACAAGCATCCTATACTCTCAGGCACACCGATTTAAAAGAATCTGTTCACAAGATCAAGACTTCGAGAGAAATTCCAATCGCATGCGAGAAGTCCTCACCAAGAAAAGATATCCCCCCGCCATTGTCGGCGATGCAATTGAAAGGGCATCTAAACTCAACCGAGATGAAATACTAGATGGACGTCGACGCAGCGAAGAAACAGATCACCGGGCAAACTTGTTACTCACCTACACAGGTAATCCCCTCAACGTAAACAAAATCCTTAAAAAAACATTTCAACATTCTCGAACAAAGCGAGCGCCTCGCAAAAATTTTCACTACTCCCCCTCACGTAGTCTACAGACGACCGAAAAACATTCAAAACATTCTCGTACACTCAAAAACACATAACCACCTTGGGTTGGGTTGCCGACCCTGCGCCAAAAGTAGATGCCACGTCTGCAAACATATGCAAACAACCAGCTGTGCGATAAGCACAGCCTCAGGCTTTAAATGGAAAATCAATGGCGACTTTAACTGTAACTCCTCCAACGTTATCTACCTCCTAGAATGTGGTGTGTGCAGTATGCAGTACATTGGGCAGACGGTTAACCCTCCACGATTTCGCTTTAATAACCACCGCGCTCATGCCCTATCTCTACCTAACCTCTCCTTGTCAAAACACATTAATGACAAAAAACACCCATTTGAAGCACTTAAATTAACAGCCTTACGGGTGGGTTCAACAACACCCGGGAACGGGAGCAACGCGAGTCGTACTTTATTTGTAAGTTTGGAACAATTGCCCAAGGCATTAATGAGAACCAGGGAGCTTTGTCTTCAATACGCTCCCTCAAATCCAGTACTGACCTTGGAGTGCCGGCCTGACAGGCCTCGCAAGCTTTCTTCCATACGCTTACACCGATGGCCTCATCGCACACAGCGTTCTTACCTTCCCCGTTCGACCATCTTGACGAGAGCGGCGCCGTCAAATAACCTAAGCACCCCCGCCATTCATAGTGGCCCCACGCGACGATTCTTCCCCAAAGTCGCCTCCGTTTCCGGCCTTTTCTTTTCCTTTTTTTTGTTGCCTCTGTGGGTGTGCGCAGGTACACTCCACGTGTGTCTCGTTAAATTCCACTCTGCCCACCTTGACTCATCCTGCCAAAGAAGTTGCACATGGCGGAAGTTTCCTTTTTTTCCCCCGCCCTTTTGCTCCATTGTATCTTGTTTACTCGTTTAAGTGGACAACATTTGAGTGCATCTCAAATCTATGCTGTGCGTCGGCCACTGTTTGTCTCTATACACTTTGCTAGCTGTCCGCTGTGTTAGGACTCAGTTCTCTGTCCATATTCTCCTCCCGCTCTTCTTTCTTCCCCCCCCCCCTTTTTTCCTTTTTTCTTTTCTCCCCGCGACCGCATACGTGGGTGGCGGGCGACGACATTTACCCTCCCCACTCCCCGTCCCGTTTGTGTATTTTTTGTTAATTTTTTCTTTTTTTCTCTTCCCTGAGCCGTTCTTCCTTCTGCAGCGTCGGCTTGTTTTGGCTCAGGTGTCGAACACCTGTACAGATGAAGACCCTGTAAGAAGAGAAGCAAGAACCATGTAACTTCAGTCTTGAAAGAGGACAGGCTCTGTCCGAAACGTCGACTCCCAATAAACGAAGCGTTTCTATATATATATATATATATATATATATATATATATATATACACATATATATATATATATATATATATACATATATATATATATATATATATATATATATTGTAGGATGGGGGTTGTGACTGAGCAGAACCTAGGTCGATCTGCAACGTTCAGCAAAGGTTCAGCCAAACGTTCGGGCTGCGAGCGAGCTTCACACCTAAGGATCGTCGTCGCCTTTCACTACCACAGTTCATCACAGTGAGAGAGCGCGGCTGCTACACTACAATTACCTCCCGGCGAAAAAGGAGGCATCCTGCCGACTTAGGGCGCACACACGGTAGGCAGGTCGTAGTACGGCTTGAGACGGTCAACGTGCACTGTTTCACGGCCACGACGGCGCGCATCTTGAGGCGGTGAAAGCGGTTCAATAATGTAGTTGACTGGAGAAGACTGGCAGACGACACGGTATGGGCCATGGTACTTTGAGAACAGTTTAGTGGAGAGACCGGGACTGGTTGAGGGAACCCAAAGCCACACGAGCGAGTGTGGGTATAGGACGGAAGCGGACTGGTAGGGGCGCGAAGGTACTTCTGGCGATTCTGATCTTGCGTGGTAAAAGAGCGGGAAAGCTGGAGGCATTCTTCAGCATACGTCGCTGCTTGAGAAAGGGTAAGAGACTCGGAAACATCAGGACGATACGGAAGCTGAGATGGTGTAGACAGGAGAGTGAGGAGGGAAGCGATCGAGGGGTCCCGTTGTTGTTGAAACGGCATGTCGGCAATATCAAGGGAGGAGGCAAAAGTGGTGGCGGAAGATGTGGAGTCTAAGTCACGAGGCAGAGGGCACCGCGATAGTGCGTCGGCATCAGAATGTTAACGGCCAGATCGATAGATTACTTCAATGTGGTATTCTTGTAAGCGCGACGCCCAACGAGCAAGACGTTCTGATGGGTCTTTGAGGGACGACAGCCAGCAGAGAGCATGGTGGTCGGTAACGACAGAGATTGGGCGACCGTATAGGTAAGGTCGGAACTTTCCAATAGCCCAAATTATTGCCAGCCACTCCTTTTCTGTCACGGAATATTTGCGCTCGGCCTTTGTCAAAGTACGGCTGGCATACGCAACAACATGATCGGCGCAGCCGGGCTTCCGCTGAGCCAGCACGGCACCGAGGCCCACGCCGCTGGTGTCAGTGTGAATTTCAGTGTGCAGGCGGGGGTTGAAATGGCGGAGGATCGGAGGGGACACAAGCAGGCGCCGAAGTGTGGTGAACGCCGCGTCACAGTCTGGTGTCCAAGACGAGAGGCTGGCGTCGCCGGCAAGCAGATCAGTCAGGGGAGACAGGATGGAAGCGAAATTTCGCACGAAGCGGTGAAAATATGAGCACAGCCCGATGAAGCTTCGCAGGTCTTTCAGGGAAGTGGGTCGGGGGAACTCGGCGACTGTGTTCAGTTTTGCAGGATCAGAAAGGACGCCTTGTTTTGAGACGACATGGCCCATGATGGTAAGCCGCCGGGCTGCGAAGCAGCATTTCTTCAAATTCAGTTGCAGGCCGGCGTCGGTCAAACATTGCAGGACACGCTCGAAGCAGACCAGGTGGGACGAACAGTCCCGAGAAAAGACGATGATATCGTCCAGATAGCACAGACACGTGTGCCACTTGAGTCTGCTGAGAACTGTGTCCATCATGCCTCGAATGTGGCCGGCGCATTGCACAAGCCGAACGGCATGACATTAAATTCGTAGAAGCCGTCGGGCGTAACAAAGGCCGTCTTTGGTCGATCAGCAGCAGCCATGGCCTCCGGCCTGTAGCAAGAGCGGAGGTCCAATGAGGAAAAGAATTCCGCGCCTTGCAGGCAGTCGAGGGCATCGTCAATACGGGGAAGTGGATACACATCCTTGCGCGTAATCATGTTGAGGCGACGGTAAACAATGCAAAAGCGGATGGATCCGTCCTTCTTCCGCACGAGAACAACGGGAGAGGCCCAGGGGCTGTGAGAACGCTGAATGACACCGCGCTGAAGCATGTCGTCCACGTCCTTGGTAATGACGGTGCGTTCAGGGGCTGACACGCGATAAGGACGCTAGCGCAAAGGGGCATGCGTTCCGGTGTCAATGCTGCGTGTGACGACGGATGTGCGGCCAAGACAGCTGTGCGGGAAGTCGAAGGACGTATGGAAACGTTGAAGTAATGCGACGAGCTGATCAAGTTGGTGCGGCGAAAGGCTGGCATCGATAGATCGGGAAAAAACTGAAACGGTGTCTTGGTTTGGCGCAGCAGGAGGCGAACCAATTGCATCTATCTGGAGAGGGCCAGGTTCTTCAGAGACGGAGTATGGAAGAGCGTGATCGACTGATTCTACATGTCCCAGGCATTCGCCGCGGAGAAGCGTTGATGGACAAGAAAAAGGGTTCGTGACATAGATTGCGCTGTGGCCATCGCAGACAGTCAGAAGAGCGAACGTAAGGAGGAAACAGTGGCGACGGACAGCAGCATCGATCGGAGAAAAGAGAACAGTCGAATCAGGATCGCAGGAGCAAGTGAGGGGAACCAGGGCGGCAGAGAAGGCAGGAATATCAGTATCTGCAGCGACCAGCATTTTACCGAGGCGGGGAGACGTATCGCACGGCAGAGTAGCGCAGAGCGGAGACAGTTCAATGCTTGTACGGGCACAGTCGATGATCGCATGATGAAGGGTTAGAAAGTCGCAGCCCAGAATGACGTCATGAGAACAGGAGCACAGCACGAAAAACTCGGCGTTGTACACAACATCCGGGTTAACAATGCGAGCTGTACATGATGCTAGAGGTTGAATGTGGTGCGAGCAGCTTGCAGTGCGGAGGCAAAAGTTCGAAACAGGCGTCGTCACTTTACGGAGTCTACGGCAAAGGGTTGCGCTAATAAAGGATACAGCAGCGCCCGTGCCTACAAGGGCGAGAACGGCGACGCCATCAACAAATACTTCGATAACATTGGCTGGTGAAGACGGAGGACTTGGGCAGTTCGATGGAATCGCAGTTCTTGCCTCTGGAACTGCGGCTGTTAGTTTTCCTCCGGACGAGAGGGTGATCGCCGGCGCATGGGAGAGATAGATCGGCGACGGGGAGAAGGCGACCGGCGTGAAGAATATGAAGAGCGGTCATGATGGACAGAGCCGCAGTGGTGCCGGAGGGAACTGACAGCGAAGGAGGCGCAGGGTCGTAGTGGAATGGGCTTGCCTCGTCCCGGAACCTCGGCGTGTGTTGGCGACAAAGCCGGGCGACGTGTCCCGGCAAGCCACAGGCGTAGCATATGGGGCGGTTGTCGTGGGTGCGCCATGGGTTCATGACGGCACGGCGAGGCGGCAGGCGACGACGGATAGGTGCCGGCGGAGGTCGTAGCGACGCGACAGATGGTTGGGACACATAGGCGTCGTGGCGTCGGGGTCTGGCGGCAACCTCAGCGTAGGTGAGGGGGCAGCCACAGGCGGAAGCCGAGAGCTAGAGGGCACAACGTCGGCGACCTGCTCTTGGATGGTGCGTAGCAGTGCGGGATCGAGGGCTGGCGCATGGTCGCCAGACACAGGCAGGAGGGACAGTTGGCGGGCCACCTCTTCCCGTATGAAGGCCTTGATCTGGGGAAGCAGGGACGCCGAGTCAGAGACCAGACTGCAGACCGCCGGCGCAGGAAGGGACTCGTCCAGCACGCCGGGTCGGCGAGTAGATTTCCTCTGCTTCCTGAGGACGTCATAGCTCTGACAAAGCTGAATGACATCCACCACTGTTTGTGGATTCCTGGCGAGCAACATTTGGAACGCGTCGTCTGAGATGCCCTTCAAGACGTTACTAATTTCCTCGGCCTCCGGCATGGATGGATTGATGCGTTTGCACGTTTGCATATATGCGTTTGCATATATATATATACATATATATATATATATATATATATATATATATATATATATATATTATTTTCGAGACTTACAGTGGTTGATTTGTCTTCTAATCAGTTTATGGCTGAAAGAAAAGTGATTAGTAAGTAGAAGACAAAAGAGCCGCACGCTGCCAGCAGAACCGGAAACCAGTACCCCCGCATCGTAAGGATGGGTTGCGCAGAACAGAAGATCACATGAAACAGGACGGGACAAGCGCAATCCCGTCTTTTGCACTTGTCCCGTCTTTATTTTTGTGATTGCCACTTTTTGCGCAACCGAACGGTGCGCTGCAATGAAGCAACTTGCCGAACAACTCATCTCGCTACCTCCGTATGTCGCGTACCGTGCTCCCACCTGCGGCTGTCCAATCTTGTAGTTTCGGGAGTATTTATGCTGCGCATTAAGTAAGCTTGAAAGTTTCCACAAGTGCTTGCAGTATAAAAACAGGACAACGTTTTTTAATAACGCTATCTCGAATCCATCAGCGTTACATGGACGAAATATATGCCAAGAATTTACGAAGGAGATGAATACTGCGATAAAGAGCCACGTGTGAAAATAATTGGTCACCAGATGTAAGCCGAGAAAGGCGAACAAAAAGGCGACTGTTTCACATGTTGGTTGTAGCATTTTTGTTACATTTCATTTTCATTATTTATTTATTTTTACATACTGCAACGCAGTACGTAAAAATTGTATTGGGCATATACAAAATACCCGACATACAAACAAAACTAGAAGAAACACTAGAAAAAAACCTAAAACCCCACATTTGAAAACACATGGAGCACTGCACAAATTGAGTGCGTGAAGAACCATGAGTAAGGAGGTTTAGGTTTTGGTTTAAGGAGGTTTAACATCCAAAAGCGACACAGGCTATGAGGGACGCCGTAGTGATGGCCTCTAGAAATTTCGACAACCTGGGGTTCTTTAACGTGCACTGACATCGCGCAGTACACGGGGCTCTAGAACTGAAGTAATAAACAGATCATCAACGTTTTATGGCATGCATAAAAGTCCCTATTGTGAGGGAACTAACTCGATCAAAGCAAAGTAGTGTCAGAGATTAAGATTCTGATGACTTGTTGTTGATGTTGGTTTGATATTGATGAAGTTGTAGCGCCACCGCTGAGGCTCGTGGAGACGAACAAGAGGTAGTGGCACGCGCTCGCTCGATAGAATACACCAGGCTACCATTCTCATTAGACGCGGCCTCTGAGGCGCCCACTTCGCAACCTCCAAATAAATGTGGCCGCAGGTGCCACATTATTGGTGGCCCGGACGTGATGCCTAACTCTTTTGACGAACTGGCCAGATATTTGGGGCAACCCCTTTGTGCATCGCTGATGCAGCTACCTGCTCCTAGGGGGTGGAGCCCTGTTGCGACCCGCGCGGCCGACAGTGGCGCAATGCCCAAGAAGACGAAGGGTCGCTAGCACGCGCTCGACAGCGCCCTGGGACCTTGGCCCCGGCCAGACTCTGCTGCTGCCGCTCCGCTGCTACCAACGGTGGCGCCTCAGCGGTGGCGCTACAGTATAACTGTCATTTGAGAGTCGGTAGACCGAGTTTACGACAGAAGACAAAAATTTTAGTGTTTTCGTATGCCGCCCACTGGCGAGGGCAGTTAATTATAGTGATTCCAGGGCAGGAGAAGGTCAAAAATCATGACGATATTTATTGAATATGATGTTAATTGTGTGTCACGATATTGTGGGATGTTTGATGTTTGGTTGGCGCCAAACTTATAATTATTCTGGCGAACCTGCCCACCACTGCATTCTCCGTAAGATTAGAGGGGGAGGAGCGACAAACTTCTCCACTTCGAGTGCAAAAGATAAGGTTCGACTGCTGACCGACGGTAGGGGCCACGCTTGATTAGCCGTTGACCGGAGGCATGAGGCGTAGGCAAGTTTCTTAACAGCAAGCACCTTCACTTGGGCTAAGAACAATACGAAGTGTACAAAACAAGCCCAATGAAGTAGCGTGCGTACAGAGGCGCGACGCAAATTACAAACACAGAATGAGAACACAAACCGCTATTAACAGGAAGAGGAAAACAAGAGCGAGAACTATACGACAACTTTAGAAGAACAAAGCAATACTATACAAAAGGTGACGAGAAGAAAGAGTGACAGGGCAAAGAAAAAGAGCAAAGCGAGTGGGGAGAAATGGTGGCTTAGCTGCGTAGTGGCAAGGTCCGGTCGCAGGGAGCGTAGGGCTGCGGTAGCACGCGGGGCTGATGGGGGGTTCCCGATACGGGCGAACTTGAGCCATGCGTGTTCCACGCGTCTTCGGGGCCGCCGTCGCCGCGCTCTACGCGTCAGACACCCGCCTTAGCTCGCTTGCCGGCCACTTCCCTGGCTGACCTCACACACGTCCGCACGCACCGAAATCTCCAAGCCAACTGCCTGACTCGCGGTTTTCCCGCCACCTCGTTCTCGTGACTAACAACAACACGAAAAAAAGAACAAAAAAAGGAATCCTCAAAGCCCAGTGCGCCAACGGTTTGCAAATGTTGAAAACGGGGGCAGAAGAACCGCGAAGAAACTGAAGTGGACACGAGGGAAGGCCACGGTCCTCACGAGGAGCGATGCTAATTTGCCAAGGTCGGGAAGGGGGTTAGGGCATTCATGCGGCCACTTCCCGTCCCCACCTCGTGCAATCGCTCGCTTCCCGGCGATAAAGCTTGGGAGGGGGTGGAGTATAGCCTTGAACCTCCAGCGTCGCGAGCGCTCAACTGCCCCTGCGAGGGGTGCAAAATTATTGGCGCCACGTCTCGACATGCTTGCGAAGAACCGGTGCCGTGGCCAGCCGTGGCCCCCTCGGTCGCAAAAGAGGAAAGAAAAATAAGGCATGCACACACTTTGCACCCAATTCTCCACGGATTGAAAAAGAAAACTCCGCGTGTCGATGGAATTGCATAACCAGGCTTGGAGTGCGGTCTCATTTCAGTGACCAGAACCGAAAATGCACTTCCTCACCAGAACAGGATTTGCCCACCATGGTGTAGTACTTGGCCACCACCTTCTATGAACAAATCAATTAACCCTCGGCCCTCAGTGCCCCGCTGCGGAGCAACTCACCAAGGCAGAGGTCAGATCTGTGACGCAGCGGAGGGTGCTAAGAATACCTGGCTCTGTACAGGCCGCCATTGGAAACTGAACCTGGCAACGTTTAACGCAAGAACCTTATCAAGTGAGGCTAGCTTAGCAGTGCTGTTGGAGGAATTAGCCGGTATTAAATGGGATGTCATAGGGCTTAGCGAGGTTAGGAGGACAGATGAGGCGTATACAGTACTAAAGGGCGGGAATGTACTGTGCTATCGTGGATTAGCAGATAGGCAAGAACTAGGTGTGGGATTCCTCATAAATCAGGATATAGCTGGCAACATCGAGGAGTTTTACAGTATTAACGAGACAGTGGCAGCTCCCGTAATTAGGCTTAATGAGAGGTACAAGATGAAGGTGGTGCAGGCCTACGCGCCGACATCAAGCCATGATGACCAGATAGTTGAAACCTTCTAAGAGGATGTGGAATCGGCAATGACCAAAGTAAAATCACAGTACACCGTACTGATGGGTGACTTTAATGCAAAGGTAGGTAAACAGCAGGCTGGAGACAAGGCGGTAGGTGACTATGGCATACTTCTAGGAACAGTAGGGGAGAGTTATTAGGAGAGTTCGCAGATGGAAATAATTTACGGATTATGGATACCTTCTTCCGCAAACGAGCAAACAGGAAGTGGACGTGGAAGAGCCCCAATGGTGAGACTAAAAATGAAATAGACTTCATACTGTGTGCCCACCCTGGCATCGTAGAGGATGTGGAGGTCCTCGGTAAGGTCCGTTGTAGCGACCACAGAATGGTAAGGTCTCGTATTAGCTTAGATTTGAAGAGGAAACGGAAGAAACTGGTGAAGCGGAAGGCTATTAACGAGTTAGCATTAAAAGGGAAGGTAGAGGAATTCAGAATGTGACTGCAGAACAGATTTTCCGCTTTAACTGAAGAAGATGACCATAGTGTTGAAACAATGAATAATAGTCTCACAGCTCTCATTACAGAGTGCACCGCAGAAGTAGGTGGTAGGATGGTTCGACAGGATACCAGCAAGCTATCTCAAGAGACTAAAGATCTAATTAAGAAACGCCAAAGCATGAGGATGTCTATCTCCACAGACAGGATAGAACTACCAGAGCTATCGAAGTTAATAAATTAACACAAGGTAGCCGACATAAGAAAGTTTAACATGGAGAAAATCGAGCATGCTCTAAGGAACGGAGGTAGCCTAAAATCAGTGAGGAGAAAACTGGGCATAGGTAAAAACCAGATGTATGCGCTAAGAGACAAACAGGGCAATGTCATCAACAATATGGATATGATAGTTGAATCAGCCGAAGAGTTCTACACAAATCTATACAGTAGCGAACGTAATCATCAATACAGAGGTAGGCAGTCGAGCACAGCAATGGGACACCCGCCAGTAACGAAGGAGGAAGTAAAGAAAGCCTTAGGAGCAATGCAAAGAGAGAAAGCAGCCGGTGTGGATCAGGTAACAGCAAATTTGTTGAAGGACGGAGGAGAGATTGTGCTACAAAAACTAGCCACCCTGTATACGCAATGACTTGTGACCTCGAGAGAACCAGAAGCTTAGAAGAACGCTAACATTATCTTAATTCATAAGAAAGGAGACGTCAAGGACTTGAAGAATTACACACCGATCAGCTTATTGTCCGTTGCCTACAAGGTATTTACTAAGGTTATCGCTAATCTGTCTATTTCATAAACTTTATTATAATTTTGCCCAACTGCGTGAGCCTAATTTTACCCCCTTTAAGATCATTGCGACGTTTGTTTAATTGCCGTAGTATTCAACGCATTAATGGTTCAACCAATGCGTTCAATTCCTCGTTCTTGCCAGCTGCCATAGCCGAGTGGAATGTCTTTCCAGACAGTGTTGTGAATGAAGTTAACTCCCTAAAATTTAAACAGATGTTAATTCATTTATTCCCCAAATAATGCCTGTTGAAGGCCGTCTTTCTTTTTCTTTTTTTTTTCCTTTTTTCTTTCTTGTTCTTTTGTTTACCAACTTACTCGCTTGTTTTTCTTTTGAAGTGTTCACAGCTCTATCTACATGTGTCTAAGTTTATGTTGCAACTTTGTTCTTTGTGACCTCATTACTGTTCACCCCCCCCCCTTATGTAATGCCCCCTGCTGCCCTTAAGGGTAAATAAATGATGATGATGATGATGAATAGAGTCGGGACAACCTTGGACTTCAGTCAAGCAAATGATCAGGCAGGCTTTCGTAAAGGGTACTTGATAATAGACCACATTCACACTATCAATCAGGTGATAGAGAAATGCGCAGAATATAACCAACCCCTGTATATAGCCTTCATTGATTACGAAAAAGCATTTGACTCAGTGGAAACCTCAGCTGTCATGCAGGCATTGCGGAATCAGGGTGTGGAATAGTGTTATGTGAAAATATTTGAAGATATTTATAACGATTGCACAGCTACTATAGTTCTCCATAAAGTCAGCAATAAAATTCCAAATCCGGAAAGGTGTCACGCAGGGAGAGACGATCTCGCCAATGCTCTTCACTGCCTGCTTACAGGAGGTATTCCGGGGACTGGAATGGGAACAGTTGGGGATAAGAGTTAATGGAGAATACCTGAGTAATTTGCGATTCGCTGATGACATTGCCTTGCTAAGCCATTCAGGACAAGAACTGCAAAGCATGATCAATCAGTTAGAAAGGCAGAGCAGAACGGTGGGGCTAAGGATTAACATGCAGGAAACCAAAGTAATGTTCAATAGCCTAGCAAGAGAACAGCAGTTCGCAATTGGTAGCGAGGGGCTGGAAGAGAGAATATGCCTTATTAGGGCAGGTAGTGGCCGCAGATCCGGATCATGAGAGGGAAATAACTAGAAGAATAAGAATGGGGTGGAGCCCATATGGCAGGTTTTCTCAGATCATGAACGATAGCTTACCAATATGCCTGAAGAGAAAAGTATACAACAGCTGTATCCTACCGGTACTCACCTATGGGGCAGAAACGTGGAGGCTAACAAAGAGGGTTCAGCTTAAGTTAAGAACAACGCAGCGAGCTATGGAAAGGAAAATGATAAGTGTAACGTTAAGAGATCTGAAGAGGGCGGAGTGGGTGAGGGAAAAAACGCGGGTTAATGACATCTTAGTTGAAATCAAGAGGAAGAAATGGGCTTGGGCAGGGCATGTAATGCGAAGGCAAGATAACCGCTGGTCCTTAAGGGTAACGGAGTGGATTCCAAGAGAAAGCAAATGTAGCAGCAGATGGCAGAAAGTTAGGTGGGCGGGTGAGATTAAGAAGTTTGCGGGGGTACAATGGCGGCAACTGACAAAGGACAGGGTTAATTGGAGAGACATGGAAGAGGCCTTTGCCCTGCCCTTATAAAAATGGTCTATAGACTTTCTATAGACTTTTTATAGACTCTATAGCCATCCTATAGACTTTTCCTTTTGGCTATAGACAGTCTATAGAAAATCTATGGACTAAAGTCTATAGGTGCTTCAATTTCCTTTTGTCTATAGGCGGTCTATAGACTCTCTATAGACAAAGGTCTATAGCCGCCTCAATTTCCTTTCGTCTATAGACTGTCTATAGACCCTCTATAGACTAAGGTCTATAGCTGCCTCATTTTCTTTTCGTCTATAGACTGTCTATAGACTCTCTATAGACTAAGGTCTATAGCTGCCTCAATTTCCTTTTGTCTATAGACTGTCTATAGACACTTTATAGACTAAAGTCTATAGCTGGCTCAAATTTCCTTTTGTCTATAGACTGTCTATAGACACTTTATAGACTAAAGTCTATAGCTGGCTCAATTTCCTTTTGTCTATAGACGGTCTATAGACTCGCTATAGACTGAAGTCTATAACTACCTCCATTTCCTTTCGTCTATAGACGGTCTATAGACTCGCTATAGCCTAAGGTCTATAGCCGCCTCAATTTCCTTTTGTCTATAGACTGTCTATAGACTAAAGTCTATAATTGCTTCAATTTCCTTTCGTCTATAGACGGTCTATAGACTCGCTATAGACTAAGGTCTATAGCTGCCTCAATTTCCTTTTGTCTATAGACTGTCTATAGACTAAAGTCTATAACTGCTTCAGTTTACTTTCGTCTATAGACGGTCTATAGACTCGCTATAGACTAAGGTCTATAGCTGCCTCAATTTTCTTTTGTCTATAGACTCTCTATAGACTAAAGTCTGTAACTGCTTCAATTTTCTTTCGTCTATAGACGGTCTATAGACTAAGGTCTATAGCTGCCACAATATCCTTTCGTCTATAGACGGTCTATAGACTCTCTATAGACCAAGGTCTATAGCTGCTTCGATTTACTTTTGTCTATAGACGGTCTATAGACTCTCTATAGACTACAGTCTACAACTACCTCAATTTCCTTTCGTCTATAGACTGTACACTATAGATAGTCTACTGCCTATAGACCATTCTATAACAATCGTAATTTTATCTAACAATGTTCGATACACTGACTTTCGACTAAGTCCAGAACAATGTCAATTCATTTTTGAACTCCATGTTGAGGGGACCTGCATCTAGTGACCGCAACTATGTCGGGAGTCCCCCACCTCCTTCGCTATTACGGAAATTAAAAAGTATTGCGTAAGGCCATTACAACACCCTCCTGTATATTGTTTTCAGGAGCATTGACAAGCTCCTTTTCGTTATACCGTGACGTATATTGTCAATACAATTAGATATTAATGCTAACAAGTAAGCCGAGGAAAGGCAGCCGTTCTTGAACTAAGGGCGCCCGCAAACTGTACTACATCGAACGAATACGCTGTCCCTTAAAGGAATCGCTCTACACAATTCCATTCCATCTTTCGATCGTTACTGTCCAACGCGCTGAAATCAGAAACATTTTATCAAAGGTTCTACATTTCTCTTTAAAACGTCCTGAAGATAAAGGCGGAAATACGGGTGTGAGAATTCAAGGAAGCGCCCATGCCTTAGAAACACTTTAGATTAATCTCAAAGAGCCTGGTCCTCTGTGCGATTAACATCTGCCATTTCTACCTTTGCAGTTTGTATTCACGTGAATAAGTGCTGCGACGCAACAGTCACAAAGCCAGTATTTTTTCGTTCCTACCCTTGCACCTGTTGCTTCGGAGCCGATGACACGCTGATGTGGCGCATATCAGTTTTCTAAACACGAACACACTCAAAAAAGAAGTTGTGCTATGCAACCTTATAATTATTATTTGAGAATTGTACAACATACTATTCGGTGAGAGATGCGGCGCGTATACCGACAAGAAGTTAGATTTCGGTTCTGTTTTCACGAAAACAATAAGATTTTTAGAGGGTAAGCGAAGAATTTAAGCTTGTAAACCAATTGCCTTCTGTGGTCTTGGATATCAGATCAAGCTGCACACGACAAGAGTGCGAGCGATAAAGATACGACCGTGAAATGGGTTTCTGTTTCACGTTTTACCCATTTTACCGCGAGACGGCGGAAAATCATTCGGGCTGCAAACAACCCTGTGCGTGGCTGCATCAATGGCGTTGGAGTGTTTTTCGCGGATTACGTTTTCTTCAAAATCCAGCTTCATCGTCCGCTTACGGTAAGTCTACACGTTTATATTTTATTCATTTGGTCTCCTAAACCACTCTAAGCAGAGCTGTGTGTGCAGAACAGATTATGTGCGCAGTTACAAACGTCCTATCTTGTCCTATCTTCGTTTCTAAGGCGGAAGCCATCGGGTTCTCGACCAATGCCGCTTATCTCTGTCCCGCTGTCTTTACTAACGCGCGGAAAGGCAGTCTGTGCGATGCCCTTGATGATAAGCCGCTCCTCGCGAGCTGTCTACTAGATTTTTCGTGTTTCAAGGTAGATGCGCGGCCAGAAATGTCGTTTAGCCTGTGAATGACGGCCGAAATGGAACTTTGTGTTAGTTAGCGCCGTGTGAGCTCAATTTACTTTGCACCTCCGAAAACGTACTTACATACAGTCTCGCTCAGTGGTGGATTACATTTATTTTCTTATCTTTGTGTTATCGCCTCTCTGGACCATGGAGTGCTGTTCTTTTTGAGGTGTGCATTGCTTGCTACGTATGGACGCTCGCTCGGTGCGCGTCGTGGACGCTGACGTTTCAGCAAAGGTGTCTTGTAACGCTATAGACTGGAGCGCGAGACGTTTGTCAAAGTTGTATTCAAGCGGCGCTGGAGGAATGCTTATAGTGTGATGGGTGAATAAAATTCGTTGCCGGCGCGAATGGCCGTCGTGCTCAAACACCGCGAAGAACCCACGAGCTTCATCCCATCTCCCCTTCGTTGCACACGTATGGATTCGTCCATGTCTGTCATCGGAGCCGTTGGCCGCCGCCGCTGGCTTGCGGGCACTTCATTTTCAAAGCTGGGTAAAGGTCGGCTCGACAAGAGGTGGCTTACATTTCGTTCCGAGTGGTTCGTTCATGAATCCCGCTCACGCGTGCACAGATTTCTAGAATACCATTTGCGCGAGAGGCAAAGTATGTGTTTCTGATTTCAGACTGCTACGTTACGAAAGCGCCGATGTAACTCGCCGCTTATTTGCGCCTAAGATTAGATTAAGCTCTCGTGTTATTATAGCTGCTTCTGTTGAAGGCGTTAATTGTTTCATTGAAGTACTTCCTACTTTGAGCACGTTCAATGCTTTCGCTTATTTTTCTAGCAGCGTTGGGTTAGCTGCCTCCATGCAAGAAACACACCTATTTACTGCGCTGTTGGAGCTGCACTTGAAGGAAAAACTAAGTGAATTTCAGGCGGTATTTTATCGTGACAGTCAGTAATTTGCTGTCTCAACCTCGCGACTGCTTTTGAAACGGCGCAGCTGCAGCCTCTGTGTACTGTATTAGTTTTCTGAATAATGAGCGCGGCATGGAAGCGCTGCAACCCGCTTGTTTCTAAGAGCGCGCGCAGATGTACGAGTATGCTGTTCCGTCTTTGTGCTTCAAGTTATAGGCGCAAATATGTGGTGAACTGGTTGCTTCTGCCTGCTGGTTTTGTATAGCTTGTGCCCGTTTGAGTATCGGCTTACGTACACTCGGCCAAATCTTTAACTGGATTAGGTGTTGCATCGCTAAATGCACCTGTAAAAAGGTGCCTTCACTGCTGGCATATTCATGTTGTAATTTGATGCGTGAGATGGCATTTCATAGTTTCTTTTTGTTAATATAATGTTTGAGTGGAGTACTTGCATGTTTAGATCAAAGTTATCAGAAATATTCATCGTCTGCCGCTACGAAGAGCCGAAACAAGCGGAATACGCAGCAATGGTTATGGTGGCGCATATGCACTAATCTGGGTAAATGACTTGTCCGCCATGAAAGGAGTGGTACTTTACCCAGAGGATGAGGCCATATGGACAAGATCCATTGCTGCGTATGCCGCTTGTTTCAGCTGTTCGTAGTGGCAGACGAATGTTTCTGATAACGTCGATATAAATACGCAAGTACTGCACTCAAACATTATATGAACAAAAAGGAACCACGAAATGACATTTCACTCGTTAAATTACAGCATAAATATGCCAGCAGTGTAGCCGAAAGGCACCTTTTTTACAAGGTGCATTTAGCGATGCAACACCCGAGCCAGTTAAAAATTTGGCCGGGTGTACCAGGCTTAATTCACGCAGGGTATTCTGAAGCGCTTCTTCTATAGCGGTTATAAGAATAAATGCTGCAATATTCTCCTTTTTGCATCCCTCTGTAAGGTGCACTGAATCTGTATTTTATGGAGGTGGCATTCTTAACAGCTCCTTGCGAGTCAATGCAGATATGTGGCACAATTGTTCGAAGTCTTCTGTTACAAATAGTGTAAAAGGATTGCCATAAAGAGATCAGTATTGGCTGTAACAGTATTGCCATACAGAAATCAATATTAGTACTGGATTCAGAGTAGAGTGCTCCAGGGATTAGGGGTCTTTGTTACAATGTTTTATGACGACACTTATAATCTGTAGTGTATTTAATGAAATGATTGAGCCGGCATGATAGCTCAGTGGCTATCATGTTCGTATGGCGACCTGAAAGAAGCAGGTTCGATTCCGGCCTAGGCGGTCGCATTTTAATAGAGGCAAAATGCTAAAGGCCTGTGTACTCTGCACAGGTGACCGAAATTATTCCCCAGCCTTTCACTCTAGCGTCTCGTAGCCTGTGTCGCCTTGGGTCTTTGAACCCCATAAAACCACACCAAAAGATCAAGATTGCCTTTCTAGAATGGCATAGCCAGGATATGCCTTGCATTGTAAAGCACATGTGTAGAGATAGAATGGGAATTTTTTTTCAGTTTCTCTTATATTATTTTTTTCCTTCGTGCTGTACAGGTGAACATGCCCGGATGATTTACTGCAGACAACAGGCCACAAGAATGCTTCTGAGGAAACTAGCCGGACTGTTACTTTCAACTTTTATGTTACTGTGGTGCATTCTTATGGTGCATGTATTGCATATTCCCAGCCTGGATAGCTTGGAAATAAACTAAATTTGTAAGTATATTGATTGTTTCATGTGTGAACTCTGTCTGGTGACCTTTTTCAATGATTGTGGACAGTCTATAGACAGTCTATAGATAATGGTCTACTAATAGTTTAGTAGACAGAGGTCTATAGACTGTCTATAGACAAAGGTCTATAGCACTGCCAGGCCACACACCTATGGAATGTCTATAGACAGTCTATAGACATATGTCTACTGGACCAGTAGACTTTTGTCTGTAGACTGTCTATAGACAGTAATCTACAGGAAGTAGATGGCCATAAGTCTATAGGTCGTCTATAGTCCGTCTATAGACAAGTGTCTATAGACGGTCTATAGACAGCTCTATAGGAAATGTACGACCATAAGTCTATAGATCGTCTATAGACTGTCTATAGACCTGTGTCTATAGTCTTCCTATAGACCTATAGACTTTCAGTAGACATTTGTCTATAGACTGTCTATAGACAAAAGTCTACTAAAAGTGTATGGCCATAAATCTATAGACTGTCTATAGACCAGTCTAAAGGATTTGTCTATAGACAGTCTATAGACTTCATAGACTAAAGTCTATAGACAGTCTATGGACTGTCTATAGAAATTTTTATAAGGGTGCAGCGGGTGTAGTCCGGCTGATGATGATGGTGATGACACTTTTTGACATTGTGTAAACGTGTTTATTTGAAGCGCAGGTCGGTGGGTGCTGGTCGAAGAGCGTCACAACGGACACACTCACAGGCGTCACTAAGGGATCACGACTGCACTTTACCTACCACTTCGCTGTGCTGCTTGAGCTGCTGCCGCTCGGTCCCATTACAGTTGATTTTTTGGGGGGATGATCTCAATTTTCTTAATGGCTGCAAGCACGTAGGGGTTCCATAATAAAGAACAGTAGTAAGGAATTGGACGCATTATGGATATATACATATGTAACATGATTTCCTTCGGAGCCTGAGTTATAGTGCGACTAAGATATTCAGACTTTTTCGAGGTTTTTTTACAACTGAAATGAATGTATTTCGATCATGATACACTTGAGGTTGAAATAATCTCTAGGTGCTTATACTCAGACAACCGCTGAACAAGTATATATGAAAAAGAGTAATCAAAATCGATGAGGAGGAACTATTACGTAATACCATAGCAACGGAAATTAATATCATCTTCCTGCTGTCACACGATCACCAGAAGCTAAAAAATGATTCGTTAATTGCCGAATCCTCTGAAAAGTGAATGACGGGATACAAAACGCAATCAGCAGCATACATGCTGATGTTTGAGGTGACGTTACATGGCAGGTCATGAACATACAAACAAAATAATTAAAAGCCTGAAATCGAGTCTTGTGCCACACCATACCATAGAGGGACGACGAAATATTGGCGTGAACTCTACTTTAAAAGCTGTAACCCTCAGAGAGCAGCTTAGAGATACATGCGACTAAAAATTGAATTCTTCAATGTGAGATTTAAATTGAACATTTACACAGAATGATCCGCCACGGTAGTCCAGTGTTATGGCGCTCGGCTACTAACTCGAAAGACGCGAGTTCGATCCCGGCCGCGACGGTCGAAGTTTAGTAGAGGCAAAATTCTAGAGTCCCGTGTACTGTGCGATGTCAGTGCGCGTTGAAGAACTCCAGTTGGTCGAACAATCCGGTCCAACTTAACTACAGCGTCCCTAATAGCTGGAGTCGCCTTAGGATGTGAAACTTCCATAAACCTACAATGAATCACCGCATCCAAACCCTTTCAAAAATTAATAGCGGCGTACAGAACTAAGAGCAGTTTTAAGAGTTGTTAGCAGAAGCCATCCCTTGGATATTGTGATACACTGGCTAAATAGGCTAGATGAACAATCACAAGCTTGTGCTGTGAAGGAAAAAACTATCTCCTGCAAAAACATGTCTGTTCTATGTAGGGCAAAGTGGGAACTGCATTATTGAACACCTAGACAGCATACCAAGAACACAAAACTCAAGCGCTCCTCTTGTGGCTCATATTGCTTTGTTAGCGCGTTGAAGGCAAGATTCTAGGAGGCGAAGATTCTATGCAGGAGCTCTAGTGGCTAGGCCTATCCTCGAAGCCGCTGGAAATACCAACAGGTCCTGCAACATATTGTGGTGAGCAGATTTTTGTTAGCTGAGTATGAAAATGCCAGTACAAAAGAGCCAAACTTAGGGCTGCTTCAGATGGCAGCTTATCCTGGTGTCGATGGAGTAGAAATCAAATTCATCTTAAGCGTTTGTGTATTTAATCAGCCCGTTCTGTGCATTAAACAACATGGCGTAAGTTTGGTTAATTTTTAGTGCGCCACCACTTTTACTGGCGATTCCCCACATTTAGCCGTAGCGTGTTTGCGGTCTCTCAGTTTGTCTGGACCCTCCTTTCCGGCAGGCTTCTCACCTGCCCACTGAGTCATAGGCAACCTACCCAGGTGTGTGTGTGTAATATATATATATATATATATACGGTGCGCAACCTGCCCACCACTCGGTGGGCAGGAGAGGAGCCTGCCCTGGGTCTGGCGACCGCTGAATTAGTCGTGAGGGGCTGCATGGGAAGAGCAACGTATATCGGCACTCAACCTAAGCATCCCTAGTCTAACCGATGGCCACGCCTACCAGAAGGGCAGTGGCGCATCGCTTGACCGCTGCAACACTGCGCCAGCAGTGGTAGGAAGACTCCTAGGGAGCTAGCTATGAATGGAGAAATTTACGAATTCCACTTATATTGACATTAGCCCTTGATCGCTATCGTAACAACTGCCATCCTTGAACACTGAAGCTGTAGAACCAAGTGAAACCAGAACTGTAAACTCACCTAATTCACATTTGGTCTAACTGCGCAAATCGGCCATCGTTTTAGTGCGGTAGCACTTCACTTACAGTGGCAATTCCACGCTTTTATCCATTTCCTGCCTCTGCCTGCTAGCGGGGTGGTGGTGAAAACTTTTAATTGCTGAAATAGAGTTTGGGAGCCACAGAGTGGCCCCGCTACATGGTCGGCGTTCCTAGTCCGGGACACTGCATGACAATGCCCCGTCTCTCGCCCGTTTCACCAGAGCCCTTTGGGACTCAAGCGAGGAGCAGTTGAACAGGAATGTCTCCCATGCCTCTCTGGAAGGGGTAGGGGAAGGGGGGAGGTGGAGATCTTGAGTACATGCCCACACCATGTGGAAGATCGGCTCCGTGCTTTGACAATGTCGATGTGTTGGGTCGCGGCTTTGGTGCGTCGAAGGGAGGCTGCGTCGGTGATTGGCGTCGGGGTGACGGCGGGTATCGTTGAGGTGTCTGCAGTTCCATTTTGCGCGGCAGGAGCGAAGAAGTGTCTTGCGGCGTTGGAGGATTTTGAAGTTTTCGCCGAAGAGCATCGGCAGCTCCAGACACTGCTGCATCTAGTTTCCCCTGCGGGGACTTGCGGATTGGTTCCACAGCCCAGGAGAACTGTATCGGCGAGGCGAGGAGGGGTTCGGGAGAAGCGGCTTGGGCCGGGATTGGCCTGCGCAACCCAATCCGCGATCTCCCACGGTCTTTGAACAGGCAGCGGATAACGTGCATCAAAAGAAATTCCTCGGAGACCCAGTTCCTTGTGCGGACAGCCGCGAGATATGTCCCAGCTTCGCCGCAGTGGTTGCACAGAGACCAGCGGTCTACGGTTCGCCAGACTTCAGTCCTTCGAAGACCCGCGCGCTGCACGACGTTCGGCCTGGAAGGTGAAACAGGAACAGCTGGTGGGGGCAGCTGGTAGCACGGTGTTGGCAGTGGCACGTAACGGCTTGCGACGGCGGCATAACTTAAGCTCTTGTGAGGCGGAGTGGCTGGGACGAGTGGTGAGACGCCCAGTGCCTGCAGCGCTTCTTCACGTACGACGTCAGAAAATGTGGATACCTGTGGCTACGCAGTGGTCGGCAGGTACTTCGCTACCTCTTCCCTCACTATGGCCCGGTTCAGCTCTTGCAGCAATTCTGCGGAACGGATCGCAGTTCCCTCAGCACTGCCGGGGATCATTTATACAATGGTGCACTGGTACTGCCGGGTTCGCATGTCAAGGGAATTTTGTATTGCTGCCTCCCCCCTGACGATGTCTGCTACGGTCACCAGAGGACTTCGCACATAGCCAGCGAACAGCTGTTCCTTCACACCCCTCATCAATGAACGCACTTTCTTATCTTCCGACATTGTGAGGTCCGCGCGACGGAAAAGCCATTTCAACCCTTTAACATTCACGGTCGCGCTTTCGTTTGGATGTTGGATGCGGTTTGGAGAAGTAGTTCGGCCTTGTCCTTGTGAAATGTACTAGTACAAGAGCAAAAGGGTTGAAAATTGGGCGAGTTGGTATGAATTCATACTGGTGTGGCACCACAGGGACAGGGACAGACACAGAGTGACAACCACACAAGTGCTCACTAACAACTGAAAAATTTATTAAAAGCACAAAAAATATATAGACAAAACCTATGGTTACATGCACAGCCATAGCATGGTTACAAAGGTTACAGGCACGAACACACGTTAAATCACAATGAATCTACCTGTTATCATGGTTTAGTGTTCGTTGAAGATAATAAACCTCGGCGTCAAGCTGCAGCAAGGATGGCAAACTCACGCATATATCTGCCGACTTCCTTATTCGGAAAGCCTCCATAATCTCCCGGGAAGTCTTATCTTTATGCTTCCAGAGAACGCGTGTTTCCTTGAACAACGGGGCACACTTGTGGCTTTTTACATGCTTAGTCATGTGCGTTCCCGAACCCCCGTCAAGTGACCTGGCGTGCTCCTGGAGTACAAGTGCGCAGTAATTCCGCCTTGAATGTGTCCCATGGGCAGAGGCCGGATTCACGATTCTCAAACCATGTCCTCGCAGAGCCATCGAGCGCGAACTACACATGGAGCAGCTCAGTGTCCGTGTCCCACGTATTGAGAATGGCCACTCGGTCGAATTGCTCTAGCCAGTCTTCGACATCTTAATGTGGAAAGCCGTGAAAACAAGGTGGGTCCCATAGGTGGTGGAGCAGATTTTTTGTGCCAACGCCGATGCTTCTTGTAACCTTGCGGTCAGGGACAAGTCCGGATTCGGGAGGCAGGCCTTTCAGTCGGCGACAGGCCTGGTGAACTGGTGTATCCACCACTGGTTTGCGCCCTGGGCTTGATTCCCGGCTTGTAGGGGGCGTGCGGTACATGGAGGGTGTACCGAGTACCCTCCGCGGGATCTCGCGTAGGTAAGTAGCATTGCGGGTGGATCAAAAACGAAGCCCGAAGACCCAAGCATCGCAGCGGTCAGAAACAACGGCCGAGGGGAGACCACGAGCCGCACACTTCTTCCTCCGAAATCACCGTTGCCCTCTTTAGCACTGGTGGCAATATTACCAATTTGTCCAAATACCAACATTAAATAACAAAATTTCTATTAACGTGGGCTCTCCTGTATGCACGGCATTGGTGTTAGGCGCCTTGTTTTCGCGCGTCCAGTAATCACGCGTTTTTAATAATAGACAATTTCCAACGCGCCCAGATCACAGCATTAGTTAACGTAATTTCTAGCAATGTTTTGTTGAAACACCATCAAGATTTCTGTCGTTGTGGCGATTGATGTTGGGCACCGCAGCTCACAAAGATGATTTGGCACGAATAAGGCATCCATATAGTGCTTCGTGGAGCTATCTTTAAGAGCAGTGATGTGCTCATATATATCAGAACTGCTGATGGTACTCCTATTGGAATATAACTTTTTCAATACCTTGAAACAAATTCTTAGCCCAGGTTTTCCATTGTGACCTCACAACACGTCGAAACTACAAATATATGCAGGTTGTGATCATTAACATATGTCCAAAGCATGAAAAAGAAAAATAATTATTCACATATTGAATTTTGAAGCGTACAGATTCCAGGAAGATACGCGCAATACATTTTACAGAATGTTTCTTAAATGATGCTCAAGAGCTACCCGACCAATAATTTCAAAATGTGGATTTGGATACATTAAATTTGTGCTGAACTGAATGACCGATTTCCAATCCTACTGCGCCGTGTCACTTCTCACAATACTCATATTTAAACCCAAAACAGCTGGTAAATATAGTATGAACGTATTTTAGCTATATCACCTTAAATAGACGTATCTCTAAATACAAGCTGGTTTCTTTGCATTTTTTTTTATTCCAGCAAAGTTATGGCTCAAGCTGCATCATGTGCTCCCCTGGACGTCAATGAACAACTTTGGACTAGGTTTATAGCGAGTTGCTTTTCAATTGTCTTCCTGTTTTTCGTGTTGTTAATTTCTGTTGGACGTTGTTTTTGTATTTTCTGTAGTGTCAGCCTTTCAGAAATGCAAAGAAAGGCCAAGTCGATACCGGTTTTCGATTCCGGCAACTGTTAAACTGTCCTCGTGTTTCCTGAGTCCACGTTCTTTTCATGCTGTTATATGACCAATATTTCGTCACATAGCTCAGCGCTGCCCTGCCGAACACACTATAGGTGATAGTGAGCATCGTCACGCCTCTGTTACGCGGTTTTGGACCCTTCACCTCAAACACGTACATCGTGTATGTTGTTTGCAATTAAAAAATATTGTGTTATATTTATTGATTTTCTTTATGGACTAGAATATTCCATGCAAATAGGGCTTGAAACTGGCAATTCAAACCATATTGCAATGCAATAAGGATTGAACGCAGGAGACTGAGGGCACCTTTGGTTTGAGAAAGAAAGTAAACAGATTAACTATTTCGCTTTGAATGCATGTAACATGGGAGGCAAACTGTTAGTTGAAAACTACGCGAAAGCACTCCTCTGACAGTTCATATAGCTTTTTAATTCAGAGGAAACTTGGGCAAAATCGGCAGGAATCAGGAATTCAATATTTTCTGGTACACCGGCAAGTGTCAAGCCAAAGAGAGAAGGTATGGAAGTTTTACACATATTCAGACTGGCATGCTGCAGTCGAAGATTGAGCGTGTCTGATTTACATCTTGCACAATAAATAGACAAATTTAGACTGGCATGCTGCACTGGAAGATTAAACATTTCTGATTTACACCTAGCTCAAACCGTAACCAATCAACGTCTTTGTGAAAACAAAATAGGTCTGGCCACATCCAACCCAGCCCCGTGATTAAAAAAGTGGTGAGCGTTGCTTCGCTGAGTGCATTTCACAAAAGACGAAGTACAAAGGTCACACAATTTGGCTCCATTCTCTTGCACACGACGTTAGGCTAGACATCTCGCAATGAGAGTTGGCACACAAAACTCGTCCCAACGCTTTGGATCTTTCTCTTTTCCAGCCAGAAAAAAAAATATTGTGGTGCGTAATCAAAACAGCAATTACACCAAGAACCGTATTCATTTCCGAACGCACTTGAAGATAAAATGATGGGGGTTTCCCAAATAGCATCTTGCAAGCCAGGCTAGTGAATTACGTCAGAGCTCTCATAGCGTATAAGAGGTAGATTTTCGCTTGCGCAGTGTACGAGCGGCGTCAGCTCGAGCGTACATGCTTTTTCGGCGCGTTTGTTGTGTGGCTAATCGCCGCCGTGCCATGCACTGGCCATACCCGTCCAGTAGAGGCTTTTGCCTGCCAGTGCATCTCACTACGCCAGAGCAGGGGTCGGGGAGACGAGGAGAGGACTAGAGGATACATTCATTTTCTTCTTTGGAGCTTTTGTTGTAGCACGAGAAAGAGCAGCTGAAAAAGGGCTAGAGGGATATCCAAACAGGGTGGATTAGCGCCACCGCGCGTAGCTGGGCGCGGGTGGAAAATAGGTTAGAGAAGATGAGCATATGTAAAATCATCAAGAAAAAAAAATAGCACCGCGCCCATCCTTGAAAGGGCCTCAGAAGGGACAAAAGGCAAACTAACGGGACTTGAAGCAGAGAGGGACGGGTTAAACGAGTGACAGGATTCCGGAATGCTTGGAGAATGCGTCGTAGATTGTTGAGAAATCGCTTAGAGGCAAGAGAAGGGCGACGAGGTGGTGTCCAACTTTTGTCTCACTGAAAGAGTAAAAGCAAGAATGAATTCCGAGCCTCATGTTCGGCGCCGGAAACCTTTGAATCAGAAATCATTGAGCTCAGTCACCGATTTAATGTTTGCTGATTTATAGTTTGCGAGTAATGCCTGCGGTCATGTGCTGTAGCCTCCATGATTCTAACTAAATGCTACTATGAAAATACCAAAATGTGGAACAATAACTAAAATCTGCATGCACAATGCATGCTCGTAGAGTGTCCCTTTATAATATGAGTGGCTAAGAAAGGGTAACACGCGTCCAAGCAACACCGTCCGTCCGCACACTAGTTCGACGGTGCAGTGTAGAATTTTGTACCTTTTGTACACAAGAAGGCAGACCGGTCGGTCGTGGCCATGGTCATGTGGCCCACCCATGCGTGTTTGGGCTGGCTTAAACAGACGCGACGCGATACTCAGGAATGCACCAATTCTGGATCGTTGGCATTAAAGCTTGGCGCAAAAAAATATCAAAAGCAAACAAAACGCGTACAGTTGCGATTGGTAATAACTTCTGATGTTCTTCTTTAAATAATAGCAATTTTTATAAGCAAGAAGGTATGCAACAGCCATCAACGTAAAATGCTTAAAAGTGCAGTAAATGGCAAAAACTATTTGCAGCACTAAATAAAGCTAGCCATCCTAGCTTCGTGGCTCGAGAAGTCAGATTCGTTTTTAACGCTAGGGGGTTAAAGGCCCCATTGTCCAGAAAATACGTTGTCGCCGTCGGCATTCATGAGCGAAGAACCACGAGCATGACTCTGGCAGGTCGTGTCCAGAGAGCAACCTAGTAGGCTGGTGGTCCACTTAGGTCACTTGGGTTTGCAGTGTCATCACAACCTGGCCACCGGATAGTGAGCAAACTGCCCACGATGGCAGGTGGAAGTTAATGATATTAAGTCGGGTAGAGCAACTTGGGCACACAAGGCCCAACTCTCGGAGCTGCCTGCGGTCCGAGGGTAGTAGCGCATCCCTTAAGAGCTGCCCTAGGAAAAGGACTCCCAGAGATATATGAATGTAAAGTAGAGAATCCCCTCCTGCATATATGGCAATTAGCTAGACCCTGCAAATTTCATTATTGTTGTTTTTCCATCGAGGCTACATCTCTCTCCTCGTTCTCGTCACTTGCCGCTTCACGCATTAAATGTACAAGTGACCACGCCTGTTCTTGCTTATTTGCGCTAAAACTTAAATGACAGCTTCTTGATATCGTACCTTCGATGTAAATACACCATGCACAGGGTGTTTGACATAACATGAACCAAACATTTAAAAAAGCGTCGCGTAAAAAAGCTCTGTGAAAACCAACGACATAATCATTGCCGCAGTGTAGCTCTCCTCAGATATATAATTTTTAAAACTGCGCCGAATAAATCATGAGATAAAAAAGACATTTTTAAATGTTCAGTTGGCGGTCACATGCGTTTCTTAAAGTTGTAGAGAGGTGATGAACAAGCCGGTACAGATTTTTAAGCAAGCTACCTCCCTACGTTGTCCTTTTTACCGGTATTTAAAGGAAGCTGAAGAAAGCAGTTGGGCGCGCTCATGTGCTGCTATGCGCTATGATTATTCAGCGCTACCAACCGTATTTTTAACGAATGAAACGTGCACGCTGACCATGCCCGAGTGGCTGCCGCACAGTTCGACGGGCTGCAAAAACACAAAAACGAAAAAGGAAGCTCCCTTCAAATACGCGAGTTATCTGGTGTTCCACTCTTATTTTGTGTTTGCGATGACTCAATGAAAGCTCCGTCTGAATTGGCTGTCGATGGCCTGCCGTTGACTTATCGCAAGTCACGGCGAATGATTTCCATGTCCAGGCAGAATATGCTGCTGGGCTTTAGAGGCTATGCTGAGAGCGGCTTTGGCCGCTCCCTCGAGACTGAACGAGCACGCTTTGTTCACTCAGGACGCAGTGCTGCAGTACGGTAGCGCAAGAGCGCTAACAGCAATGCATCTAAAGTGTAGAGAACTTCCGTTTTTCTTTTGTGAAATAAATTCACCAAAAGTTCACCATCATTTTCATTTAACGAGGTGGAGTCTCTACTGGCCCGACGTACGATGTGTTCACAAAGACGTGGGTCATCAGTGGTTTGTGCTTGGCGGGAATCAGAAACGCTTCTCCACTGCAGGAGGCCAGCCAGAATATGTGCAACATTTCCATGTCATTTCTCTTTTGCTTGCCTGCGTGCAGGCTCAAGAGAAAATACTGAATTCCTGGTTCTAGCAGATTTAGCCCAAGCTGTCTCTGAATTAAAAGACCATGCACTGCCAGAAGAGTGTTTTCGTTTGGTTTTAAAGTAAGCGTGTCTTCTCCCATGGATCATAGATTGCAGCGACGCAAACACGTTGTTTATTGTTCTTTTCCAAAACAATGTTTTTGAAACAATGTCCTTGCGTTCAGCGCATTTCGCAGAACTGCGCAAGCCATTTTTTAAAGAAATGCTTTATTCCAAACAGCAAAAAAAAGTGTCCAATGTTGCTGGATTGACGTCCTTGTGGAGGAGATGCTACACCCTTGCCACAACACTGGCATAATAAAAAGGCAAAAATAACCGGCTCATAACTTAGAGATACTTATTTATTGTATTAAAGTGAAAATTGTGTTCGACTGTAATGAAGACTTTATAAAACTACTTTTGTGGTTTTTAGTATGCGTATTTTAGTGCGTGACACGCCTCATTAAGATTAGAAATCAGCCATTCGGTGCATGGTATATCTGATAAAATTGATTCCACATTTTGCAAATAGCCGGGTGTAGTTCTTAAGCGTCATTTACAAATTATTCTGTAAAAACGCTTTTCGATCGTATTCACGCTCATGGTGCTTCGCAAATTGAATGTTCTGCTTCACAATTTTTGTCTTCTTCATGTGATAGTCGTACTTCTGCTGATGATCACATTGTGCTTCTCTTTTCACCTTTGGCGTATTCTGAGGTAATCGCTGAAAAACTGGGTGACGAATTTTTTGCAAGGCAATGCAACATTTCTCTCCGAATGGGAGTGTCATGGTTACTTTCAAATATTTTTTCTTTATTTATTTCCAGAAACCCCTTAAGGCCCTCATTATGAGGGTATTACACAGGGGGTGGCAGAAATAGCAACATGACTGGGAATACGAGATATACGAGGCAGGACTGCCACTTCAGGCCAGACAGCACGGTGTCCATCATTCGTTGGAACGTGGCATGGCCCGGGCACAACCAAAAAGGGAACACCTTAAACTCGTATAAACTGTCAGGAGTAATAAAGGCAGTCTTCTCTTGGTCACGTTCGTCGACCTCTATTGGCGAATACCCACTGCGGAGGTCAAGGGACGAAAAGTAGTTGGAATGGCGCAGGCGGTCTAGGGAGTCATCAGTGCGTGGCAGGGGGTACACATCCTCTTTCTTGACGTTATTGAGAAGCCTGTAATCCACGCAGAACCTGGGGGTGCCATCTTTCTTCGTGACGAGGACAGCACGCGACGCCCAGGGCCTCGTGGATGGTTGTATGACGTCTTCCTGGAGCATTTGTTTATTTATTTATTTATTTAGAACATACTGCAGGCCTACAGTAGGCCCAAGCAGGAGGGGCGAATACATAATATATGCAAAAAAGAACAGGTTTAGCAAAAGTGAAAAATGTTAAATACAAGTTGTAACACAAAATACAGCAATAAATACAAGGCTCAGATGCAAAATACAAAAAGTAAACGTAGAAATAAATGGCTCTCAAATTAAATGCTGTATTTGTGTAACTTGGCGGCGGATAGCGTCACGTTCTTTTGAAGACACCCGATAAGGGCGTTGACATAGTGGTCTTTGGTCGTCAGCAACAATAATTTGATGCTTGATAAGTGGCGCCTGCCGCACCTTGGAAGTTGAATCAAAACAATCGCCGAAGGAATAGATAAGGTTTTCTACGCAGCGCTTCTGACTGGCCAAGAGGTGCGGAATTACGTGAATCGGAATGGCTGTAGCCGTCGCCTAGTCGAGGTCTGACGTCGTAGACAAAGAGCTCTGCCTGGTACACGCTCCAAGCTCGTCAAAATAAGTGACCGCCTGTGTGTTCGTAAAATGTTGCGGTTCACGGGCAAAGTTGGTGATAAGATGTCGGTGCGACCGTTGGCAAGTTCCACTTAGCCTCGAGCTACACAAACTTGCCGAGCGAGCAGCAGCGACATGTTCGCTTCAGAGATGTCAAGAATGCCGGTGCTGTCATTACACTCGATTGTGACGAACTTCCTGGCTCGCGGAGGGATAGTTATGTGGTCGTCACATAAGCGCAACATTACTCTGCTGGGCTCGGTGTTGGTGTCAACGGCTCGCTGGGCGGAAAAAGATGCCATGAGCTCCCGAAGGTTGATGACCGCACCATACTTCTAAAGAAAATCCATGCCCAGAATCAGATGTTTGGAACAGTCACGTAATACGGCAAAGGAGCCAGCGAAAGTAAGACCGCGGATCTGGATGCGGCAGGTGTAGACGCCGATCGGCGTGACTACATGGCCACCGGCGATGGGGATCACGGATCCACACCAAGGCGTCAGAACATTACGGAGAGTCGTGGCGGGCTGACTGCTCATCACAGAAAAATCAGCGCCGGTATTGACGAGCGCGGTCACTTCATAACTGTCGGCGGTTACTAAAATTGCAGCAGACACTAATCAATCGCAGCACGTAGGTGAGGTCGTCGGATCGGGTCGTCGCCGCCCGGGCCATCGCGTCGAATCGTCGGGTGGAGGCCATTGACTCTGTGCAGTGGCGGTGGCCCTACCCCCGGAGGACGCCGAATTCAGTTTTCCTGGCGAGGGGACATGCGTCTGAACTGGGCAGAGGTTGACAGACGACAGGGCGAAGCAAAGCGCCTCGGGGATGGCGATCGCGATTGGCGCTTCTGCGAGGTCGGGGGCTGCTCATGAGGGGCAAGACCTCTATATCCTGCGGTCCTTCACCATAGCACGGTCTAGGGGCGTCCGGTGGTAATCCTCTCAAACCTATACGCCAGTACGGGCAATACCGCAGAATATGGCCAGGCTCCCCGCATTGGTAGCAGAGCGGGCAATCGTCGGACGTGCGCCACAAGTGCGTTTTGCTGATAGAAGGGCGCAGGTCCTGCTGCTGCTCGACGGGGTGCAGGTAACGGTGGGGTGGTCGAGGTCCGGCAACGGGGCAAAATGCTTGGGGCACCGGGGCAGGTCGGCGCAGGGCATCGCTGTAAGACATGACGTGCGGCTTCGGTAGTGGTTCTGGTGGTGGCTGCACCGCTCGCTGAAGTTCGTCACGGATGACGTTCCCCGTAGAAGGTATGCTTGCCGTCGGAGCATCCAAGCGGAGGGGTCGCAGCTCTTCGCGGACAATGCTTCGTACAAGCTCTCGCTGCGCCTCATCCTGGGGGCATGGCATGGAGGAGAAGTGGTGTGAGCGGCCGTTACATTTGCCTGACGGCCGTATTGGGCACTCCATTCCTGCAATGAACGTTCCATGCAGGTAGCTTCCTTGGCGAAGGCGGCGATGGTTCGCGGAGGGTCGCGGAGGGTCGCGCATGAGGGCAGCAAACAGCTGCTCCTTCACCCCACCATAAGGTGCCGTACCTTTGTAGCGTAGGGCATGGCAGGGTCGGCCCGATTGAAGAGGCGTTTCATGTCCTCTATAAACGTGGGCACAATCTCGTTGCACTGCTGTGACCTAGAGCGAAGGGCAACTTCAGCATTTTCCTTTCGCTCGCTCGAGGTGAATGTGGCGAGCAACTCACGGCGAAAAGCTGCCCAGTTGGAGAAGGAGGCCTCGTGGTTCTCAAACCAAGTTTTCGCCGAGTCGTGCAGTGCGAAATGCACATTCATCAGCTTCCGCTCGTCGTCCCACTGGTTGAATGCGGCCACCCGGTCAAAAGTGGCCAACCAATCTTCTACATCCTCGAACTGGTCGCTGTGGAAGGATGGTGGCGACCGAGATGCGAGAAAGATGAACAGCGGGGCACTGCAAGGAATATTGGCCTGTATGGCTGGCAGTAGTAAACGTCATAGCTCTCACAGGCCTTGTCAGGGGTTCAAACTCGGGTTGCAGGCCTCGCAGTCGACGGCTCGCTTTGTGGACGGGTGTGGCGTCCGCGCGTCGCGGAGAAGCGTCACGGCTGTCGTCGGAGTCAGCGTAAATGGGATGGTACCCAGCACGGCTCTAAGAAATGTAACCGACAAACGAAGCAGGAAGCGGGAAGCACACTGAACTGCCGAGCTCGTTTTATAGAAAGAAGACGCTCGGCCACGCGCTGGGAGGCAAGGTTTGGGCAAAACGCGGCGGCCGCAGAGTGGCACCAGTTGGAAATATATCATGACAAATTGAACAGTAAACAAAACTAGAGAATCAAAATAAATGAGCAGGCAACAAGGATGAGATGCGCGGAACACCAACACGGAGAATTAACATGATGGTAAGAAATAAAGAGCGGAAAGAGTAAAAACTTATTGGTTTGGTCTATTGGGGTCTAACGTCCCGAAGCAACTAAGACTATGAGGGACGCCGTTGTGAAGGGCTCCAGAAATTTCGACCACCTGGGGTTCTTTAACGTGCACTGACATCGCACAGCACACGGGCCTCTAGAATTTCTAAACACATTAAAGTGAACAGGACAGATGCAATAAAAACGGCGCGAAAAACGAGAATAAAAAATTGCATAGGCTCAGCTTGGCTAAGCCTTGGGAATGCGAAGCATATTAGGGCTTAGCTTGGTTTACCTTGGTTATGTTGTAGCTAGATTAATCCACGACAACACCAGAATGTCATTCATCATCGTTTATTTTTTGCAAACCAATGAATACACTCTTGTGATCTGTAAAGCTGTGATTTTGATTCCACCGCTAGACTGCATCCTTCTTCGGAGGCATCGTGTATCTACTGACGGGGTGTTGTTGTTGTTGTGACTGAGAGAAGGATGAAGAGGAAATTGCACGGGCCTGCTACTGACTCGAGCCAAGCCACCACCGCTGCCACGTGCAGATAGAGGAGAGTTAAAAGATCAGAGGAAAGAGAAAAAGGAAAGAAAAGACGCGCGTCGCAGCAACAACTGCGTCCGCCGGAGCGGACGCTGCTCAAAAAGAAGCGGCCGAAGCCGCGCTCGCCGAAGCGAGAACAGATACTGTTATTGTTGTTGTTGTTGTGACTGAGAGAAGGATGAAGAGGAAATTGCACGGGCCTGCTACTGGCTCAAGCCAAGCCACCACCGCTGCCACGTGCAGATAGAGGAGAGTTAAAAGATCAGAGGAAAGAGAAAAAGGAAAGAAAAGACGCGCGTCGCAGCAACAACTGCGTCCGCCGGAGCGGACGCTTCTCAAAAAGAAGCGGCCGAAGCCGCGCTCGCCGAAGCGAGAACAGATACTCCAACAGATACTGTTGTTGTTGTTGTTGTGACTGAGAGAAGGATGAAAAGGAAATTGCACGGGCCTGCTACTGGCTCTAGCCAAGCCACCACCGCTGCCAACGTGCAGACAGAGGAGAGGTAAGAGATCAGAGGAAAGAGAAAAAGGCAAGAAAAGACGCGCGTCGCAGCAACAACTGCGTCCGCCGGAGCGGACGCTGCTGAAACAATCAGATAAGCGGCCGAAGCCGCGCTCGCCGAAGCGAGATCAGATACTCCACAACAGATACTGTTGTTGTTGTTGTTGTTGTGACTGAGAGAAGGATGAAAAGGAAATTGCACGGGCCTGCTACTGGCTCTAGCCAAGCCACCACCGCTGCCAGCGTGCAGATAGAGGAAAGGTAAGAGATCAGAGGAAAGAGAAAAAAAGCAAGAAAAGACGCGCGTCGCAGCAACAACTGCGTCCGCCGGAGCGGACGCTGCTCAAAAAACAGATAAGCGGACGAAGCCGCGCTCGCCGAAGCGAGAACAGATACACACCTTAACAGATACTGTTGTTGTTGTTGTTGTGACTGAGAGAAGGATGAAAAGGAAATTGCACGGGCCTGCTACTGGCTCTAGCCAAGCCACCACCGCTGTCAACGTGCAGATAGAGGAGAGGTAAGAGATCAGAGGAAAGAGAAAAAGGCAAGAAAAGACGCGCGTCGCAGCAACAACTGCGTCCGCCGGAGCGGACGCTGCTGAAAAAATCAGATAAGCGGCCGAAGCCGCGCTCGCCGAAGCGAGGTCAGATTAACAGATACTGTTGTTGTTGTTGTTGTGACTGAGAGAAGGATGAAGAGGAAATTGCACGGGCCTGCTACTGGCTCGAGCCAAGCCACCACCGCTGCCACGTGCAGATAGAGGAGGGTTAAAAGATCAGAGGAAAGAGAAAAAGGAAAGAAAAGACGCGCGTCGCAGCAACAACTGCGTCCGCCGGAGCGGACGCCGCTCAAAA
Organism: Amblyomma mixtum; assembly: GCF_055824585.1. Lineage (NCBI taxonomy): Eukaryota > Metazoa > Arthropoda > Arachnida > Ixodida > Ixodidae > Amblyomma > Amblyomma mixtum. The sequence goes on along the minus strand of NC_143018.1, from coordinate 1,545,848 downwards.
AGAAGCGGCCGAAGCCGCGCTCGCCGAAGCGAGAACAGATACTCCATCCCCTTAACAGATACTGTTGTTGTTGTTGTTGTTGTGACTGAGAGAAGGATGAAGAGGAAATTGCACGGGCCTGCTACTGGCTCGAGCCAAGCCACCACCGCTGCCACGTGCAGATAGAGGAGAGTTAAAAGATCAGAGGAAAGAGAAAAGGAAAGAAAAGACGCGCGTCGCAGCAACAACTGCGTCCGCCGGAGCGGACGCTGCTCAAAAAGAAGCGGCCGAAGCCGCGCTCGCCGAAGCGAGAACAGATACTCCACCTTTTAACAGATACTCCCGCAACCGCCTCCTCTTATATACTCCAATATGACGCCATAATGTCACGTGGTGTGACGTCACGGCGTCACGTGGAGTGACGGCTAGGGGTCCCACGGCGACGGCGCGAGGTGGAGGCCGGCTCTCTCATCCGATGTCACGTGGTGTGACGTCACAGTGTCACGTGGTTTCACGGCTAGGGGTCCCACGGCGACGGCGTGAGTGGTAGCTCTAGCAATATGCTTCGCATAAAAGTAAAACACACAGGACAAGACCGGCGCCATTGCATCTTCAAGCTTGAACCCACTAGCCCAAGCGAAAGTTTCACGTGAGCACATTTCTTCTACACTGTGCCCCTCCGTTCATAAAATTTTCGCACCGTTTCCGCCATATAAAAAAGAGGGTGCTTTTCCTGTCCTCTGTGCTCTAACTTTAACCTCGTTCACCGCGCCGTATTCATTAAATCTTCAAGCATGAAACCACCATCCCCAATCCCACTCATTCTTCCTGGGAGGCTCCTTTACGGACCGCTCAGCCCGCCGGCCAGAAATGGCTGGTGGATCGGGCTTTACGTGAAGCACAAGCCCGTGGACTCCTGGACCAGTAGGGGACCACCCTAGAAGAATTTTTTTTGTGTGTGTCTGTAGTAAAGTTGTTTCCATCCATTCATCTCACCAGCCCAAGGAAAAGTTTTACTTGAACAGAACAGAAGAAGGAAAACTATAGACTGGTTTCATTTTTTAAAAATTCCTGATATAATGTCGGATTGATTTAAGTTGGTATTGCAGAAAGCAGCCGGTTCTAGTCAATAATAATTTTGGGCACGAAAGATTTAGCAAAAGTTAGTTTGGCTTGTCTATGAAAATCTATGAAATTATATATTATTCGCTTTAACGTCCCAAGACGATACATGTTTTAGTTAATAGCTCGGTAATAGACGGCTTCGGAATATTATAGACCAGATGCATTTCTGCAACTTCCATTGATATGGCGCAGCAGACAGACGTTCTTGCGTTTCGCCTCCATCAAAATGCAGCTGGAATTTTATTCCAAAACTTTGAAATCCTTTCTTAAGACCGTTGGAAACTATGAGCATGATTATTTGCAGCATAGTTGGCAGTAGCAATTCGTTAGCGCGATATGAGGAACGAGGTGTAGAAAACAGTTCTAAGAAAGCAAAGAAAGCAAAATTTTATGCTTACCCTTTGAATATATCAGGATTCATCTCGTTTAGAATATCGGTGTCCAGCGTGGAAACGTCAAGTCCTAGTACAACTCTATCCGGATGCACATTTTTGAGAGTTGACACAAATGTCTGCAAATACGTTTCAAATGCCTATGACAAGTTATTACGGGCAAAAACTGTCCCTTATGCGCAATAGGCTAGAGATTACGACAAAATTTAAATAAAGGCAGAAATAGAAAAATTGTGCCCATGGATTACGAAAATGAAGATCATGCACGGCGTTCCTGGTCGATGTATTAGGTTTTTCTTGATAACGTTTAACACCAACACAGATAATTCAGCATAGTCTATAGCAGATGTTTGGGGAATCGGCACTGCTCAGGTGGCGCGCGTTAATCAGGCACCGAGCGACATCTGGTTTTAAAATAAATAAACACATAGTAGGACGAAGCAGTCGAACCGTTGGAGCGTGGTTCACGTGATCACTGGCTCGTCGCCTTAACTGTTCCGAAGAGCAACAGCTTTTTGAGATTAGTTAAGGAACACGACGTCATGACCGCAGTCATCTACCAAAATCGATATTGGCCGTGATGTCGTATCACTGCGGGAAATACGGCCCCGCTGATGCTGCGCACAGGTTTCAAAGGAAAACTCCTGTCTAGCGTTGTTTTGAAGCGAAAAGCTTCACTAGGCTCGTCAACACCGCGCTTCGCGTGAGCCGGAGGCCAGGTTTGCCACTTCTGCGCATAAGCGAAACCGAGCGACGTCATGCGCAGCGCAGGTGGCCGCCGACTCCATAATAAAAAAAGAATAAAAATAACCACAGAAACGAGAATAAAAAAAGAAATGAAAGAAATAAAATATCAGAAATAAAAAAAAATAAAGACAACCAGTGTTCCAGGAAACTCTCATAACTTGGTGGACACCCGAACCGCGCCGTAAGGAAAGGAAAATGAAATGAAAATTGGTTTCAAGGAAAGGAAATGCACGTCTCTCATATCTCGGTGTACACCCAAAAGGAAAGGACACCAGAGTACTGTCTCTAAATCAACCTCCTAAACAGCACCGTATTCACTACAAGCGCGTCGCCTCCTCCGCCTCTATACAGGCAGTGTGTTCACGGCCAAACGCCTCCACCATTATCGCGGTGCTCCTAGTGCATTGTGCGCGAACTGCGACAGCCATGACATCAAACCAAACGTAACTGAACCTTTTCGCTTGTATATCCAGGCTTAACCACAGCTAAGCCACTGCCAATTTTTCTTTTCGCTGCGGTTTGAATGATAACGGCAGAGGCATTAGCGCAACACGTTAAGCGTGCGCTGGCAAGCAAACACTGTCAAGGAAGCAACCTTTGTGCCAAAACACGGGGTCAATACTGAACTTGACTTCCGCGCACTGAACGTTCTACGTACAGTAAACTTGTTAAAAATGTCTTCGTCTGGGCAAAGCGTTCATCATTGGCAGGGATTAAATAGGGCCTTCGCTCCGAGGAGGAAGGCCCCGGGGGTGGGGAAGGAAAGTGGTGTGGGAGGGGATGCGTGTCAGGAAGGGGAGGGAGGTGAATCTTGATTCGTTAAGCTGCAATAGTGGAAAAAATTATATCCGCGGGGTGTGTAATGAACAAAGGCTTTGAAGGGGCTGCGACGGAGGGGAGGCGCTGGGTGAACCTGTAAAACTCAGATAAGAGGATTAGTCAGCGTGGTACAGGGAAATGTGAACAAGGCAAACAAAATAGGCTGGCACTGGAAGGAGAAAGGAAGGGGGGCATTTCAAAGGAAGGGCAAGGTCGGGGGGGGGGGGGGGGATGGCTCGAGTTCAGAGAAAGCCAAAAAGTGGGGGCGGAGGGGGGTAACAGGAGTGTCATGGTTTCCGAGAACTGGTAGTAGGGGTTAAGGAGAAAAAGAAGTAGAAAAAAAAAGGTGAACAAAGAGAGAGGGTGACAAGGCCGGAAATGTGGTGGAAGATATGACTTGGGAAGGGTGCAAAGAGCGACAATATACTTATGTGAGGTTCAAGGAAATGGTCTCACCACGTGCAAGACATTTCATAATTTAAAATTATGCTAACCCTGGAATGTACCTGAGAGATTCCAGGTTTCCTCTGGACATGTTAATCCCTGTTGGTTGCAGTGTTTTAAATTTGTGGATTAGGAATGCTTCTCTGTATTTTCTGTCCCTAGTCAATTTGAAGCCTGACTGAAGAATGAACAATTTGAGTTCGTCGAATTTGTGATGGCGTTGATTAAAATGGGTCGACACTGCCTTCTGTTCATTCCGTGTTGTGTCAGCCCGGTGCCCGTTTAATCTGGTACTCATTGTTTGCCCGGTTTCTCTGATATATTAAGGCGGAAGCCTTTAATGCCTCATCGTTGTAAGCAGGAGCTGTCGACAGAAAATGTCACGCTTTTCAGTTGGTCGAAACGGTCGTGACGACACAGTGCGCGAATTTAAAACGGGGCCAATTGTACTTCGCCTACTAACCATGCAACCAATTAAAGGGATCGTATAGTGATGCTCCAAGTAAGTTTGACTGAGTTTAGTTAATTGCTTACTTAACCAATTAGTCCAATTAACCTTTCTAGTCAGACCAGATAAATAAATAAAACTGAGTAAGAAATTGGCCGAGCTTGGGAATCGAACCCCGGTCTCCGCAGTGCGAGTCGAGCACGCTACCACTCCGCCATGCCAACTCTTTTTTTTTTTTTTTTTTTTTTTTTTTTTCTTTCATGGTATTTATTTACATGGTTTTGTATACAAAGCATATATATACATATGTGTGTGTGCATATACACACACAAAAACAACTATTTACAGAGCACCTAGGTAGGCGCTAGGTGGCAGAAACATAATAGTAACATATTATAACTAAAAGGCCGGTAAAGATATACAGCGCATCAGGAGAGGAAACCAATCCGGTACAAAGTCCGATTTTTTGTAAATGTCCGTTACCTGCAGCAACATTCGGCTAAAGTGAATTCTGGGCGAAACAACAGGTTCAACGTTGCGATCTTGCATGCGTGTTTTCCAAAGACTATGAAGTCCAATCAGAAGAATCATATCATAAGGATTCGAGTCAGGTTGGGAAACAACAAGGTAGCGCACACTGTAGGAATTTAGGAGAAAATCTTTCTGTAGCGTCCTTTGCAACACATCCCAAAACAAAATCGCGTCTTTGCAGTCTATAAAACAATGTTCAATTGTTTCAGGCACATTGCACAAGCGACAGTTTACAGAAGACACAAAAATGTTTTTCCTATCGAGCCACGTCTTGACAGGTAGAGTTTCAGTGTGTAATTTATAGAAAAATGTTTTGGTGCAAGGAGAAATTGGCATTTTACGCACTCGCTTTAAAACATCATGACCCATGAGCCCAACGTAGACGGAACGATACAGTGGGGGCGGGAAGAGCATGGATATCAAATCCCTGTACAGATTTTTGCGCGAAACAGAATATAAGTACTCATTTGAAAACCGAACTGTCAAAAAACGCACGGAGGCATAAACTTCCTGCATAAAGCCTAGTAAACGGGGTCGTTCAGTAAAATTGGAAGAAACTACTAAGTTCGGAAGTAAAGTCATGAAGTTAACCTGCAAGAATGCTCTAATAATCGGAAGGGAACAAGCACGAAAAAAGAAGAAACGGGCAACCAACTGTCTCACATACAGGTGCTCTAGGCCCAGGCCTCCTGCGCAAACAGGCCTGAACAGGTTATCACGCCGCATGGGCTCAAATTTGGAGGACCAAATAAACGTCGCAAATATACGATGGAAACGCTGTATGTAATGTCTGGCGCAGTGAAGAACCTGGAGTACGTAATAAATTCTTGTTGCCAGAAAGGTGTTGCAAGCCTGGGCTCGACCAAAAATTGAGAGGCGATGCGGTACAAATGTCTGAGCATAACGCTCAACAGCCGGAACTCGCTCTCTCCAGTAATGGGCACTGGATTTGTAGGCATGAAGTGGAACGCCAAGATATTTAGGAGGCACACAAGACCATTCTATGCCAGCGTACAGAGGTGGAGTTGTGCCCCATGAACCAAACCATAGGCCAGAACTTTTGGAGCGATTCATTTGAGCACCAGAAACGATGCCGAATTGATCTATTGTGGACAACACATTATCAATGCTGGGCTTGTCAACGCAGAAAAATGCAAGGTCGTCAGCATATGCCAGCAATTTGACTTCATTACCCAAAATAGGGAACCCATGGATATTACTGTTACGCAAAACACTCAAACAAAGCGGTTCCAGGTAAAGAGCAAAAAGCAGAGGAGACATCGGACAGCCTTGCTTCACAGAAGAGCGGATTGGCACAGGGTTCGAGAGCTGGCCATTAATGATCAATCGTGTTGAACAGTTGCTGTAGCAAAGCTGCACCCCTTTAAGTACAGTAGAACCCACGTTTGCTCGCTCTAGAAGTGAAAACAGAAATGAATGGCGAACGCGGTCAAATGCTTTCGCAAGGTCAATCTGAAGGAGGGCAAGCTGCTCATGACAGCTGGAGGAATATTCAAGTATTGTCCGCGCAATGTGCACATTACTTTGAATGGAGCGGCCTCTCAAACCGCAAGTCTGGTGAGATCCAATGAGTACCGACATTGCAAATTGCAGGCGATTTGACAAGACTTTAGCAAAAATTTTGTAATCCACATTTGCCAATGTAATGGGCCGATAACCTTCTACGGAGCGCAGTTTTCCTTCATCAGTAGTTTTCGGAATTAGGACTGTGTGGCTTTTTGTAAAAGACTGAGGAAGGGCTCCTATATCCAGCCCCACTGTGAAGACCCGCAGCAGGACAGGAGTGAGAATAGATTTAAAAGCCTTGTAAAATTCGCTTGAAATGCCGTCAGGACCAGGCGTTTTTGAGACAGGTAACTGATCAATTGCATGTTCCACCTCTTCCTGCGTGAAAGAGCCGCTAATAACAGAACAATCATCTTCTGATAAAGGGCTCACTAAGGTGCTGAAATACGCCAAAATTTCCGAATTATGCACATCAGGTGAAGCACTAAACAAGTCTGTGTAATATTCTACAAATACGGTCATCACCTCATTTGTACTGGACACTAGTCTGCCATTGGACATCATCCCCGAAATAAACTTCGCAGTCGCATGACGGCGCTCATCAAGCAAAGCCTGTCGTGTCGGGTGCTCACATTGCAGATCACGCTTGGTACGAGATCGAACACGGGCACCCCGGTAACGTTCTGCATCAAATCGTTGTAACTCACTTTTGATACTAGCTAATTCATCAGTATATAAACCAGGTGCTTCGCATTCCATTTCATACAGATTGTACAAATTTTTCCTGAGTGTCTGCTCCTGATGTTTCCTGTGAAAGGACCGCACGGAACCAATTTCTATAGCTGTAGCACGCACGTCTTGCTTAAACATTTCCCAAGCGGCGAACAGCGGCATCTTGCTCGAGAGACAGGATTCCAGTTGCGAGCGGACACGAATTACAAACTCTTCATCATTAATTACTGAAGAGTTCAGCTTCCAAAGCGCCCATTTCGGCCTAAATTTTGAACAAACACTGCCTCCGAGGCGAGCAACCACCATGCAGTGATCAGAGAACGAAACTGGTACAGTCTCACAGACCAATCCTCTGGAGACAAGTGAAAAAGATGCATAAATTCGATCTAGGCGAGCGTGAGAATGGCCCTGAATGCGTGTGAATAAGCGGAAACCAGGACATGAACTTCCGGTATCAATGAGCCCTGCATCTTCCGTAACAACAGACAAAAATTCACCGCTCCTGTCCCTGGGTGTATCAGGACCGGCACGATCAGCTGGGTCGCACACACAATTAAAGTCACCCATTAGCACAACATGCCGGTCACAGTCCAGTAAGCTGGCAATGCATTCAAAAAGAGTAATGCGCTGTGGCACAGTATTAAATGCATAGACATTCATTAGTCGCCATGGCTTTCCATAGAGAAGAAAATCGCAGCATATCAACCGGCCCTCATTATCGACATTATAGGTCAAGCCCGAACAGGGGAGTGTCTTGCGCAGAAACAACCAGCAACCCGCCGACAAGCCCACAGCATGCGTTACGAGAACATTATATTCAGATAAAAAGGGCTGCAGGGCCACCTCAGTATCCTCCTCACTTTCAATTTTCGTCTCCTGGACGGCGATAACATCAAGGTGCCTGCTGCAGAAAAGTCGGCGGAGTTGCACCTGCCTCTGGCGAGACCTAAGGCCACGTACATTCAGTGTTGCGAATACTAACTCTGCGGAATCAGCCATGATGACTGTAACTAATTATGCCTACAGTTCCCTGTTCTTGTCGGTAGACGGCGATGCCGCCTGAGAACCACCGCCAGGCCTCCTGGACCGCGAACGTCGGCACTGCTCCTTGTGCCTCGACGCGCGACGCCGACGGCGATGAGTGCTGCGCACCGGGTCCTCATCGCCACTCGTTTCGGAAGCGCAGGACGCACGGCGCTTCTGAAGCGGCTCGTCTGCGGAACCAGGTTCAGCGTCCGCTGGAAGAAGGCCCTTATCCGGAAGCTGCTGGCCAGCATTGACAGGAGGAAGCGAAGTGTCCGCTGTGGTATCCGTAGTGGCCTCAAGGACGGCCACTGGTTCTCCACCAGCAGCAGAATCCGGCGCCTCACACCGAGGCGGCGCTGCATGGTCATCCGCCGGCTCTTTACACTCCGCGGCAGCACTTTGGGGAACAACCGGTGCACTGACACTCAAAGGCTCAGCTACAACGGCGGCTGGCAAATCCCCAGTCGCGTCGAGTACTTCTGTAGCGTCCATGATGTGCTCCTGTAGAGCGTCGTCAGGGGGCCGCACACGATGCCGCAGCTTGTCAGCATACGTCACGACGCACTCCTCCGCTGTGTGGCCGAAACGCCGGCAGTCGTCACACCGCGGCGTACGACAGTGCCGACGAATGTGGCCAACACGGTTGCAACGTAAACACAGAGGTGGTCTGCCCGGAATTAGAACAAGGCTCTGAACGCCGCACACAGTCAGCTGATGCGGAACATCACTAACCCCGACTCCATCAGCAAGAGACAGGACGACATCACGGCTTAGAGTTCTCATCTGCTCCATGTCTGAGACTTTCCAATTTTCCGCTGAGATAGATGTCACCTTCCCGTACGCCTGAAGTGCCTCACGGATGAAGCAATCTTCCAAGCGCTCGGGAAGCCACAAAAGCTTCAGCTTCACCTCCTTCGGTTCCGGGTCAACAACAACGCAGCGGCGGCTCTTCACCAAGAGATCGCCGCACGACACGAGCTTTTCTTTTGATTGCGCAGATTTGCAAGTCACCATCCAGACGTGAGACATCTGGAATTGTCCGATGGAGCTAATTTCTTTGAGGTCTATGACGTTCCGCAGCGAGTCTCTGAAATCCTGTGCCCTGTACGGGCGTCCGGCAAGATCTGCATGCAGGAAAACGGAGTCGGTCACAAGCTTACCGGTTGGGAGTCGGGGCAGAACGATACGGTAGTCATTACTGCCAGCAAAAGCCTGAGCAGTACCTCGGCCAGAGGCCGATTGAACCTTTTGTGCGGAGAACATCGAGGAACGCGTCCGCTTCGAACAACGTCTTCTTCTTTCTCCTCCGCCATGCCAACTCGATGGTTTGGAATGAACAAAGGTGCGTCTAGTGAATACGGTATCTTCGTTCACTCCCATCTTCCTCCCTTCCCGTTACGGCGAGGTTTAGGTGTCCACCGAGATATGCGAGACACATTTTCTTTCCTCAAAAAACAATTTACCGACGAGCAAGTCGTATTTGTGCGCGTTTCTGATTGGTCCAAATTGTCGTGACGTCACCATGCGCGAATTTACGGGTGTCCACCGAAATATGTGAGACAGTTACTGCGCAACTTCCTTTCCTCAAATACAATTTTCGTCTATAGTGTCGACTGAGATATGTGAGACAATGAATGCGTAATTTCCTTTCCTAGAATACAATTTTCATTTTCTTCACTACGGCCCCTCTTCTTTCACTCACACTGCCTCCCTTCCTGTACGGCGCGGTTCAGATGTCCGCCGAGATGACAGAGAATTACAGCGCCATTTCCTTTCCTCAAAAAGCGTTGCGTTCAAAGGGCAAGGCATCGCGCCGAACGGATGGTGGTGTTCCGTGGACTCCCTGGCAGCGCTGCAACACGCTATCGCGTTCCACTCCTAAAGGCGAAGCTTAAGCGTCATTAATGAGCAGTTGATTAATGCACCAACAAAATGGGAAGTGAACAATCGCGTAGCAGAATGCAGCACTCAGGCTTTCGCCTTTCACCACTTTAGCGGCTAAAGTTCCTCGTAATTTTTGTTTCTGGCAGAAGGAGCACTGGAGCATGTAGATAATATTGGACGATGTGCAGTCAAAACTGGTCTTTATATCGAAACTGAAATCGCTTGCCGTACTTTTAACCGTAATGTCCCTTTGTAAATGTTTGCATGTCTTGCATCTAGGTAGAGAGCATGAAGTTACTGTCGGTGGTGGTTTCTTACCGAGCCTAGCATGCACCAGGATGTCCCTCAGGTTTGTGTTGCGTCTGTATGTTACCCTTGGTGCGTCGGGAAATATTTTCTTGAGACGGTCGTTACCAGTTAAAATAGGGTGGTATTTCCGCAGGATATTGTTTATGTTTGGAAGCGCGTTTGAGTATTTCGTTATAAGTGCAGGAGGTCGTTGACTGTTAGCTTTTGTTCGTTTTTTAGGAACTACATCTCGTTTCAAAGTGGTTGCTCGTTGGAACGCATTATTAAGGGTCGTCTGTGGATGGTTTCTGGTGATTAGTGTGTTTTTTAGCGAGTAGAGGTGTTTCATGTAGTCGTCGTCGTCGCTACATATTCTTCTTATTCTCGTTGTCTGTCCTACGCATATACCTTTTTTGGAGTGTCTTGGGTCATGGCCAGTGAAATCTAAGTATTGTTGTCGGTCAGTAGGCTTCCTGTAAAGTGTGGTTTTGAGCTTGCTATTTTCTAAATGGACAGTGGTGTCAAGGAAATTGACTTGCGTTTTCGAGGAGTTGAAGGTGAATTTAATGCTGGAGTGGCATGAATTGAAATGTGTGACGAATGCCTTCAGGGTCTCAGCCCCATGCTCCCATATCATGAAAATGTCGTGTATGTACCGCAGGTATATAAGTGGTTTTTTTAGAAATCAATTTAGAAGTTTAGATTCTAGTAGCCCCATAAAAATGTTCGCGTAGGTGGGTGCGAAGGGAGTGCCCATGCTTGTTCCAAATACTTGAAGGTAGTGAGAATTTTTTGGCGTCCAAGTAATGGCAGACAACATAAAGTTAGCAGATGACCTGGTATTTCCTCCTCATTATAAAGTCGTTCGCAAGGACAGGACCTCAATGGGTGGTGGCGTAGCCATTCTCTTAAAAGACTCTGTAGAATGCGACCTTGTATATGATGTTCCTGACCTTGAATGCCTTTGCATAAAAATTTCTTGCTGGGGTCATTCTTTCATCCTGTATGGTTATTACAGGCCACCAGATGCCACACCCGACTATCTTATTAAGCTACAACATCACCTGTCTCATTTCCAAAATAAGAAAATACTGTTAATAGGTGACTTCAATCTGCGAGATGTGTGCTGGGACCGCTTACAAGGTGGTGCTAGGTCTGGGAGCAGTGCAGACGTTCTGTTTGATGTCATGCTTACTCATGATTTAGCTCAAATTGTAAATCAACCTACTCGTGTACAAGGTACATCTTCCTCTATACTAGACTTAGTTTTTGCTAGCCGTCAATATTCTATGCATACTGTATCGGTCGAAACAGGCATTTCAGACCATCACCTCGTAAGCGTATCGATAAATTTAGTTAAGTCCCCTTACCACAACAAAAAAGCCAGTCACGTTCGTTGTTTCAAGGATTATTCTAGGGCTGATGATGCCGCAGTGATTGAACATATGGAAACTTGTTTATCGAGCTTCGATGATAATGATGATGTCTGCAAGCTGTGGGAGCGATTCGTCGAAATGTGTCAATATTGTCTAAATGCCTTCGTTCCGAATAAACGCAAAAAAGTTCACAAACGCACACCTTGGATGACGCGGAAGATTATTCAACTGAAGCGAAAACTAAAAAGATCTAAGAAAAAAAAACGACCAGTTAAGTCAGATTGAAACGCTTAAAAATAATCTTGAACGTGCGGTTCGTGAGTCAAAAGACTTGTACTTTAACACAACGTTACCCAGTTTTGTTAAAAATGACCCAAGTAAATTTTGGAACTTCCTGAGTGACAGCAAGAAACATATCTCAAAAATAACAGCGGAGGGAGATACTTTGACTGATCCGATTGACATTGCACGCCATTTTAATTCTTTTTTTCACAGCGTATTCTCTGAAGCAGGTGTACAAACTGTACAAAGCGCATCATTTTCCTGTATCGGAGGTTGACTTTGTTAGCCTCCCTGGTGTATTTGCTTTGCTTTTAGAACTGAAACCTAAAACTTCTTCTGGTCCTGATAATTTACCAAATGTATTTTTGCGACGCTATGCCGAAATAATTGCGAAGTTTCTTTTTGTGTTGTTTAAAAAATCTCTGCTGTCATCAAAACTTCCGGTTGAATGGAAGACTGGTCGAGTTCTTCCCATCTTTAAAAAAGGTGACTGCACATTACTACAAAATTACCGTCCTATTTCTTTAACTTCCGCATGCTGTAAAATGCTCGAACATATTATTGCTAAACATATGAACAAATTTCTTGAAGAACACTCCATATTAAGCGACTTTCAGCATGGGTTTAGAAAGGGCTATTCTACAATAACACAATTAGCTACAATAGTACACACTTTTGCTAAAACACTGGATATTAATGGTGAAATAGACACCATATTTATGGATTTCAGCAAAGCATTTGATAAAGTTCACCACGGAAAACTCATTCAAAAACTAAAAAACATTAATCTTCCAGACATTTTAATATCGTGGATTCAAGATTACCTCACGAATAGAGTGCAATTTGTTTCAGTCGATGGGTGCAGCTCCAGTTGTCTCCCAGTCACCTCTGGGGTGCCCCAAGGAAGCGTCTTTGGGCCTTTGCTTTTTCAGATTTACATCAGTGATATTGTTAATGTGGTTACTCCAGGAACTCATATTCGCTTGTTTGCTGATGATTGTGTTGTTTTCCGTCAAATTACGTGTACTAACGATCAAAACGAACTTGACCAGTGTCTTCGAAATGTTCTTGATTGGTGCAGCGAGTTTTCCATGGTTCTTAACACTGAAAAAACAGTTTCGATGCAAATAACACATAAAAAGAACCCAATTAACCACGTGTATACACTCGGATCATCAACACTAAAGCAGGTTAATAGCTACAAATGTCTAGGTGTAACAATCACAAGCAGTCTTTCCTGGAACTCACATATAGATAACATATGCTCCTCTGCATTTAAAAAGCTGTGTTTTCTGAGGCATAAACTAAGAAATTCACCTTCTCACGTAAAACTGCTAACGTATAACACTTACATCAGGCCAAAGCTTCAGTATGCTTCGGTTGTTTGGGACCCATTCACTAAACTTAACATATATAAATTAGAAAGGGTTCAAAGAAAAGCTGTTAGGTTTATCTATTCCAAATTTAAAATCACCGACTCCCTCACTGACCTCATGGCGGCTAACAATATTGAAACACTTGAAACGCGAACAGGAAAATATCGCCTTGAGTTTCTTTATTCTTTACTTAACCATAAGTTTGCTTTGGATCCTTCACAGTACATATCCCCTTTAACCACACGTTATACCCGACATCATCACATTCACTCATTGACACCGTATTTTGCGAAAACTGACTGTTTTAAATATTCGTTTTTTCCGCGGACAATATCCTATTGGAACCATGTTATGACATCGTAATAGTTTGCAATATTTGTCTCCTCATTTTTATGTATATTTCTTTTCATTGTGTTCTGTATCTTTTGAGTTTTAAGAATATATGACTGTCCTGCTTGGACCCTGAAAAGGGTCTGCAGTATGTACTAAATAAATAAATAAAAAATAAATAAGTACCGGCTGAGAAACACATTTAGGCGGACGCTACAGCCCACTCATGCTCCCTCTCTCACTCTGGCCAACACTCAACAACAGGCCACCCAAAAAAGCGACAACACCCCGCAACGAACACAGCCTGCCCCCGCTAGGACCCAGGACACCTCCACACAGTTCACTCCAGAGACTCGCGACGCTGGCACACAGACGGTAACCATGGATCCCACACCAGCGGAACAGCACGTAGGAATCACACCGAAAGTAGCCACTAAACAACAAAGCGACCACTTCACACAGACACCTAAGCGATTAGTGGCGCACACTAGCACCCAGATTGTCACTGACGCGGACCTCGACACCGATACCACCCTCAAACAGAAGTCCCCTAAACACACAACACCCGTCAAGAGGTCCACTCGGCACAAGCGCAGATGACTTACATCTGGCAGCACCAATCGCCCCGAACCCAAAAGACGAGTTTTCCTGGTCGCCAGAAAACTAGCCGCTAAACAAACTAACTACCGATTCCACTTACACACTTACAAATCCTACTCGCAGCACAGGACAATACCCAAAGGACTTCGAGTTAATGTTAGGTGCTCCCTCGGTGCGCTCAGGCCTGAACTCCTCGCTCGATGGGAAAAGGTTTCAAATGAAGCATCCCTTTCATTCATAGCTATTTTAAAAGAACATTGTCAAGAGCAGTTAAATTCCCTCGATGATCAACTTAGTAAGATAGAACTAAATTCGGACGAAAGCCAGGCACTAGCAGATTTTGTAGCCAGAAAGGAACGCAAGCTGCACGATAAACAACAGCGTAAACAAATTAGAGATAAATTTCCGCTAGATACGAATACATCTGGACAGTTTAACAACCGCCCTCCAATTTCGATAAAGACAAAAGATACACATTTTCCGCCGCAGGACACTGACAGCAACATTGTCGATATTTCCAAATCCCTAAGTGATAGCGACAAACGGATTCTGAAGCATGGCCTTACATTTTGTCCAACTAACAATAATTTTAACGAGTATCAACTTCACAGAGATCTCATAGAATTTGCGCGAAGATTGCGAATTAAGGAATTGTTTGCCGAAAAAGCAAACACCCCGATTACTAACCTAGCTCTTTCCGGTAACACCTGGTCAACACGTGCTCACCCTACTGCAGTAACCAGCCTTGATCCCATCCCTCTCAAAGCCGAAAGCGCGAGGACGCCGGAAGCGCAGCAGAGTCCCGAATTAGACTTGTACATTAAATCTGTCTCGAAATAAATTATAGACCAAACAAAACAAGCTCGAAAACGCAGAAACATTACCCCAACGGAACAGGCTACTCTGAACCACTTAGCTTCTAGAACCGATATAGTCATTAAACCTGCAGACAAAGGAGGTAGCATAGTTATCCTGCCGGCCGAAAAATACAAAAAAAGAAGCTTTTAGGCAACTTAACAACCCTTGTCATTATAGGAAATTAGATTCAGATCCCACTTCAGTGTTCTGCAAATTGATTCTGAACAAACTGGCAAACTTATTATCAAGAGAACTAATCACGCAGTCCGACTACCACTTCTTAAATCCGCTAAACAAACAGGCAGGACACATTTACCTACTTCCCAAAATCCATAAGGTTTCCGCAGAAGACTTGTTTACCGCAGATATCCCCGGCAGACCTATCGTTTCAAACAATAACACGCCCACAGAGAACTTATCAATTTTCCTGAACAACTATCTTGCAGATATTCCCACCCACCTCCCTTCCTTTCTCGAGAATACCACGCACTTTCTCAGCATGATAGAGTCTCTGAATGACGCTTCCATTATCGCAGCAGATAGCATACTTGTCACACTTGACGTCGGCGCTTTGTACACAAATATTCCCATTAATGAACGTATCGACGCACTCTCCAAAATTCTAACTCAAAGTCCTCACCCGCACGAAACTGAAGTGTACCTCACGCTTCTTGAATTGGTACTAACACTCAACTACTTTGAATTCAATTCTTCTTACTACCTTCAAGTATTTGGAACAAGCATGTGCACTCCCTTCGCACCCACCTACGCGAACATTTTTATGGGGCTACTAGAATCTAAACTTCTAAATTGATTTCTAAAAAAACCACTTATATACCTGCGGTACATACACGACATTTTCATGATATGGGAGCATGGGGCTGAGACCCTGAAGGCATTCGTCACACATTTCAATTCATGCCACTCCAGCATTAAATTCACCTTCAACTCCTCGAAAACGCAAGTCAATTTCCTTGACACCACTGTCCATTTAGAAAATAGCAAGCTCAAAACCACACTTTACAGGAAGCCTACTGACCGACAACAATACTTAGATTTCACTGGCCATGATCCAAGACACTCCAAAAAAGGTATATGCGTAGGACAGACAACGAGAATAAGAAGAATATGTAGCGACGACGACGACTACATGAAACACCTCTACTCGCTAAAAAACACACTAATCACCAGAAACCATCCACAGACGACCCTTAATAATGCGTTCCAACGAGCAACCACTTTGAAACGAGATGTAGTTCCTAAAAAACGAACAAAAGCTAACAGTCAACGACCTCCTGCACTTATAACGAAATACTCAAACGCGCTTCCAAACATAAACAATATCCTGCGGAAATACCACCCTATTTTAACTGGTAACGACCGTCTCAAGAAAATATTTCCCGACGCACCAAGGGTAACATACAGACGCAACACAAACCTGAGGGACATCCTGGTGCATGCTAGGCTCGGTAAGAAACCACCACCGACAGTAACTTCATGCTCTCTACCTAGATGCAAGACATGCAAACATTTACAAAGGGACACTACGGTTAAAAGTACGGTAAGCGATTTCAGTTTCGATATAAAGACCAGTTTTGACTGCACATCGTCCAATATTATCTACATGCTCCAGTGCTCCTTCTGCCAGAAACAATTTATATTTATTTATTTATTTATTTGAAAATACTGTTGGCCGCGAGGCCGTTACAATGGTGGGGCGTGACACTTGGAAAGCAAAAAGGTTTCGACGATTATACAAAAATACAAAGTGAATCTTCATCTATACAATCATTTCTTACCGCGTAATGTTTCACTTTTTATACAGAAGCAGTGTTAATAAATATTAACTTGAAAAACAGTTATTTCACACAGAAAATGAAAAAAAATAACAACAAAAATTGCTACATTCCCGGCCTTCACCTTAGGTGAGTTGATTAGGCGTATGACACACACACAAAAAAAAAGAAAAAAAAAACTTTTTAGTGCGAAGTTGAGATAGCTTTTTCGAAAGTTGTTAACGTACTGGACTGTAAGAGAGATGCTGGTAAATTATTCCATTCTGCTATCGTCTTCGGAAAATAAGAATTAGCATACACATTAATGCGTGGGTTCGGGGTTTGGTAACAGTATTCATTGCTTGCTCTGAGATGTGTAAGTTGTTTTGGGACCAAGTAATGGGAGCTATTGATATTGAAGGAATTTCTTGAGAGCTGAAATAAAAATTTTAGTCTGGTTACTCGGCGACGTTCGGCTAGAGGTGGTAAATTGAGAACACACAACATCTCTGTTACAGAATCAGTACGTGCATATCTGGACAGTATGAATCGAGCTGCTCTTCTTTGCACACTTTCAAGTTTTTTTATCAAGCCACTTTCTACAGGATCCCATATAATGCAGGCATATTCTAATGTTGGTCGTACATAAGTTAAATAGGCAGCTAGCTTGGCAGACTGTGAGGCCAGTTTCAATCTTCGGCACAAAAACCAGAGTTTCTTTTCAGCGGCTCAACAGATTTTTAGTACATGATTTTTCCAGCTTAGATCTCTAGAAATGAGGACTCCCAGGTATTTAAGTGTTTCCACTGTAGTAAGTGCGGTAGATCCTAGCGTATAACAGTACTCATGGACATGTTTTGTCCTGTTCGTGACGCGTAAAACTACTGTTTTCTCTTCGTTGATTTTCATTTTCCAGCATTGGCACCATTTTTCGACAGCTACGAGAGCATCATTAAGCGCTTTTTGATTATCTGTATTATTTATACAACAGTAGAGCAGGCAGTCGTCAGCGAAAAGTCTCACTGTTACATCTTTATCAATATGGGAAGCAATGTCGTTAATATAGATTAAAAATAAAACGGGACCCAAGACGGACCCCTGAGGTACACCGGAGGTTACGTTTAATAATTCTGATTTACTGCCATTGATTTCGACAAATTGAGTTCTTGAAATTGAGAAACCGGGCAAACAATGAGTGCCAGATTAAACGGGCACCGGGCTGACATAACACGGAATGAACAAAAGGCATTGTCGACCCATTTTAATCAACGCCATCACAAATACGATGAACTCAAATTGTTCATTCTTCAGTCAGGCTTCAAATCGACTAGGGACAGAAAATACAGAGAAGCATTCCTAATCCACAAATTTAAAATACTGCAACCAACAGGGATTAACATGTCCAGAGGAAACCTGGAATCTCTCAGGTACATTCCAGGGTTAGCATAATTTTAAATTAACAAATGTCTTGCACGTGGTCAGACCATTTCCTAGAACCTCACATAAGTATATTGTCGCTCTTTGCACCCTTCCCACGTCATATCTTCCACCACATTTCCGGCCTTGTCACCCTCTCTCTTTGTTCACCTTTTTTTTATACTTCTTTTTCTCTTTAACCCCTACTACCAGTTCTCGGAAACCATGACACTCCTGTTACCCCCTCCGCCCCCACTTTTTGGCTTTCTCTGAACTCGAGCCACCCCCCCCCCCCTACCTTGTCCTTCCTTGGAAACGCCCCCCTTCCTTTCTCCTTCCAGTGCCAGCCTATTTTGTTTGCCTTGTTCTCATTTCCCTGTATCATGCTGACTAATCCTCTTATCTGAGTTTTACAGGTTCACCCAGCGCCTCCCCCCCCCCCCGTCGCAGCCCCTTCAAAGCCTTTGTTCATTACACAACCGCCGGATATAAATTTTTCCACTATTGCAGCTTAACGAATCAAGATTCACCTGCCTCCCCTTCCTGACACGCATCCCCTCCCACACCACTTTCCTTCCCCACCCCCGGGGCCTTCCTCCTCGGAGCGAAGGCCATATTTAATCCCTGCCAATGATGAACGCTTTGCCCAGACGTAGACAAGTCCTCTTGTCGAAACGTTCTCTCAAGCAACCTGAGGTTTTCCCCTCCCTTGTTCATTTTGTGATCGCCAAGGACCATCTACCGCACCCTCTCTCTACCATTGTTAAAAATATGTTTTGGTGCTTTCCAAAAACTAAGCCTCTAGCATGACCATGTCAAAATCTGTCGAATTTGGTTGCACCTCGCGCATCGTAATTCATAGCGCATGCGGTGTGGTGGAGGTAAGCAATGGTAACGTTTGGGGAAAAAATACCTGTCCTTGCGCCTCAACACATGCGTGCTAGCTTATGCCTGTACGAGCGCAATTACATGAGTTTATTAGAGGTTCACCACTTTTTATGCATTCGCAAAGCAAAATAACCCAGAATCCTAAATAACCGCTGCCTCTTTACCACACAGTCTGTGCTTAGCAAGGTGGCACTGACGGGGACGGTGAAACTTAACGACAACAATCGAAGTAGACTCCGGTCTTGCTCAGTCAGTTGCCGGTTCAGTAACAGTGCAGCAGCTGGGTATCCGAGAGCATGCGCTACAGCCGTCGTCGCTTCGGCTGAAGTCTTGCACGCAGCAGGTACACGACAAATCGGGCGAGGCAACCGTCAGTATGGAGTTCAAAGGCAAAACGCCGAACCGCCTTTTCCTAGTCACCAGAAAGAGGTACCAGTTTACAGGGCCGGAACTGGTCCGATGCATTGGAAATCCGGCAAAAAGAACTGGCAATACTTCGGAACCCCTTGCAAGCGCTCAGCTGTCACCCAGCAAAGGGGTGACAGTTTAATAACCTATTTCAAGACGGATTCGAAAAAAGCCGCGGTTCACCAATCCACGTTGAGCTGATCAGTATGGCTGCCTGAGAGTCTTTAGAGCACGACAAGTATCGCTCTCGGTTCGCGCAAAGGTTGATCAGGCAATTATGATGCTGGTAGAACAGGCCATATTCCAGGAGGTCCGGTATTCCCATAGGGCCAAGCCAGTCGTGCCGGTGATCAAGAAGAACAGAAGCATGCGTCTTCGCGGGGGAAAGCAGGGGCACTGTTAATAAACAACGTCAGACTGAAACATACCCGCTGCCGACAGTTGATCATCTCTTTCTTAAACTGTCAGGCTGCTCTGTGATCTCATGATCACAGAGCAGCCTTGGCATGGGCTTGGAAACACAGCTTTGCTCCTCACTGTAAAAACCCATCGGTGTCTTTGCAACGTAACGAGCCTTCCCTTTGAGTGTGATCCTCGCCCATGATGTTTCAGGCGAACACACAACATCTGGCAGGCATTCCAGAGACGCAAGTGTACTTAGGTGATATCGTTGTGGTAGGTCCAGACGCGGTAGAACAACGCAAGAACCTAAGGTTTGCACTGGTAAGGATGCGAGAGGTTGGGCTTCGTCTAGGCAAGGACACAGGTGTCCTCGATGCTGCAGACATCATCTTCCTCGGCTACCGAATGACATAGGTGAAGTGCATTCTTCTGCCGAAAAATTCAAGGTGATTCATTAGGTTCCGGAACGGAAAAACAAGCCAAAGTTGCGTTTCTTGGACTGTTCAGTTTCTCTAACTTCATCCTGGGCATCACACAACCTACAATCACTTCACCCTAGTAAGAGCTAAATCAATAAGAAACCAACAGTTCTCTGAATAGCCAGATGATACATCCAGTATTTGGCAGTGCTCACGCACTATAGTTGGTATTAGCTTGTGCCGCGTCTCCTCACGGGCTAGGGTTCGTTTTAGCCATGTGGAACAAAACGGCTGACAGGCATCAGTCACGTTAGAGTCAAGAACATTGACTGCTACTGAGCGCAACTACTCCTAAAGAGATTTGGTTGTTTCGTTTATGGGAGTTTAACGTCTCAAAGCGACTCAGGCCATGAGGGACGCCGTAGTGCAGGGCTCCGGAAATTTCGACCAGCTGGGGTTTTTAGCGCGCGCTAATATTGGACAGTACACGGGGCTCTACAATTTCGGATTTATCGAAATTCGACCGCCGCAGCCGGGATCGAACCCGCATAGTTCGATTCAGCAGCCGTACGCCATAAGCACTGAGCCACCGCGATGACTCTCGCAAAGAGATAAGAAAGCTCTTAAAGCAGCTGCAGCAGTCAGTAAGTACCAACATCGTATTTATGGTAGAAAATTATTCACCACTGACTTTTATTGCACACATACTCCTGCTTGGAATGCTGCACTCAAGAAAGCCGATCAGATTGGTGCCCTCAGCGTGTAGGCTGCGTTAGAGATTGCGTCTTTTCCAATAAAACTCTGAACTAGTCTGCATACCATCAGAAGAAACGGCTCTTGCAGAGATATCTGCGGAATTCACCTCTTCCACTCGAAGAGATTCAGTTTTGTCTCGCGTATATGGATGGCCTCACGAACAATAAACAGGTGTTTACCAACCTTGTTGCCAAAGATGCGATAAACTTGCCACCTATAAGCAGTGTGTCCGCTGGGGCAAAAGATTTTTTTCTTATTGCCAGAGCGTGCCTTCTGGCATAAATTATTTCCTGATATCTTTCATGAGATGAATGGTGCTGCGAATTCTGCGTTACGCGCATGCCGGAATTGTCCGAATAAAAAGATTTGCTACAGGCTATGTTTTGCGGCTGGGATTTACGAAGGCGTTGAACAGGGAGAGCGCAGCTATGGAGTCCGAATCATTAACGGAATGCACCACCTCATGCTGCAGTACCGCCCTAGGAACCGACAGAAATTCACGCTTTAGATTACGCATTGACTTCGCAGGTCCCTTTCAAGGAAAGACATTCCTTCTCTTCAGCGACAGCTACCTCATATGGCTCGAGTTGCGTATCGTTTCATCCGCATCGACTGTGTCTGTCGTGAGGGAGCTTTGCGGAATTCTTGCAACTCACAGTATGACAGTTGCCTCAAAAGAACGAACTCTTCTTCAAGTTAATGAGTTCAAGCTCTTTCCCACTGCTGTAATACTCGCCCCGCTCTAGCTGAACCTTAGCACCCAACGTCCATTGGCGAAGTTGAACGACTTAAATAAGGAACAACGCAGTCACTCAACGCTTGGGTCGAGGAGACGTAGAAGTGAGCCTTTCACGCTTCCTAATTGGGCAGCATATCCTACCAAGCACTTCAAGCAGAAGTGTCTCAGAGGTGCTGTTCGGAAGACAGCTGAACTCAGCAATCGGTCTATTGCATCATGAACAAGCAGCAACGCAAACGAGGCAGCAAAGAAAAGGGCACACATTCCAACCTGAAGACATACTTTTCATAAGAAACTCCGGCCCCGAAGAACAAAGTTGGTTATCTGGACATGTCATTGCTCGCTATGCACCCTTGTCATGAGAAATCGAGCCAAATAACCACAAACGCTGGAAGAGACGCATAGATCGCATGACGAAGCACACTTCAGCTGTGGAAGAACTATCCGCTTCACTGCGTCATAACAACGACCAACTGACTCCCCTCTCGGGTTGGATGCACAGAAGAGCCATCAGAACTACAATGCACAGCGAACTGCTGGCGAACCATCGCAGCAAAAAGAAAGCTGAAGTCCGTCAGCTGAGAGCAATCTAAAATAGAACGACACATGACATCTCTTTTCGGATTGGTCGCTCCACCAACAACACATCTTGACAACGTCCACACCAATATCTTAAGCCCTCGCTCACCTTCTGCTGGATATTCCTATCTTTTGCATAATTGCATCGATGGTTTCACTCGCTGGCCCGAAGCTTTCCCTCTGTCCAATGCCACCAGTGCGACCATCGCCAGAATTGCTCGTTGCCGACTGGATGTCACGATACAGAGTTCCCTCGAATGTCATCACCGAGCATGACACTCACTTAGAATTTCCTTTTTCACACATCTTACTGACCTGCTTGCTTAACATTGCCGTTTACCATCCCATCGCCAACGGCATAATTGAAAGGTTCTATCGTTCACTAAAGGCAACCCTGAAAAAGCAACTGGATACCACTATCTGGACTGCATACCTATCATTTGTTGGGGTCAGCTTCCGGGAAAGTTTGAAACAAGATATCCGCTGCACTTCGGCAGACCTTGTCTTCAGGACCCCCCTTTGTGTTTCTGGTGAGTTTTTCCTGGTCAGTGTTTCGACTCCAAGCCCCTATCCCGCAAATTATGTGACGTAGCTCCTAGGCTTCGACACCAGGCTATCTCCGCACATTCCTCCTGAGCTTGCAACTTCCACTCAGGGCTTCGCTGGCAAGACTCCGTTCACAAACCGCTTCAGTGTACCTACGACGCCTAGTTCTGCGTAGTCGAATGACAGTATTTTCATTTTGGACGTTCTTGGACGGCCTGACAGCATTTCAATGAACCGCCTGTAGCCAGCCTTTATAGAGTTCTCCCCAGTGTACCTTCCTGTGCTGTTTCTCTGCCCTGAACGGCCGGCTGCCCATCTACGGCATCTTGCCCTGATTCTCCACTGCAGCGAAATTTCCCTTTCTGGCTCCCATCTTCAACGACCTGTTTCGCTAGTGGGGGGCAGCGCTGGTACCACGGAACACAGGTGGCAGCGACCTCTGATGAAGACAACGCCGAGGAGTATCCTGGTTGGGCTCCTTCCCCGCTCTGGAGCATCGCGCGGGTCTGTTCTGGCTGTTCAAAGCTGCGTATTGAACCCTGCCACTAATGCGAATAAATCAGTCGATGCTTCCCTAATCCCGGCCTCATCGGGGCCTCAAACTGAGCGCTGTTTATTTCAGACGAGCGCACAGAATGACATGACAGGACGGGCGCTGACTCCTACTAAATGAGTTAGAAAAAGCAGTCTACTTTTATTTAGAACGAAATTAGTGAGCGCATGCGCATTTGTCACCACAGAAAAACACATTGTAGAATAAGAAGGCTACACAGCTTTTATCGCTTGTTCTTCAGCCATGCGATTTCACTTGCTCGGAGGTAGACTGATTGTTCCTGATGCACGTGTCGCCTTTCTACTCGGTGAAGTATGTTTCATATAGAAGCGTGGCAATCTATGCTGACGTCTCATTGCAAATTTTTTTCCAGGTCGTGCTTTACAGTTGTCATCGTTGTCCTTGTCAGAGTGGCAGTTGACCGGTAGATTCTGGATCAAGTCTGATGCGCTTCCTACCAATCTTAAAGTTCTCTGGCACTTCCGTTGACACAACGCCCAGTTTGTCCGACACATATTTTCCCACATGAAAGGGCGACCTCGTAGACCAAACCAGTGGCGCACCGGACGTACAACTTTGCGTGTGTCATTCCACAGCCGGCAGTCACAGGGTCATCACTGCGGACCTTGGGGCTCATCTTTGCCACTTTACACGGCGCAGAGATGACCACAGGGACGGCGTACTTGCTGCCAAACCGTTTGAGATTATGGGACAACTGTGAATATACAGGGTCACCACTGGTTTGGCACTGTCTAGTTCTTTTCACCTCCGTGTTTTATTTGGCATTCGCTTGATTTTCTGCAAGAATTTCAAGAAACAATGCAACACGAACAAGCCCCTCAACGTGTTTTATTACAAAATCGTCTCGATGCGAGTCAAGCGAACTCTCTCTTCTCCGCTGAAACACTTTTTCACACTATACACTAGAACAATAAGCTTTTCTCTGCGGCAAAAATTCTCCTACAATGCCGGCACCTCCTACTGTTGGGTTAGTTCGCATAAGTGCCGATGTCGTCTAGACAGACCAGATAAGTGCGGTCAACAACTGTGGACGCAAGTGCTGGGCAGTGACTGGTCAGCGCTGCGTTTATTCCGCTTAACCGTATACCCAAGGACGCTAGCGAAACAGACCACATCACATTTCTTTAGCGCGGTAAGTACGCGCTCCTCTACAGAAAATGCTTTCACACAGCGTGTGTGTCGTTCCACAGTTTGTCGTGTCTATGCCCAAGAAAGCAGGCACAGCAGCTTCGCCTCAGAGAAATTGAGGAGGATAAAAAGTGCAGTTTTACGTGAGGGTGTATAACTAATAGTGTAGATGTGTATA
Organism: Amblyomma mixtum; assembly: GCF_055824585.1. NCBI lineage: Eukaryota > Metazoa > Arthropoda > Arachnida > Ixodida > Ixodidae > Amblyomma > Amblyomma mixtum. The sequence goes on along the minus strand of NC_143018.1, from coordinate 1,521,276 downwards.
ATTATTTTTTAAATACTGTTATTGATAAGAAGTTTTGTACTTGTGATAAAATTGGTGCTTTTTTCAGGATTATTATATTGATTCCATTCTCCTGCTACTACCTGTTTACTCTGGCTTGATATGCGGAACTGTTTGCCTTTATCTGACAAACCATTTATTTCTCGTCGGGGAGGCAACAGATCGTGAGGCTAAATTCCCAGCTTTTCCTCTATTCCTCTCCAGAAGAAAAATTAGGAATATTATTATTATGAGTAGTACCTCGCTGAGAAATGCAGATTCCCAATCGCACTTTTTTCGAATGTAGCCCCGGGTAGCTACAATGACAGTTGATGAGGCGAATGCCCTCGCTGAAATTGACACTAAAATTGCCGGTCTGATACTCGTGTAACTATCACTTATGCGCACAATAGAGAAAACTAAAAAAAAATGCCAACAGGCAGTGTTGCGCATAATGAAGGAAATGCCAATAGGCAAGTACGAGGGTAATCCCAAAAGTAAGGTCTCCAAAGGGCTGCGGCCACAGGGAAACTGTTTGCGTCGCTGCTCGCCACGCTGTTGTTCCTCGCCTTCCAAACAAGCCATGACTCAGCGCGAAAGGGACTGTCAGTCTTGGCACGGCAGCCATTTCAAATGGAGCACCCGTTTGCCGCTACCGCCAGGTGCGAAGTTAGCGCAGTTATTCGATTGTTGAACGCAAAAGGTGTTCAACCAATCGAAATTAATCGCCAGTTGACGGAAGTGTACGGAGAGTTGTGCATGGATGTTAAAGACGTCCACAAGCGGTGTAGGGAGCTCGCAGCTGGTTGCACTGAAATTCACGACGAAGAAAGAAGCGGGAGACCGTCAATTTCTGATGAGACAGTCGCAAAGGTCGAAGAAATTATGCGGCAAGATCAGAGGATCACACTCGACGAACTCTGAATTTTGGTTCCTGACGTTTCTATAAGCACTATTCACAAGATTTTGACAGCAAAGTTGAAATATTGGAAGATGTGCGCAAGGTGGGTTCCGCGAATGCTCACAGACGACCATCAACGGCAACGCGTTGACTCCTCCCGCCAATTTCTTCGGCGTTATGGAGATAAAAAGGAAACCTTTTTGGATTCCATTGTTACGGCTGACGAAACCTGGGCATTCCACTTCACACCTGAGGCCAAACAAGAATCACGTGAGTGGTGGCGCTCCTCTTCGCCCAAGCAGCGAAAATTCAAGCGAACACAGTCGGCCGGCAAAGTCTTGGCAACTCTGTTTTGGGATCGAAAAGGGGTATTGTTGGTAGACTTCATGGCTCCTGGAAGCACAGTGAACGCAGACAGATATTGCGAGACCCTTAAGAAACTCAGACGGGCGATTCAAAATCGCAGAAGAGGAATGCTGACCAAGGGCGCGAGTCTTCTCCACGACAATGCTCGCCAGCACGTTACCTGCCAAACCGTCGCGCTCCTGCAGCACTTTGGATGGGACGTCATCAGCCACCCACCCTACAGTCTGGACTTGGCACCAAGTGACTACCACTAAAAACTAAAAGAACATGTCGCTGGAAGGCGCTTCACTGATGACGACGACGAAGTGAAAGATGCGGTCGAACGCTTCCTCGACGTCACGGCGGCGAGCTGATATGACGTGGGCATTAAAAAACTGCCCCAGCGTCTGCAAAAATGAATATACCGCAACGGCGATTATCTGGAAAAGTAGAAGAATGGTCTGCCTTTTAAGTGATTTGTAAATTGCTTAAAACAAACAATTCTGTGGATTTATAAAAGAAGTGGAGAGCTTAATTTTGGTATGACCCTCGTATGACGCAAGGAAAATGAAAGACATCTTAGCTCCGCCTTAAGGTATGAAGCGGTAGATATGCGTAATTGGTCATCAGCGACTTTACATTCATAGTTCCCCGATTGTCCTTTTACCGCCCCTAGCCAAGTGGTGCAGCGGTTCAGCGATAGCCCACTGCCCAATAATGGCAGTTTTTTATTTTTTTTATTTATGAATACTGCGATCTTGTACACAAGATTATAGCAGGTGGGAAACAATGTATTAAGATACAAAAATACAGACACATACTAACAAACATAATTGCACACAGACAAATGAGAATTGCACATAGAATTGCACATAGAACAAAACAGAATTTTGATGCCGCCGGTGAGTTCGTGCGAACACCATTGCTCTTCCCGAGAAACTTGGCATCTCGCGATCAGTCATTTTATTTAACTACGATATGCTACGGTGGTCAGTTTGCTCAAAATCCCGTGGGTAGGTTATGATTACACCCCATGATCACATCACTTAGGCGGCCTACCTAGGTTATTTCTGCGGGGATACGTTGCACAGAATGCTGACGACAACGACGCTGCATTTTCTGCAGAACATCTGGCTTAACGGTATCGCGTTAATATATGTCAGGCCTCAGAGCGCGTTAGAAGGAAAACTCACTCAAAACAACACATTAGTAAATCACAAAAAAAGAAATAATGTTGCTGCTTGCCAGCCCCTTATTTTTCTGCAATCCGTGCTTCTTTGAAGCAGCGTTTGCAGAATTTTCGTTTTTCGCCCAAAATCAGAACATTTTCAGCAGTGCATCTCTTATCCATTGCAGAGGGCAAGTTTTGTTTGGCAGAAAACCCTGCGTAAACTTGGAAGCGAAAATATGCAGCGTGCATTTCTGCCGGCGCCATCGGCAGCCTATCCGCACTAGCGGAGTGAAAGTGCCGCCATCTGTACATCGATCTCACAGAGGGCAGTGGCAAGGGATCAAAGTTTTATAAGTAGGATGATTTGCAAACTTCCACATGGACCATTATCACTCAGGTAGCTGGACAAGATGGTAATTGCGAACAAAATGTTCTCACTAGACGTGCTACAGTGCAATGTTGACAAACAAGATGCCCCTACGCAACCAGATCCCGAAGTGAAATCTTGTCCAGATGCCCACACACATTCCTCGGTTCTCTGTTCCAGCGCCCTTATTCCTGTTCGTCGTCGTTACATTATTAATGCACGTGTTTGTAATAGTGTTTGCCTAAACATTCGATCACACACATACCCAGCTCTAGAATGACAGGTTTTAGTGGTCCGTCTATCTGCAGTTTCTGACGATATCAAAACATAAAATACATTTCTACGTACTTAAAATAATTACTGTTGTAGGTTTCAAGGTTCCCGAAAATCACCCTGCTTGCTGTAATAATTGCAGGGTCTCCAAAAAGAGCCTTAAAGCTGATCGTCTAATAAGGCACGAAATATCTTTTCATGCGGCGTCCCTCCTACTTTGTCGTTCTCTGCTAAAACACTTCCGGTAACTCTACTAAACAATGAATAACCCATGTAATGAGATCACGCAGTGAAGCCCGCTGAATATGGCAATAAGCTGCAACTCTCCGCAAACTTCCGTTCAAGCCCACTTCAAACAAAAAAAAAACAATATCAAGAGCACAAGGAAAACACACTTACATGGCAGTCATATTTTAATACTTGCCTGTATTAAATTAGTTGTGAATGCAACATCCAAAGGAATGGTAGTCAGTCCGTATCCTGTTAAATTTCTCTTGTGTTTATAAATATCATATGTCTCAAACATTTTTCCATCAACGTTAGCTGCTTTCACATCGATCCAAGGCCATGCCCAATAGATGTACTTGCCATAAACTTCAACTATGTCAACAATAGAAACATGCATATCTGAAACAGCACGACGTGAGTATTATCGATATGTTTAACATCAGTAGACTAGTGATGTGATGAACACATGACTCTGCCAGTGGTCTCCGACTTGTATCATTTCTAGCGATAACTCTGTGCCTTCCCCATGGTTTTCTTTCCCTTGATTCCAATTCCGTTTATACAGGAAACCTTGCACTATTTATCCTGCACTTTTAATGTCCAATTTCTCTTCTATGGCGCAATGATACAAATAAATCCAGAGTCGGTAATGCCCATTGTCCTGTAGTACCTAACACTATTCCTTCTTGTGTTCATTGTACTTTTTATTTTTTCCAATCACCAATTCTTTTCCACTCTTCTCTTCATCAAGAAGGCTAATACAAACGTGCTTAAAAGGTGCCAGTACGGCATCATTATTAAGGGCGATTTATTCGAGCACAGTCTTCAGGCGTATGTCATGGTGAAAGGCTCCTTGGAACCCTTGTCTGCAAGGACATCTGTGCGAAGTTCCCTTATCACGTGAAAAAGCCACGTACTATAAAATTAAAAAAAAATCTTGCCTACTAGAATGAACAGCAAACGCCAAACCATCACTGTGCCTCCTTTTAAATATTTTCCTTCGTGAGAAGCACCTCTTTCAACATGTAATTATCCAATGTGTTAATATGCGCCGCTACTCCTTACTGTCACTCTCTTGCAATACAAATGCATGATATTGTGATTGTTATGGGCGTAAAGTTTTCTTTTTTTTCTTTCTTTGCTTGGACACCTTGTGCATCCCAGGTTTTTGAAACCGCCAAAAAGACGCTGCATTGTAAGAGCACTCAGAATATTCTTATATTCATTATACATACTCAAGATGCGGATACGCAGCAACTGCTTTTGCAAGAAAGCCACTTGGACTAGGTACTTCTGGTTGGGTTCCACATTAGAATTTACTTAGTCCTCGTGTTGTTTGCATTAAAGAGCGACTTATGTTCTAACGCGGCTGTGAAGACATGAAGGCGGGGAAAGGAATTCACCGGCAGCAAGTTTATATGGGGCGAACATGTGCGCACAAAAAGAGCAAAATTCGGAAGTAGCAACACTAGGAAGTGCACTTCGCAGCGTTTGGCCAAAGATATCCGTCCTTCATGCCGGCTCGCTAGGTAACTGGTGCAATGAAACTTCAAAACAAGGTGCCTCAGGCACCCACAGCCTGGAACATGGCAAATACCGCCATACGTGATCATTACTATATCAGAGCGCTCGAATCGAGGCAAGTGATAAGGCCGCGTTCCCAAGGACAAATGCATGCTACAGGTACAGAATAAGTAAAGGATATGCTACACTTTTTTCTAATTGGAATCATGCCCCGCTATCGGATGTGAAGAAGCAGTTTGTTCATATATCGGATATGAAGAAATATAAGCACCCGCCGATTATAAGCAACCGCTCCAAGTTCTTATGAAAAAGTGGAAAATCTTTGTGCGTGAATCTAAACCATCATTTTTTGTGTGCTTGAGAAAGAGCGTGCAGCCAAGCCGCCGAGCACACTTCCTCACTCCGCTGTCCTGTCGGAGCTGTCGGAGGCAATCTTTTTAAATTTATATATTTAAACACGTTGGTCGGAGGTGCGCAGCGTCCGCGCCAAGATTTCCAGTTTTTGGTGTTGCTGTGATCCTACACCACACCATAGACTGCGGCACATAAAGCCAAAAACCTGCCGAAAGCGCATAACTGGTGAGACCAATAGCGCTATCAGCGCGTTGTCACGTGACCCTGGTATCAGCGTTACTCGGCTGGGTTAGGTAGGCTTCGAGCACGTACCGTTCCTTCATTTGGTGTGAATTGTTTGAGAGCAGTCATGGAAGTCGGCACGAGCTCTAAAAACTGAGGTATGGTATGGGATTGATTTGAAGAAAATAGCGCCAGAGCATGCAGACCACGAAAATACAAGGACGAGACAGAAAGCGCTAACTCACAACCAATTTTATTGAAACCAGGCAGCGCCTTTATATGGCGAAGTTTCACTGAAAAAGAAGGAGGAGGGCAGGAAAGGTAAAGATATCAAAGCGACCATCACAGCGAGCACACATGAGGAAGCGGTAACTAAAACAAAAACAAAAAAGTTAACAAAGATTATTTAAGGGCGGCATCTAAGAATTCGAACTCGGATGAAAAAAGTGAAACAGATGGGGTGCTGACACACCTATTGCCAAGTTTTCTTATGTGAAAAGCCTCCAGACATTCACGTGCCTTCTTATCTGCGCTTTTGCCAAGAATCTTAGTCTGACTGAATCGTGCCTCGCATCCGTCGCAACCCATAATATGCGCTACCAAATGTGCATATTTATCCTTTAAATCTGATAAATTTCGGGCATGTTCCCCCAAGCGCTCGTTGATGCAACGCCCATTCTGGCCGACATAGGTCTTCCCACACGTTAAGGGGATAGCATAGACCACTCCTGCGGAACACATGATGAATGGAGAGTCGTGCCTTATCTGGCAACCCCGCTTTCTTGAGCTGCAAATACGGGGGCACAGCTTTTTTAGCTTGTTGGGGGCGGAAAAAACGACACTCACCCCATGCCTGTTGGCCACTTTCTTCAAGTTGTGAGCAGTTTTGTGCAC